>NW_024080647.1:6617654-7001427 GCF_003009895.1 Hyaena hyaena
TTTTTTTTTTTTTTAATGTTTACTTATTTATTTTGAAAGAGAGAGCACACGAGTCAGGGAGGAGCAGAGAGAAAGGGAGAGAGAGAATTCCAAGCAGCCTCTGTGCCATCGGCCCCAACGCGGGGCTCGATCTTATGAACCATGAGATCATGAACTGAGCCAAAATCAAGAGTCAGGCACTTAACCGACTCAGCCACCCAGGCACCCCTTATGATTTTCTTAATAACATTTCTTTTCTCTACCTCACTTTATGGTAAGAAAGCAGCATATAAGTTCACAGCAGCACTCTCAACAATGGCTAAAACATGGAAAGAGCCTAAGTGTCCATCAACGGACGAATGGATCAAGAAGATGTGCTTTATCTATACCATGGACTACTCCATGGCAATGAGAAAGAATGAAATCTGGCCATGTGTAGCAACATGGATGGACCCTGAGGGTGTTATGCTGAGCAAAATAAGTCAGGCGGAGAAGGACAAATATCATATGTTTGCACGTATAGGAGGATTAGGAGGAACTTGACGGAGGAACAAGGGCGAGAAGAAGGAGGGAAATGGTGGGGGAAAGGGAGAGAGGCAAACCATAAGAGACTCTTGAATGCTGACAAAAACTGAAGACTGATGGATGTGGGGGGGAGGGGGGATGGGCATGGAGGAGGGCACTTGTGGGGATGAGCACTGGGTGTTATGTGAAAACTAATTTGACAGTAAACTATTTTTTAAAAAAAGAGAAAAAATAAAAGTAAAAAAAAAAAAAAGAATTAGAGAAGAGGATGAAAATATATCCCTCTCCAAGTGATTCTCACATCCCTAACCCCTAAAGCAAATCTGTTTTCTCACTCCCTCCAACTTGGATGCTGTGGGAAAGCACAAAGCCGCACAGAAGAGCAACAGTGGAATCAGATATACAAGAAAAGGCAAATGTTAGCATCAACTCTGACCATTTCTTAGAAAGGTGGGGTGAAAAGCTGTAGTGAAGATACCAAGAAGGTACCACCAATGCAGGTCAATATTACTTAGCACTAAAAACAAATGAATGATCAAGCCATGAAAAAGACTTGAAGGAATCATAAATGCATATTACTAGTGGAAAGCCAATGTGGAAAGGCTATATCCTATATAATTCCAACCATAGAACATTCCAGAAAAGTACAACTATGGAGACAGTAAAAAGATCAGTGGCTGCTAGGATTGGGGAGAGGGAGGGATGAGTAGGCAGGGCACAGACTTTGGAGGGCAGTGAGACTATGCTGTCTTATACCTTAATAGTGGATACATGTCATTATGCATTTGTCAGAGCTCGCAGAATGTACAAGATGTGTTCACTGTACAACAGTGAACCCTAATGTGAAGTACGGATGCTTCAGTGGCTCAGTTGGTTAAGTGTCTGACTTTGGCTCAGGCCATGATCTTACCTAATGTGAAGTAAGGTCTTTGGGTGATTATGATGGGTCAGCATGGGCTCATGGATTCTAACAAACGTTCCCTTTGGTGAGAGATACTTGTAGTCGGGGAGGCTGCGTGTGTTGTGTGTGTATGCGTGTGCATGTGTTATGTGTGTATTTGCTTGTGTGTAGAATGGGGATATAGAAACTCCAGATCCTTTCCACTCAGTTTTTTTGTTAACCTAAAAGTGCTCTATAAAAAGAGTCTATGAAAAAAGAAATTAAAATTTTTTTTTTAATTTTTAAAAGAAAGGGAAGTGAAGCACTGGTTCTCCATATGCCCCCCCATGCACCAAAACCAGGGAAACCCCTACAGGGGTGTTCACCACTGGTGGGAAGAGCTCAGGGACAAAGCTGGAGTCAGACAAGGGAGATTGGGCCTTAGTAATGGCGATAAAGAATCTGGGGTCCACCAGTGTGCCCGGGTGGCTTAGTCGGTTAAGCATCCGACTTTCACTTAGGTCATGATCTCATGGTTCGTGGGTTCGAGCCCCGCGTCAGGCTCTGTGCTGACTGCCAGCTCAGAACCTGGAGCCTGTTTCAGAGTCTGTCACTACCTCTTTCTCTGATCCTCCCCTGCTCACGCTCTCTCTCTCTCTCCTAGAAATAAATAAAACATTAAAAAATTAAAAAAAAAAAAAGAATCTAGGGTCAACCTAGACATCACTTGTAGGTACCAAAGTAGTGAGGCTGAACAGGGGCTACCCATGCAGTGTTCTAACCTGAAAGAACAGATGCAAAGATGGTCACAGTCCCGCTACTGTTACTCCCAATGCCACCTCCACCTGTAATGTGAGGGCGATTCCTCCAGATTAGCACCTTAAGAACTGTCTCTCTAGTGTAACAACTCAACCAAAGGACGCAGAGAGAAAATGTGTCTTCCTCAAGAGGTAAGCCATCTGGCTTTCTTCAGCAGTGGAAAATACCCTATCCCAAGGTTACAGCCAGAAGAAGGAGTCAGCATCCTTTTTCGAAGACATGATACACTCCTATGAACATGCAGAATGGCTCATTCCTCCAGCTCTCAAAGCCTGGGTGCTGTGAGCCAACATACAACATAAAATCAACAGCAAGAATCAAGGCGCACTGTGAAATTTCATCAACCTCTGGGCAAGAGAAAATAAGGATCACAAATAACAACACAGGGTCATTTGGGAGCACAGTTTAGCTAATCAAGAACAAATTAGCTACTCAGGTATACACAATGCGAAAATCAGGGACACTTATTTTTTTTTTTATAAATAAGAATCTCTCATCACTTGGCTCTGATTAGTAGCTATTGTATCCCTCCAACTTCATCTTTCAAAAGCAATTTTGCTACCCTAAGATCTCTTGCGATATGCGCGTAGGTCTTCATAAATTGCCATCTGATCTATTTTTCAAAAAACTAAATCCCTCTTATCTTTCTTCATCTGGTCAATGATTTTTTTTTACTCAATGTGGTACATTTCATTTAAAACCAAAACATCCCCCCACCCCCACCCCCCAACCCCCACCCACCCCCACACCTGGCCACTTCCCAACAAATAGTTCTTTTGTCATTTAAACGTACTCCTCCTCTCAGAACAAATCCAAAACTAATTCTCCTTAGCCCTGTCTCCTTCCTGTCCTGGATCAGTCATTCCAAAGGGCCTTGTTTCCCCCTTGGGATCCTCCTACTTAACTCTGTTCTCTCAATTTCCAGGGCTCTTGTAGATTTCTCTGTGTAACCTGACAATTCATTGTATCATGTTGTATTCAGTTTAATACAGGTTCTATTGGGTTCTAGGTATAATCCATGCTCAGGGCAGAGCCTGGTGCTGGGTTACCCAGGGCCAATAGCATCTTGGTTCCGTTATACTCATGCTGAGTGAACAAGGGCAGTGTCGGTCCTCTGGGCCTCATCTCATTCCCATTCTAAAGGCAGAGAGAACTTCCCTCATAGGCCAACCCAAGGGCCACAGGAGCCTAAGGCCAAGGTAAACATGCCTACAATCACCAGACTGTCTTCTCCTTCCCATGTGGGACGTCCTGGCTCTATAACTGGCATAATGTCTCTGAGAACAAGAATTAAGACTCACAGAGCACCTGGCTGTCTCAGTCAGTGAAGCATGCGACTACTGATCTCAGAGTTTTAAGTTCAAGCCCCACGTAGGGTACAGAGATTACTTAAAAATAAAATCTTTGAGGAGTGCCTAGGTGGTTCAGTCAGCTAAGCATCCAACTTCGGCTCAGGTCATGATCTCGCAGTTTGGGAGTTTGAGCCCCAAATCAGGCTGTGTGCTGAGAGCTCAGAGCCTGAAGCCTGCTTGGGATTCTGTGTCTCCCTCTCTCTCTCTGCCCCTCCACTGGTCACACTTGGTCTCTCTCTCAAAAATAAAAAAACAAAAAAATAAATAGGAGCACTTGGGTGGCTCAGTCGGTGAGTGTCCAGCTTCAGGTCAGATCGCAATCGCCTGTCAGTTCAAGCCCCATGTCGGGCTCTGTGCTGACAGCTCAGAGTCTGGAGCCTGCTTCAGACTCTGTCTCTCCCCGTCTCTCTCTGCCCCTCCCCTGCTCATATTCTCTCTCTCTCTCAAAAATAAACATTTAAAATTTTAAAATAAAATAATATAGGTCTTCAAACTAAGGGCAGTTATTTTTGAGGGACAGAATTTCAGAACTTTTCTTTACCACTTCATATACCATATAAATACTTAAAACTTCCTGCTAAAAAGTTCAAACACCCATGAAAGAAAAAGAATATTAGAATGAATCCCTAAGTATGCATGACTCTGATTCCACAGTTACCAACTCACACCAGGCACTCACTTCGCCCCGACGCTTTCCTTCCTGCATCAGTCACCCTCACTGGACATCCTTCTGAAGCAAATACCAAATATCATATGATCCATTTCAACTCAACGGTTTTATAAAACTAGTATTTTTAAGCAAAAAATGAATAACGTCATTGTCACCTAGAAAAAATGAAAAGTAAAACTTACACCTATCAAAGTTACAGCCACGTCATTCCCTGCTGCACACGGATGACCTGATACAGACTCAACCGGCCCGAGTTGGGGGTCCTAGCTGCACAGGAGCTGGCCGGTGGCTGTGGGCAGGACCCCAGCCCCTCTGCTCTCAAGGGGGAAACCAGGATGTGAAGGCTCAGAGGCTCCCACATTTTCTGCTGGGGCACAGCCAGGACCTTCTACTTTTATGTTTCTCGGTCACTCCCCGCACTGGCTTCACGAACCAGAGTAACTCAGCCTTTACTTATTCTTTGTGAAAAAGAATGAACACATATTCTAGCAGCCACGTCTTCTCTAGAAACCAGTTTCTCCCATATTACCCTTCTATTAAAAAAAAAAAACAAAAAAAAACTTTCCATTCTTTTTCTTCCTCAATCTCTCAAAAGAAAAAATACAATGTGGAATCCTGCTTGAGTCTCATCTCTGCCCTCATGGAATCAGTAAAAATTCTCACGCTCTCTCGCCACCCTGGGCAAGATAATCCATAGAATTGATGTGCTAAAAGTCACTAATACAGGTGGCCAGAGGCCTCTGGGGATGGGATGACTCCCCGGAGGGTCCACTGATGTCCCCTCTTAGGCAAATGAAATCATTTAAGAATTATTTTGGACCAACTTGTAATTCAAACATAAAACTATTCAGGGCATGGTATGAGTTATCTGCCTCACCGTGGACTTTGATTCTCTATATCTGTATTACCCCCTATTATATAGCTCCTAGCCACACACAGCTAGACAGCAAGTGCCATGTGCCCAATCCAAATCACTACGTGCCATGAGGGCCAAGTCCATAGATTTTGAAGACCTAGTACAATCAAATAAAATACTTCATTAATGCTTTTTATGTATCATGAGATGATAACATTTTGGAGGCGCTGGGTTAAATATATTAAATTTAATTTCACCTTTTAAAAATGTGGCTAGTGGAGAGTTTAAATTTTTAAGTTTCCTTTCTAGTACAGTGCTTCTCTAGATTCTAATTCCTTTTCACAACATCATAAATACATTTCGTGTTAACCCAGCATAACTAGGGTTATTTGAATACAACTGTAAAGCTGACGTTGATTCATTTGGACTTGTTTTTAATTATCTTGTATACTTCCCCTAACAGTTCCTGCGAATTCCCATTAAGATTTAAATATTTAAGTGTTCCAGTAAAGACCATTACGGCTACCTTGAGCATAAAATCCCACACAATCATCACAGAGACCCCTTCAGACAGAGAATCAAAGCATTTAAAAGCTGTGCTATTTAAAAAAACTCTTCCCAGTCCCTATTTTTTATCTCACAATCAGAATATGGTAACATTTCTTCTGGCTGTTACGACCTTGGGTATTAGATTTTTACTCTACGCAGCTGACAAAATATACAAACCCTCATTTCTACTCTAAGACAGGGGAGGGAAGCGCTGGGCTTTCTCCATAAACCAGGAGGAAAGTCACTCACCTGCCTTCTATTGGTTTCCAGGGCATAAAATCATGAATATCTGATTTAACCAAGAGTTGAACACTGATTTTTTTTTAAGGAAAAGTCAAACATTATGGACTTCTGAAGGACAGTGGACTTTAGGGTGTTTCCCAGCTACATTTTCCTCATGATCAACAGGGATCAGAGTAAGTTGGATCTCTTTTTTCCATGACTCCATGGAAATAGATGAACTAAGTAAAACTTTCAATATCTAGCCCAGTGGTACCCAAAGGGTGGTCTGCCCACCACTGGCGTGTGGCTGGTCCGTAGTAAGTGCAGAAATAAAGAGTAAACATTTGGAAACTTTTATAGCAATTTAACAATTTATGTTGGCTGAATGTAATAAAAAGTGCTTATGTTTCATAGGTTTTTCCAAATATTTCATTTTTAATGAGTTTTACAGAAGTAGCACAGCCCAAAACCAATTATAAATTGAGTAACCAATCCTTCCTCTCAGAAACACTAAATCAACTCATCAGAATCCCCAATTATCTGGTCACCTCATTCTACACGTGTCAGAGTTGGGGGCAGAAGGTAACAAACACATGGGGAAAGGGAGCTGGGGAAAGGGGAGAAAACCTACCACTTAGGAGACATTGAGTGAAAACAGATCCATTTCTATGGCATGGTTAAGGATGAGGATTTGTACACGGTCATAGTTGTACATCTACAATTACACTGCCCTATTTCTTCTTTACACACACACACAAACACACACACAAACACACACACACACTGCCATGGATTATAAAACACACTGTGCTACAATTCAGTGGTGATGGGTCCCGACTTCAGAAATATTGTACACAAACTCAAGTTCAAGTTCCTATGTGAAATGATTACATATCAACTAAGCAGAAATGTCAAGTGTTCATTACCCACAGATGGAAATTAAAGTGTTTTTTAAAAGTCAAACTGAGGTTAAAAGCTAAACATTTCTAGCTAAGGAGCCCATAAGTAAGCACCAACCACGTACAGAGTATTCTGAGGAACAGAAAAATGGAGAGGCAGCCCCTGAAGAAGTCACTATAAGCCTGGAAGATAGATGGCCCCCAAAGTATAAGGGGCCCAGCAGCTCAACTGTGAAATGGCTCTCATGCCGGCGGTCACTTCAGTTATACTAATCTCAACACTGGTTCCTTAGCCCCGGCTGCAGCCCACAGAGGGGGTCCTGGCAAGGCTACATCCCTCTCGTACCTCTGACCCAAGGCTGAGGGACCAGAGCAAGGAGTCAGGCAGCGGCCAGGGCTAAGCAGCCGTTCAGGAATCTGGGCGCTACTTCCCCTCAAAGCCTCGGTGTCCTCATCCGTACAGAGGGTTCACAACAAAGACCTCTCAGGGTGAAAGCAGAGTTGATTTTGTTAGAAGATTTGGGAATTCCAGCAAGCTGGAGACTGAAGGGAAGAAGAAACCACAGCCCAGAAGAGGTGGGGGGACTCCTGGAGAAAGGAAACGTTACAAGAGATGGATAGGGGGAGAGGCTCCCAACCGAGAGCACTTTCCCAGCCTTGACAGTGGCAGCAACAGAGGAGGGAAGCTAGACAGCCGACACCTCAGTGACCTGTATTTCCAGGAGAGATGGGAAGAAAATACCTATAAAAAGGGGGTGCTGAGGAGGCGCAGCATAAAAGGACTTGAAGCAAGGTGACCAGTCTGCATACCTCCTGGAGGAGGCAGAGCATGTGTGGACCAGGGATCCCTCCAACGGCACCACATGAGAAGAGGGTTGAGCAGAGGCAGTGGTTATCATGTGTGCAATCGCCACTCTGTGATGGGTCCCCCCATGTAGCCACGGGCCCTTTGTTCTCCAGGGCTCAGGATAAGGGCATCAGGGAGCTTGGGTCCCTTAGAGAAGGTCTAGCTAAAGGAGGAAGTGAAAGCAGGGAGCCTAGTGGAGCAGGAAGACAAGGAGAGTAGAGACAGAGAGGTTTCATGAGGTCAAAGAGCAGGTGAGGGGCAGGGAAACACGGTGCCAGCCGGGTGAGCAAACCTATCAAGGGGCACAATTTCTAGACAAACCACACCTCACTCGGGGTGTGACTATGAAACCTTAACAGAGAGCCAGTCAAGGGTCAGTTTAGGAGCTGGGCAGTTAAAGCGTTCACAGGCAGGGGCACTGCACCCTGGGTATTTGGGGACATCTTTCCTCAGCTATAGGATTCTTTCCTGTGGCTGTGATTTTGCCCCTGAGTGGTTGGGCTAAACTCTGTGCTGTCCCAGAGAGTAAAGCTGTCCAGCACCAAGGCACGGAACTCCGTGCATCCACACGGCTGGGCTCAGCTTGGGCCCCTTGGAGCCTGAAGCTTTCCTCCAGAAGGCGGCATCCAAGGAAGACACCCCAAGTTTAGCCGGCCTGATACCCTTCCCTAGAGAGGTCCTGTGAACCTGAGCCAAAGGGTTGGAGGGAGAAGAATGTATAATTTACAGCAGAATCTCATACAGAATAAATAATAGCTCGGAGGGAAGAAAAGAGCCTAGGGGGTGCACACAACAGCTTCCTGGTGAAGCCAGGGCTGGCTGGAAGAGACAGGGCTAAGGAACAGCCACGGGGCCAGGATGGAGAAAGGCGCAGCAGGAGGAGGGGATGGACACACCGGAGGGCAAGTGCGAGGTGGCAGCGGGGAGTTGGTGGCCCACAGGGGCAGGAGAGGAAGGGGACCGTGAACGTGACCTGGAATGAAAGCATTGGGAGAGAGCATTCTAGGTGCAGGTTGTCACTGATAGAAGGTACAGTCATCAGATACTCCATTTTCACGCACTTCCAGACCTCTGGCTGGTACCACGTAGACTGGCACGAGAAGTCTGGCAGAGAGTGGGTAAAACTGCTTTTAGGGGTCAGAGGGAGCTGTCAGCAGCCCCCCTCAGGGCACACATGTGAGGACAAACTTCCAGGCAATAGAAGGCACCTGCTAGCCATTTCCTTTGCAAAAGGGTGTGCGTTGGGTCCAGCCAGGGAACCCAGAAGGAGAAACCTGAGTTACAGAATTACAAGAAAAACAGGTACCTGCTCTATTCTTTCAAAGTGCCAGGCAATAGGTGCAGCATCTCCATACATCAATACATGAGACGCAGAGAGAATGAAAAGCGGCCCAGCACCTGTCCAGCCCTGGAACACTGTGATTTAACGGAGAGTACAAAGCAGACTAAAAGACGGCAGAGACCCATTAACCAAATGGAATATTTACTCCTAAGCATTTTTAGGTTTAATACTGGTTCCCTTATTTTTAAGCATGATAATAACATTTAGGAAAAGAACTTCAACCTTTTAGAGTTGCATACTGAAATATATACACCTGCACACACACAGACGAAATGCCATGTTGAGGATTTATCTCGAAGTAATCCAGCAAGTGGAAAAGGAGAGCTTCTCAATGAAACAAAATGGGTTGTGTATTAGCCACGGGAGCTGGGTGATGGGGGCTCACACTCGTCTTCCTACTTCTGTAGACTGTTTGCGATTTCCAATTAATAAACAACACGGAGGCAGCATTGTTTTCAGTTCATTGTGTTAGTACAATGACATTTCTTCAAGGAACTCCAAATGCTCAAAGTCTGAGCAAAATGCTTTCAAGGCAGTTTCTTTAACAGTTCCACAGGGATAGAGTATTTCAAGTTTTCTAAAGAAGCAAGGCTTCCTGGCTGTATGTACATACGGTCACGTTTGAGAAAGTCCAGGGGCTACATCTGCCTCAGCAGTTTGTCACTCTGACATCAAAATTTGGCACCCTCCCCTCTGATGCCATGAGGTAAGTTTGACTGATTCATAGGCATGATGTGCAAGAGACTCCTGTCATGCTTTGTTGCCCCAATGAGGAATCAAGCAATGGAAAGGTGCCAAGTGTAGAGCCCATCTCTCGAGCAGGATCACTGTGACTGGCATCCCCATTTCAAAATCACCAGAAAAATGGCAATAATCCAGGGGGAAAGTCAAGTAATTCCTACTTTAAAAGTTAACAGAACGTAAGGTTGATATGATAATCACCAGCAGCCCTCACTTCTATGAGACACACATCATGGCCGCATTGAGTAGAGCTGGGTTGGAAGGTAAATCTCAGGAAATTAACAGTCAAGAGACCCAGCCACCACCCCTCCCTACACACACACACACACACACACACACACACACACACACACATACACACACACCCCTTCTATCAGCCAAACTCAAGACATCTTATGTATGACCACTCTGGGCAAGATGGTCTTAAGCCAGTGGTTTTTCAGCCCTGGGTAATTTTGCCCTTGGGAATCACTAGCATTGTTTGGAAGAATTTTTGGTTGTCACAAGAAGGGAGGGGGGCTACTGGCATCTTATGGTTAGAGATCAAGGACACTGTTCAACATGCTCCATTGTACAGAACAGCCCCATATGAAGAATTATCTGGCCTAAAAACAATGTCAGTAAGTTAAAGTTGAGAAGACCTGACGTAACCAAGTAGAATTAAAGTGTTAAAAGAATATTCAAACTTATTGAGAGAAAGGGAAAAGGGGAGAAAGACAAAGACACAGAGACAAGGAGACCAGGAGAAAAAAAAGAAGTGACGCAGACTTTTAAAAGTCCTTTAAATAATTCTACCAATATTCTTTAACCAGATGTGATATTTGATGCCATATTCTCTAGTGTAACTCTCTTTTGTCCATTAACACAAGAGGCCAAACACTTGAGAGACTACAACTGCCAAGACCAATATTTGCTTTTTTCCAACGGCCATGTTTACCCAAGATTATTCTGCTCTTGGTGAACTAGAAACCAACTGGCTGTTGACACACTTGGAAGAGAGCCAAGGAATAGTCTAGCACCCTTCCCCAGGGGAGGCAAAGGGGGAGGGAGGCCCAAGAAGACCAATCTGTAAAAACCACCCAACACTTTGAAATCACGTTGGAAACAACTTCACATCAAATGGGCAATCCTGTTAACATTTTCACCAGCACTAGAGTCTTGAGGAGAGGAAACAGAACGGGGAAGCCACAGGAAGAAGACTGGGAAGAAGTAAGAAAGAGAACATGTATCACCAAAGAACTTAACAGTACTTAGGGCACCTGGGTGACTCAGTCAAGTAAGCATACGACTTTGGCTCAGGTCATGATCTCACAGTTCGGATTTCAAGCCCTGCGTCCAGCTCTGGGTTGACAGCTCAGAGCCTGGAGCCTGTTTAGGATTCTGTGTCTCCCTCTCTCTCTGTCCCTCCCACACTCTTGCTCTGTCTCTCTCTCCTTCAAAAATAAACATTAAGAAAAAATTTTTTTAAATGACAGTACTTTGACCTGTAGAAAGCAGAAAGGAAAACTGACTCAACACATCATTATATTCGATTAACTATAGCTTTCAAGCCAAGAAGGACTATCTTTATCTTGATTGTTAACTCTGAAATAGAACCCACGCCTGACCTCCACAATGACCGATAATAGCTTCTCATTTGAATTCTACTGTTTGTATTTACATGAGTGGTATGTTTATATAAGGATTCTAGTAACAGAAATTCAGCTGCACTTAACCCTCACCATCACCAGATTTCTCAAATGCCAAGAGCAATTTCACAGCCCTTTCTCTTTACCACAAAAATTCCACTATAGCTATAAAAACTATCACAAAGTTCACCTGCTTACATAAAAAGTAAGGATTTCTGACTGAAGACTGTACCAACCTCACATAATAACTCCAGATGCTACCCATTCAAGAAATTCTGGGCACCAGAGTGTGTCTGAGATGGCAGTCCTAAGGTTCTAGCAATCCTGGGTACCAAATGCTTGAGCTAATATTTCTGCCTCTGGAGGAAACTTTCTCATCTCCTGGCTTCTTCTTGAAAGAGGTTGAGATGGTAGACCCATAGAAAGATCAGGCCAGAGATGCCCTGCCCTGCGTGTCCATGACACTGAGGTACAGAGGACAGTGTTACAGCAGACCCTTTGGTCCCCTCAAAAGGACACAGACTTAACCTCTAGCCTATGGTGGTTGAATAGTGCTCCCGCCCCCGGAAAAGGTGTGGCCATGTCTTAATCCCTGAAACCTGTGAACGTGATCAGATTTGGAAAAGGTTGCAGATTTACATTCTGCTACTGAAGATAATAAGAAAAGACCATCCTGCACGACATGAGTAGGTCTTAAATCCAAAGAGAAGTGGCCTCGTAAGAGCCAGAAGAGAACACAAGGAGAAGGGAATTCCCTATGAAGACAGGTGTATGTTTGGAGTGAGATGGCCATAAGAAGTTGGCAGAGGTCGGGAATGATTCTCCACTACAGCCTTTGGAGAGAGCATGGCTCTGACAACAACCTGGTTTTGGTCTTCTGACCCCTTGAGCTACGGGAAATTCAATTTCTGTTGTTGAGAATAAAAGGTAGCCAAGTATGCCCCCCCAAAATAAGCTAGTCTGGTACACTTGAGCCAAGGCAAGTGAAAAACAGGAAATACAAGTAGAGATTTTCTGTCACTGTCCCTTATCAGCCAAAAAAAAAAAAAAAACCAAAAAAACCAAAAGAAATTCAATTGCATAAATCTCCTCTTCATGAGTTTTATCAACCAGGGAAGATGGATTCATTCTGGAGAGGAGACTAGAAGTCAACACCACACCCAAACTGTAACACAGGATCCCATGCGTTCCTCAAAGGGCCCATTCAACTTTCCTAAAAACCATTTCCTAAGAGGTCTACCTCCCCCCTCCCTTTTCCCCATTAACACACTTAAGCCTAAATTCTAAACTACATGTTAGGGTTACTCATTTTTACCCCTTGTACACATGAGGTACACAGGTTAAAAAACTTCTATTTTTCTCTTTTTAACCTTTTATTCTTGGGGATGTCGGCTAACAACTCACAAAGGTAGAGGGAAAAGTACCTTCCACACACATAAGCTACCCAGTTAGGAGTAACTTGTTAAGGCAGCTGTCCAGCCCCAGTATCTAACAACGGCCAGGTCAAGGACACCTACCTGGTCATCCTCCGGAGGCTCCTTCCCACAGTCCCTGAGGAGCTGAGGAAGACAGGGCTGGAGACAGGTGTTAAGCCTTGAAGGCCAAGGATCTTTTCCAAGATCTTTTCTTGAAGGCCAAGAACTAGCTCCGGGGCATGGTATAGAGTTTTTGTCTATCCTAGGGCAGAACGCCACACAAAGAAACAACCCTTCCAAAGAGTCTGTCAGAACAACCCCAACACCCTGTGGGCTCGGTGTCATCATCAACCCCCTGTGCTGCCGTGTACGGAGGATTTCCCGTGGGCCATCTGTTATACGTTTTCAACAACATTAAGAAGTAACTACTTGGCCTGAGATTTTATCTCATCGTTCTCTGCCTTTTCTTTAAATTGCCACCTATTACATGCATAGGCCTAAAAACACTTGCTTAGGGTAGCACCTAAGAGGAGGCATGCCCTGGTCGGAATGCCTCCTGAGAAAACGGAGGCATAGAGTGGCTTGGGTAATTTGCCCCAGGTTACTTTAGCCAATCAGTGGAAGAGCCAGTACCACAACCAAGAGCCAACTCCGGAGCCCGTGTCTTCAGCCCAGTGCCCACAAACATGCCTCCGGTATGTTCCCTACCAGGCCTTCCCTGCCTCAGCTCTGCTACAGCAAGGGCCCGGTACCTCACCCCAGCCTCAGTCACTGCTCAGCTCCCTCCTTTCCCTTGGCCTCTATACCTTGTGGAGTTTAGTTGACACTAACGAAGTGTGTAAAAATGCTCCTGCCCACGCTCAAAGGCTCGGAGATCTCGATTCAATAGACAACAGAGACATTTGAGCAGGTACATCTAAGAACTATAGGGGACAAAAGAAGAGGGAATTCCAGTGGTCTTAATCCAAACATGTCATCTTTTGAGCAGCTACAAACCAGCTCAGACTCTTGCCAGAGTTGATGACCCCCATAAAGGTACTCAGCATTCAAGCAAGGTCTTGCCACCTTTTATCAGAAATACTACCACTCCAGGGGAGGCATTATCAGCTAACCACTCTGACTCCCACCTCTTTCTTCTCTGCCCAAATCCTCCCTCCCTCCACCCATAGTCTCACTGAGTCTCTGGGACACAAAGGTTTGCCACCTTTTCCGAAGGTGTCACCTTTAAGGGAAGTCCTTTGAATGAGGGTTTCCAACATCCCTAAAATGCCAAGTCTCTTAAACCAGTGACCACAGCGTCAGTGATCTATCTTCACAGATTACTCTTAGATGCAGAAATGCTTTCATAGCTCAAGATGCTAAGTATTCATTCTTTATGTTAGGAGGATCTTGGAAACAAGTTTATGATCCAAAAAAGGTACTAAGTTAGTGGTGATTTATTTTCTTGACTGGTTATTATGGCCAGAAAATACTGCTTAAGAGAACCTGAGAAACTTCTTACTCCATTATAAATAGAGCAAAGAGAAACTTCTAGCATGATCACAATTATGTCAACCCCAGGAATAAAACCAATCCCACCAGGGAAACAGGACAGGAAGTTAGTCAAAATACCCATTTCTCTTGAGTGGTGGGGCTAAGGGCTTTTCTTTCTCTTTTACTTTTTAACTCTTTCATGTTTGTTTTTTTTTTATAATGAATATACATCAGAGTGGAGAAAGAATGAACTTGACATTAAACAAACGACTTCCACATGGCTGCCAAATTCTCCAAAATGACTAGCCTAAGGCCCTTCACAAACATGTGTCTACTTACCTCATCTTCCATGGCTACCTTCCTTCATCCAGGCACTCGCCCTTCGGGCCACATTTAACTCCTTCATGTTCCCAGCATCTGCCTTCCACCCTCCACCCCAGCCCCCTCAATGCTTCCACATACACTGGTGCACGCTTCCCTTCTCTCTCCCACAGAGATGTAGGTTCCAAGAGGGCATGGGATTTTATCTTTTTTCAAGTGATTCCTGGAATCCCAGGGCCTAACAAAGTCTCTGGCACATCACGAGGTTCCACAGATGTTTGCTGCAAGAGTAAAAAAGACTTGAACGCCTGACTCCTTATAGCCTCCTTGCTAACTCTTTCCCTGGCAGCCTGCCAGGAGTTACCTATTCACACCTGTTTCCATGGACCACATACCTGGTCGCATAAAACCTCCACTGCTCTATGTTAGTTATTTCTTCACCTTGTTAGCAACAGCAGGTGAACAATGAACACTTAGACCTGTGAGTTTACGTGTGTCGTCTCCCTTTCCCTCGCAAGAACCCGAAGAGGTGGATGGGATCGTCATTCTCAATTTACAAATGAAACTGAGGCTTAAATATATGAAGTAGCACACACCCTCCCACAGGCAGGAAACAGCAAGACTGTCTCAACGCAAAGCCCAGGACTCGGCAATGCTTGGCTGGGGGCCCCCAGCCACTTTGTCTGTCCTCTGCCGTGGACTGCAAACTTCTTGTGGATAGGAAATACAGGTTGCTGTTCTTTGAAAGCTGGCCAATACTGCTGCCCAGAGCAGACGTTCCAATTCCTGCAGATTTGAGCTGGGGGGGGGGGGGGGGTTTCAGTGTGGATTGATTCATTACGTGAGATAATCCTAGAACCACACAAATGGAGCGTTTAAATGGTCTGCCTGGGAAAACAAGGGGAATCAAAACAAGTTCAAATTCATTCAGATTAACACGTGGCAATGTAAGGAATTTAAGGGTCCGACTGTTGCCAGACAGTGTCCCCCACCCCCAGCCATCCATCAGAAGCACTTAATTAGAAGTGGTATGTTAATTGTTGCTCTTAAATATCCATTAGCCTAGAACCCCTAAAAACTCTCTATTGGGCAATAATGTCAAATTTGTGTCACAGGTCATATTTCAAAAAGCTCTTTTAGGCACATCCTCTGTCACCTAGTGCTATTTATGATGTACGTGCTCTCATGTTTCCAAATTTTCCCTAGAATTCTCTAAATATGGTAACTTTCCATTATTCCAAAGTAATGAAATCTTTGCTATACCAAATTAATGTTGTTCATGCTTCTCCAATTATTTATGAACTTTGTTCACCCCAGCCAGTCAGGAGGAAGTTTGTGCCCTGAGTGTGAACTGGGGCATCACGCAGCAAGCAGACAGACCTGTGATGTTTCAGCTTCTGCTCTGGGATTGCTGCTCCCTTCTAGTGAGCACCCACACACCCATTAGCAGCTCCCACATGCACCTCTGCTCCTCAGGCCTAGGTGCACAGGCAACAAAGGGATCTCTAGAAGCATCTCTGAAAACACGTGTGAGAAAAGGAGGCACACAGCGTCTTACACACCATGACAAATTAACGTGCGCAGGGAAACCCACCCTGAAGTAGGATTTTAAGAAAACCTGTAAGGTGTGAAATCTAGGAGGGGGCTAACCTCAAGTGTTTGCAGAACTTCCCTAAAATCTTGGTAGTTTCCAGACTGAAAGGAGTGTGGCCACCACCATGGGAAAAGACCAACTCAGCCCTTTCCAGGGAGGATTCTGAGAGTCCTTCCTGTTACCTGTGAGACGAGCCTCTCAACCTCATGTGGCAACCAGAAACCTGGGCTGCAGCCTACCAGTATATGCCTCCCATCCAGTTTACCAGAGTGCGTCGTCTACACAGAAAACCCCAGACAAGGCTCCTGAAGGACTAAGTCTCTCACCAGCTTGCCTCACATAAGACCTGTGGCTACAGTTCCTGAGCCTCTTGGTCTCCATTCCTCATCTGTAAGATGGGGCGCACTGTTTACAGCCCGACATTGGGCGATGCTGGGACACGTGCACTCATCTTAAAAATTAAACCGCCACCATCGCGGATACACACCCATTTTGTTTTGTGTTTAACTAGAAGCCCTTCAGGGACTCACTTACTGGGTCACCAAGCAGGAATTACATGTGTGGCACTAAGCTAGGCACTGGGAAATAGAGGAGGGGGTAAGGCCAGGGCTCCACTGCAGAACGAGTCGCCTGATGATGGGCCAGGGGAGGCCGACAAACACATGAGTACAGTAAAGTGTGAGGCACAAAGGGGTGTCCAGCCAAAGTGTTCCACCGCGGGGAGGGTGGTCGGGACACTGGTGGGGCACCCTGAAGGAACCACAGAAGGCTTATCGCAGGAGGCCAAGTGGAACAGACTGCAGAGCAGTAACAGGAAGCATGCCTAATGCAGTAGAAGGACCCTGGAGATCAGGCATAATTCCAAGAAGTGGAATGAAGTCACCATCGGGGTGGCACAACGGGGGCAGGGACCACCACCCGTATTAACTGCGGGTCACCCTCACTATTCTGCGGTGACCCGAACAAACCCCAAAGCTAAAAAAGAGGGCTACAACCCACACCCAGCGTCGGGTCACCATCCCAGCCGGGCCTTGCAGCAGAATTACTCTGCCCCCAGCATGAAGTTAATCAGATCAGGCTGCAAGGCACACGGGGAGGAGCAAACCCCAATGGTTTAGAGGAAAACACTTGAAGACCCTAAGTAGACAAGCCTGTAATAGCAACATAGTCACCTGACACGGAGCACATACTGGCTCTAGATAAAAACAAAATAGAACACATAATCAGGCTAAGAGAAGACAACTTCTAACCATGCAGGTATTCCTACTACGTGCCAGGTATCAAGAATTTGAGGATGACTAGGGGCGCCTGGGTGGCTCAGTCCATTAAGCGTCCGACTTCGGATCAGGTCATGATCTCGCGGTTCATGAGTTTGAGCCCCACGTCGGGCTCTGTGCTGAGAGCTCAGAGCCTGGAGCCTGCTTCAGATTCTGTGTCTCCCTCTCTCTCTGACCCTCCCCTGCTCATGCTGTCTCTGTCTCTCTCTCAAAAATAAATAAAACATTAAAAAAAATTTTTTAAAGAGTTTGAGCATGAGTAAGACACAGTCCTTGACCTCTAGGAGATTGTAAATTAAAAAGGAGAAGCAATAAAGCCTTCATCTAATAGTGGGTGGTGAGAGCTAAGAAGGGAAACCCAGGCTGCTCTGGGGCATCTAACAGACTGGGGTTCAGGACAGGAGGGACGGGGAAAGGGCCACCAGGGAGAATAGCAAGGACAGAGATCCTCAAGGAACAGAAACCTGGCACTTGAGGGTAGTCTCAAATGGCTCACAAAGGTTGGGCCCAGGAGGTCAGGAATATTCCCGAAGATGGGCCAAGAGTGGCGATCTGAAGACTGAGGACAGCAGCAGGCCTCAGGACACGGTGTCCTGCCTGCTTTTGCCAGAAAAGACTTTTTATCCCACCATTTTCCTCTACCCCATATCAAGTGCCGGGCTCATTAGTGCTTGGAAATGTTGGCAATTGTTCCTGGAATGTCAGAGCCTGGTATACACGTTTTGTTCAGTAACGCGGGAGAAGGGTGGAGAATTTAGCCACGGGACTCCCTCAAGGACTTTAACATAAAGCGAACTCACCTGTAAAATGGTCCCATGGCAGAGACCCTAATGAGGGCATCCTAATTATTCCACAGGAGGCTCGGGGTGCCTCTGGTGAAAGCATTAACTATTAAGAAGAGCGCTGAGGAAATGTGGACACACCCGCTGAGGAGGGGCCTCCGTGGGGTGTGTTAAATTCCTTTGAAAACAGGGCCCCTGCTATAATTTGTGTAATCAGACCAGAAATTGGACTGCTCAACTGCTTCCCATTTATTACAATATCGCACTCCTGCCCAGGAAACCCCACCCAGGCTTTTGTTTGGAATTCTTTTCCTTGATTAGGTGTAAACCCTATTATTCTCACCACTCAAAAATAACACTTGGGTCTGATGAAGCAGCGGCGCAGGGCGCAGTGAGAAGCAGTCCTGTGAATCAGGCTGGCTAGTTCAGTTCTCCTCTCGTTTTAGAATGAGGATTTCTCTTTCACTTCCTGCTCTGTAGAAGGGAGTGGGAAGCAGGGTCATTTTGTACAAAGGGAAAAGTAGATCGTATTTACTCTCTGGAAAGAACCCCACAAGCCAGAGGGGAACACTCCCTTCGGTTGTGCACACAGCAGCTCACGGCCTCCTGGCCCTGAGGTCCGGGCTGCAGCTCCGCCCACTCAGCCAGCAGGAAAGGGTGAAGGAAGCCTCCAAGCCCAGCCACTGAATCTTTGAAAATGCTGCTCCCCCTGGAGATGCTCCTCTCCCACCTCCCTCCGGGCAGGAATGGCAAGGCTATGATGCTATCTGGCCTTTGTGATGCAATCTACCTGGGATCCAACCCCAAAGGACAGAGGAGCAGGGCAGGGGTCACTGTCCAGACAGGTGGGAAACGTAACGCAGAATAGTTCATTCATACAATGAAAGACAGGTTGGTTATTAGTAAAATTTCATTGCAAAGCAGTGAGATTGGAGGGGGAAAAAGGATCCATCACTTCATTATTTAGCAAGTGCTTGAGCAATGGAGAAGTGTATGTAGCTTTAAGGGGCAGCTTTGGGTCCAATGGGACCTACCTCTCCTCTCCCTCCAGCAAAGCTGTCTGGGCAGGGCTAGAGCTCTGACTCCAATGCAATCAATTCCATTGATTCCATTGTCAGGCCAGGGACCTCATGCTCTTGTGGCCTCAGTTCAAAGGAGCCAGCTTTGGCCAATAGGATTCTCTCCAGTAACTCTGAGCTACTCTATCTGGTGGAATTCTAGCTGGGAGGTTGGAAAATTAGGAAGTCAGACTGAGGCTGGGTACCCATTCGGAGCCACAGCAAACTGACAAATCATCATGACCTTGCCAATTCATCTGGGTATTGAGGGGATAAAGGATACCCCAAGAGGGACGCCTGGGTGGCTCAGTCGGTTAAGCATCCAACTTCAGCTCAGGTCATGATCTCGCAGTTCATGGGTTTGAGCCCAACATCAGACTCTTTACTGTCAGCTTCAGATCCTCTGTCCTCCTCTCTCTCTCTGCCCCTCCCCTGCTTGTGCGCTCTCTCTCAAAAATAAACATTTTTTTAAAAAATCTTGGAATTTTAAACATGGGATACCCCCACAGACACATGAAACGATGCTCAGTGTCCTTCCTCATCAGGGAAATACAAATCAAAACCACACTGAGATACCACCTCATGCCAGTCAGAGCAGCTAAAATGAACACATCAGGAGACTCTAAATGCTGGCGAGGATGTGGAGAAACGGGCTCCCTCTTACACTGTTGGTGGGAATGTAAACTGGTGCAGCCCCTCTGGAAAACAGTGTGGAGGTTCTGCAAAAAATTCACAATAGAACCCTATGACCCAGCAACAGCACTGCTAGGAATTTACCCAAGGGATACAGGAGTGCTGATGCATAGGGGCGCATGTACCCCAATGTTCACAGCAGCACTCTCAACAATACCTAAAACATGGAAAGAGCCTAAGTGTCCATCCACGGACGAATGGATCAAGAAGATGTGGTTTATCTATACCATGGACTACTCCATAGCAATGAGAAACAATGAAATCTGGCCATGTGTAGCAACATGGATGGACCTTGAGGGTGTTATGCTGAGCGAAATAAGTCAGGCAGAGAAGGACAGATACCATATGTCTGCACATAAAGGAGGATTAGGGGGAACTTAACGGAGGACCATGGGGGAGGAGAAGGGGAAAAACAGTGGGGGAGAGGGAGGGAGACAAACCATGAGAGACTCTTGCATGCCGAAAACAAACTGAGGGCTGATGGGGGTGAGGGGGAAGGGAAAGGGGGTGATGGGCATGGAGGAGGGCACTTGTGGGGATGAGCACTGGGTGTTATATGGAAACCAACTTGACAAGCAACTATTTTAAAAAAGAAATAAAACATTAAAAAACTAAACTAAACTAAACTAAAATCCAAAAAAAATGAAAAAAAAACAAAAAAACCATGGAATACCCCAAGAGCACAACCAGGAATGTGGGAGCCCAGGAAAGCACCATGATGGTCTCTGTCCAATTCCTATGAGTTCCAAGGCTCTTCAATTTCCCATCCTAAGAGATCTTCAAGACACAGAGGAAGCTTCCCTGTTTACCAAACTGGTGAATGGGCTTCTATCACAACCCAACATCCTTGTCTAATATAAGCACCCAACCTATCTGGTGCTGTGAGAACAGTAGCATCTCAGAGCTGATATAGCAGATAATCTTCCTTACCAGGTCATTGGAAAATATGGCAGCATGGCTGCTCATGATACAGTACCCACAGTCTGGCTCAAGAATGTACAGCAAACCTCACTTTTGACCCAATTTGCCAGAGAGAGCCCCTTAGAAGAGAAGGGACTGCTGTATGCCCATGAGAAGTAGGGAAGGGTATAGGTGAACAGTGAGAACAATATTAATGACCCCTCTGTGAAGCCAGGCTTCATTACCACAACTCCTCTGGGCTCAGTCCACATCCGCTGGCCTCCGTTACTTCGACTGAGCCCTGCAGAACTGGGAGAGGCTCTGTTGGCAAGAAAGCCTGCCTTGATTTTTGGTGACCCTAGTCAAATGCAGCAATCCCCAGAGGAGGCTACTTAGAGCTCTCTTAACTTGCCTGAACTCAGCAAGACAGCAGCCAAGTCAGGCTGCCGGGAAAGTCCTGCCTCTGAGCTTCTCCTGGCTCATGAGGAAGGGAACAGCCATCCACCTCAGTATGCATGGAATCAGGAAATACATCCTGAACCTGTGTGATAGGTGTTCTGGGTGGGGGTGGGGGCAGAGTGGAAGAGATGAGAAACAAAAATACAACACAAGCAGGTCCTTAAGAAGCTTACCATTATCAGCGGAAGCAGGACATGTACACAACCAGCCCCAACATGTGCCTCAACAACCTAACCACTAGAAAGTCTATGTAAAACGAAATCATTTCTCAAATGTGTATGCAAGGAAATTTTCCTTGAGAAACACAGCTGGAACATAAAATGCCCACAGTTACATAGGCAAGATCAATATTACGACACAAACATGATTTTAATTACTAACATGAATTACAATGATGGCTTTCAATTCCTCCTTTTTAAGCAGCGAAGAGTTGTCTTCTAATGTTATTTTACTCAGAAGTCTGATAAACAACGTCGATTCACGAAAGCAGAGGTGCGCTGGTTGAAATGGGGTGGGGGATGAGAGTCCCAGGGTCTTGCAGGAGCCTGAGGGGCCTCCAAGGAACACACAGAGCTCTAGCAATCACAGTGGGAAAACACTTCCTTTAAATGTATTAAGGACTTACGGCTTTCAGGCACACATGGTGATTAAAAATTTACCTAATGAAGGTGTTTACAGGTAGAATCTACTAACAAGAAAGGGCTTGAGCTTACATTATGAGCCTGTAGCTTTAACTCGCCCAGCTCACGTTCTGGCAACACAGATATGGACCCCCCTGCCCGCCCCCGCCTCCAACCACATGAAAGTGCCAGAGCATCTCATGTCTTGTATGCCATTCTCTTTCTCTTTTACATCTGGTTCTTTACATCTCTATATTGTCTGCTCTGTGCAGTCCCAAAGTCCCTTTGCATCTGACTGCTAGGTAAGGGTTTTCTGAATGTCAACCCAACCAGTGGTTCTCAGGACATGCCTACAGAACGTGAGTCCATCTGCTTAAGGAAAACATGACTTCCAGAGCCCAACACTCCACCTCAGCCTAGGTTACCGTCACTGCGTAGATCGTGGTATTCCGCTCACAGTCTCCTTCAGAAAACTCAGGCAAACAGGTTCGTTTAAATCAGTCTAGCCCCAAGTGCGCTCCTACGATTCCTGCAGAGGTCCTGTGGTCTAGCAAGTCCTCAGATGCCTCAGCAGGTTCCTGTACATCATGGACTTCCTTGATGAAAAACTGAACCACCTTAATGAAACATCAACACGTGTGTGTGTGTGTGTGTGTGTGTGTGTGTGTGTGTGGCATATCCCACATCACTGCCAAGTCCTATGGAAAGCAATCAGTGACATAAACATCCCCCACCCCCACATAAGACTTAATTTGATTCTTTCTTATACATAGTAAATAGTTTCTTATATAGAAAAGAAAATCAGATGTATGCAAATGAGCAAATAAATGGTGAATTTTAAGTCTCATTAAAATCAGAATGGTGACAAGGATGCCTGCGATTACTATTTAACATTTTATTTCACCCTCTAACCCAGAGAAATAAAAGAAAACAAGTAGGAAAAGGCAGTCAATTTTTTCCTCCCCCTGCCCCCCGCCAAAGGAAATGTCTATTTGCCTAAAACCTAAGCGGATTAGAAAAGGTCAGAAAGAGGACCTAGTTAAAAATTGTCCAAAAAAAAAAAAAAAAAAAAAAAAAATTCCAGGTGTGCCCGGCAGGCTCAGTCAGAAGAGCCTGTGACTCTTGATCTTGGGGTTTTGAGTTTGAGCCCCACACTAGGTGTAGAGATTACTTAAATATAAAAACTTAAAAAAAATTCCATTCTTGTCAAGAAAGTATAAAAGGAAAGAGCAGGGGGGAGAAAAAAAGAAAAAAACTACTACAAATAAACCCACCCATAAAGATGCTGTATCAGTCTTACTTTAAGTTTTATTGAAGAACACAGACGACAACATAACAGAACCACCATTTCCCAGATGAGAAGACCCAATTTTATAAGATGGCAATTCTCTTTCCATCAGTTTATAAAGTCAACACAATGCAAGCTACATTCCAACACGATATGCTGTAGAATTTATAGAGCAGATCCTAAGTTGAGCTGGAAGAGAGAAAGCTTCAGTATGATCAAATGTTTTTTCAAAAAAAAAAAAAGTACAATGATGGGAACCCTAACAATGCTAAATATATTGTAAAACTACAGTAAAGAAAATGGTGTGGTATCATCATAGAAACAGACCGTTCAACAGGATAGAGAGCACAGTAAGCAAATATATAGATATTTAGAATACAATGAATTTATCATTTGAAAGAAGTACCATAGAGCATACCATTAGATTGGATTTTAAATCAGTAATGAAAGAGCCAACTTTTAGATATATTATGCTAGGAAAAGTAAATACCCACAAAAGTAAAAATCCACAGAAATAAAAATCAAGTTATAGATTTTCCACTAGGAGACACAAAAACAAATGTCAGGTAGATAAGAGATATACATAAGAAAAAAAAAGAAAAGAAAGAAAAAGCAACCTATTAAACCACAAAATATGAAGAACAGAGTTTGTATTTACAAAGCCCAGAAGATAAAAGTTCACAGATATAGCAACATAACAGCTAAATCTTCCCCATTACAAAAACATAAAGACAGGCAACAAAAAGACACTATTACAAAGGATTTCTTGAGTTGGGAAATCAATGAACTTAGTCAATTACTTTCTACTCTATAGCTTTCTATTGTTTTAATTTGTAACAAGTTAACTCAAATATTGTTAATGACCTATTTTATATACAACTTTACCCCCAATAAAGGGTTAACTTAAAAGAATACTTCCACTAAGTTGTTTCATAAATATTCACATTAAAAATAAAGTTTGCTTGCTATTTTCAGGAATAAAAGTGAGAAGAATGTGGACAATTATCTGAAATATTTTACTTGAAACCTTCTCTTCAGTACTTCTCCCGTAGATGTTCTGAAAGAGAAACTGTACTTCAAAGGGGTGTGCCTCTAGTTTTTTGATGATTATCTGAATGCCTTCAATTGTCAACAAAAAATATCATCCTAAAGGTAAACGAAGAATCTCACGGGGAAGGGATCTCATAATTCCTAATCTATGAGAAAGGTGTCGTTTATTTTGTGTTGGTTTTTTGTTTAAGAGGACAGCATTTTAAATTCTGTCAATTTTTCACAGCTAAGGCTTTGTCAAAGAGTTTTTTAAAAATCCCATCTCTGCCAAACCCTGAAGTTTTCTCAATATGTCAAGAAGACCCACTGTGGTCTTGCTGGAGTGTGGAATTTGGGATAGAGGCGCAAAATTATCATGTGAGTGACACTCCCTTACCGGAAAACAGAATCCCTATGGACCTTAATCTCATAAACCTGTGTCACTCTCAGGTTAAGAAACTGACACTCGGGCATAATCCACATCTTTTCCATTCTTTCCAGAAAACAGTCCTTCCTGGCCTTAGTATAGTCCTGTTATTTTACCTAAGTAGTTAACAGACAACCCTAAAAGTGTACCATTTCTCTCGTTCCACCATCTTGGAAACAGAATATATCTTTTATTTCAAAGGCCTGCAATTTTCCTAAATTTTCCCATCAGTCAGAGCTACTGAGGTTTTAGTCTTTCTTTTCTAGGAGCATTTTCACTCTCTCTCTCTCTCTCTCTCTCTCTCTCTCTCTCTAAACCATCCTACGTGAAAGCTATGGCTTTCCAGTATAAGTAGGGTTTGAAAATGCAATCAAAATTCCCTATCTAGGATCAACAGCTGGCACAAAGGGTCTCACTTCCTCACCTACATCAAGGGAATCTCACCTACAGGATTTCTGGTCAGTTCAAGAGGTCCCTGTGTGCAGGACACACAAGGGATCAACAGCCATCCCCCACATGTCCTCTCTTCTCCAGCCATGGTGAGGGCAAGGCCGGAGATGGACTTTTATCACGAATGTGTTCCTCACATTGTCATCCTTCCAGGAACATCTGTGGTAGCGACTTCTATTAGGCATCTTGACTGACCCTGGATAATGTTTACCCGTTTGCATCCATTTACTAACTACTTTTCTACCAGGAAATTGGATTCTTTGAAATCCTCAGCCAAGCCTAGTGAGATAAAGTAAAATCGCAAGACAGAGTCTGTGTGGTTTTCTATCACTTCGGTGACTGGCAAAAATCAGAATTAGATTCAAAGATATTTATCACAAGCTAATAATCGCCTAGCACTGGAATTAAACAATAGCTATTAAACAGAAGCATCATTTATATAGTTCTTCCTGGAAACTCAAGTATGTTGTAAATAACGAGATAGCACTTTTGCACCTCTATTAAATTAAGTCAGCAAAGCATAATACAAAGGGCATGCAGTGAGCAAATACCCAGTCCCTCTCATATTAAATTATGGGTATAAAAATCACTTATTTTTATGTGCATTTTCTCAAAGGCTTGAAAGGACTCATTCTGAATTCTTACCATTCTTGAGGAAAAAGTGGGAAAAGGTAATAATGAGACTGTTACATTCTATTTTCAAAGGATCTGTAGAAGTTTTTTTTTTTTTTTAACAATCTTGTCATTTTTAAAATAAGATAAATGCAAAATAATGCTGGCAAAGACGCACTGAAAATGACAACCAATGAAAAGTAAACTACTTGTGGCACCATTAATCGGTACAACCTTTTTCCACGAGGTATGCAAGAGCTTTAAAAATATTTATAGCCATTGACTCAGCAATTATTTATTCTGTACGTTTTCCATAATGTGGCTGTGTCTTTTTTTTTTTTTTTTACAAAAAAAAAAAGCAACCCAGCTTAACACATTTACCGTACTATGTCTTCAAAAGGTAGGCTCTGGAAATGTAGGCTAAGTAACAGTACATCAGTTGCATTCTTACCAAGTCACCACTACCCATCACATGGCAAATACTGGACCATTCCTCCCAGGCAAAATACCAGCTTTTAGGTTCCTGTGAGCCTCGGGTCACTCCATTTTCTGCTACTGATCAATCCACGGCTTTGTTCTATGTGTGTTTCTCTTTAAAGACATCTAGATTTATCATGAATACTGAACTCACAGCCGAGACCACTGTAACTCCCATCTGAAAGAAGCTTACCCAACACATGTATTTTCTCTATGACCCATGCAACAGCCTCCTTGCTCTTGGGAACACAAGCCAGCACTACACTACACTTGCGGGCCATTTTCAAAAGCAAAATCACCAATTAAAAAAAAAAAAGCCGCACACACAAAAATCTGAAAAATGTGGCACTCAACAGGCCCTGAAAAGGACACTTGTTTACAGTCAGAGAGCTGAAACGAGAAGCATCACCTTGTTTGACCTCAGCTGGGAACAGATGCAGGAGGTGACTCCAACTTTTTGCCTCTCTGCACACGTGTGTGTCCAAGACCGACCCTAACAGTGCCTGGAGTCATGACTTTGTTTGCCAATCAAGTTTACAAGTAGGGGAGCCTGCAGATATGGGATATGTCTATAATGATCATCAACTACATGGCTTTTTAAAAGTTATAACAAAATTCTCAAAAAATAGATGGAGGGCAGAGTAAAGACATATCCAGAAAAAGCTTTCTTGTCTGTCGACTCGATGCTTCTCCACCAGTGGTGATTTAGCAGTATCTGCAGACAAATGTTCACCATCACAATCAGGTCTAGCGGGTAGAGGCCAGGGGTGCTGCAAAACATCCAACAATGCACACGACAGCCTCCAACCCCAAAGAATGATCTAGTGCAAATGTCAATAGTGCCAGTATTGAGAAGCCCTGGGAGCACCTACTGTCCATACACAGACTGTTACATGTAACTTCCTGCACCTTCTACCAAGGTACTTTCATGCCTAAAATATACAATTAAGTGTCAAGAATGGAGCAGCTCATACTCTATTTTTTGGTGGCCCTTGATGGGGAAATGTAACTAATGAATTCTTAGTAAATCCAACTGAAGACGCAAAGCATTCTAAGTTACACTGAGAAGTGGGACTTCTACAGTCATTCCCATGGAGCTTGGAATGGTAACTGGGTTCACTCCAACAATAATGTGAAACAGCCAGTCTGAAATCTACTTTCTGTTTTAACGACAAGTAAAAGCCATCTATAGTCCACTGCCCAAAGGAAGTTAGAAACCTGTGAGAAGGTTCTGAACCTCTGAGAGTTATCTTATCTGAGGAAGACAATTAAAATGTCTTATTAAGTCTTAATGATTCTATGAAAAAAGACCCACCCCATTTATATGGTCTGCAAACACCCTTAACTGTATAAATGCTGCATACCTCCCTCACTGCCCCCCCATATGGATTCAGTATTACACATTTATTCAGTCTCGAATCAATCCTATTTTTAAATAATAAATCAAGTAATTTGTAGAGTGGCCTCCAAGGTTACTCAAGAGCATTACAAAATCACTGTGCTAACATAAGAAGGGCAAGTAATTCCCAACTGGGACACAGGCTAGCCGACTAAGAACTGCACTTAAAGTTTGGAACCTGAATTCTCAGCGGCACTAGTTTAGAGCCAAGTAATTCTTTCACCAGTTTTTA
Source organism: Hyaena hyaena (assembly GCF_003009895.1). NCBI lineage: Eukaryota > Metazoa > Chordata > Mammalia > Carnivora > Hyaenidae > Hyaena > Hyaena hyaena. Next base: position 6,645,470 of record NW_024080647.1, read on the forward strand.
ATTCTGGAAAGATGTTTTAGCTCAATTATGCAAAAATAAGCCTAAGATATTATTTCCTGCTCTAAATATCATCTGCTGCCAAATGCCTTCAACTTCCTCCAAGATCCTACTGAACGCTCAGACCCAGAAATTCTCCTCCACCCTTCTGCAGCCTCCCTGGCCACTGAGGCTCTTCCCCCTTACCCAGCCTACATTTGTGGCCCTGTGCCCGCACACTGCACTCTAGACCAGCACTCTACAGACCACCAGGATGAGAACCACCCAAGGAGTTGGAAACAAAAATGGCATTCCCAGACCACTGTCCTGACCTACAGATTAGAATCTTGGAGGGTAGAATGGGGAGTCTGCACTTCCACTCCACCTCGGGATTTTTTGTTTTGTTTTTTGTTTCTGTTTTTGTTTTTAAGAATTATAGCCCCAGCCAGCTGTTATGACAAGCACTGGTTATTCTATGTAAGTGATGAATCATACTCAATTCTATGCCTGACATCAATATTATACTATAAGTCAACTGACTAGAATTAAACTAAAGGGGGGGGGGTTGGGAGAATTCCAGCTCCAGCAGCAGAGGAACACCTGTGACAATACTACCGCTGTATCTTTTATGTATCACAATTCCCTCTGTTCTAAACAGCTGTCTGTCACCTAACCTTAACCTCTAAACCTGTTTAAACATCCTAGTTAAGCTATACCTCCAGTTGAGAAACATACCATTTCTCTAATAGAGGTACTTCCATAGAGTACTGCATAGGACTTGCACCACATAAGAGTAGAATTGTGGATTTCCAGGCTTCCCCAACTAGACTGGGAGCTGAAGGGTAGGGACTGTGTACTATACCCAGGTTCACCCCAAGTGGCAAGCATAGCTCCTGGCACACAGTAAGTATACCCATTTATTGGATAAATGGATGGATGAATGAATGGATGGATGGATGGCCTGCCTCTGAATGGCACTAATGAACTTCAGCAATTGTACCCAATTTGTGATTAATGTTAATGTGAACAAATAGATTCAACTGGATAACTTCCAAAAGAGCAATCTCAAATGAGTGGGGTATCTCTCTCAGGGAGCCCTACAGGAAAGAGAGGTGGTTCTGCAAAGACACTGGAGTTGGGCACTCTGCAGAGTCTCAAACAAACAAACAAGTCAGCTCAATGAGCATGCACAGTCCTAGTGAGGAGCAAAAACAGATGATGGGGGCAAGAAGGAAGATTAGTCACCAAGTAAGTTTTCTGGGCATGAGCAGATGATAATTAAACATTCTTCTTATCAAGTACCAAGACAATACGATCATTGGGCCAAGAGGATCTGCCTATAAAGTCTAGACTCAACTCAAGATCATTTACCCTACAAATCAGAACTTCCCCTAATTTAAAAATGGAACTGACATTTTTTTTCATTGTACAAACGTCACAGGATAGGTTGACTTTTATAGATTTTCCTTTGGGAAATCACTATACAGCAGCCACAGGACTTTGGTGGTGTTGGCCCAAAACTGAGTTCCAGAGGTTGATCTTTACTGGCATAAAGCAATCAGCACAACCTCATCTCTATTTCAATTGTGGGACACACAGAATCCCAGGCCTATGCACATGGAATTCCCCTGGCTGCCATGATGGTTAAGGCTGGACCAGTGAGAGCAAAGCTCAGGTCCTTCATTTAATTATTACACATGTGATCAGAAAAGCATGTAGCCTTGGTTGCTGCTGGCAGCCATCATATCAACATGAAGACATCTAGGGAGAGAAAAGCAGACCTTGGAGAACCATGCCTGCAACCTGAAAAGAGAGCCTTTTCTCTGTTACTGGGCCAAGGTGTTATCTCCACGGTTTAAGCTAAGTTGAGTTTTCTACTGTCCCAAACAGCAGGATACATGTCCACTCCTATCTTTCGACCTGATATTTCACTGTTCTCTTAGCCCATAAATCCACCGTTCCAAGCATATATACACGGTCCCCAAACATACCTCACCCATTCCCACCTCCACACTCATGTGCGGCATTACCCCAAAATGCTCTTCCCTTGTTCTCTGTTACTCATATCCTGTCTGCTCTTCTTGACTCAGGCTAGAATCCTACTCTCTCAGAGGGCAGACATCCAGGGTCACAGTTTTCTGGTCACCTCCACGCTGCCACCTAGAGTACATCATCCATACGAGTTGTCTTCTGCGTTCTACCTTATACTTTGAAGTACCCTTTCACAAACAGTCTTGCACTGAAGTGTAAGCTCTCTCTACTGCTGCAACCCCTTGTAAATGGCCCCCTTGTTCAACATCTTGTGATTAGTAGAAAACCACCAAATCCTCTTTAGGCAAATTCAAAATGTGGTTTAAGCCTCCTGATCACTGCGAGTCATAACCTCTTAATTCATGTAGCAATGGAGAGGATAGAAAGGAATTTCAGATGGAACATATTTCAACCCTACACAGTTGGCCATGATCCTGTCACATTTCACAACCAGACTGGCAGTAACAGCTGGATGAAGATCAGAAATTTATCCCATCTACAGATCACTGAAGGCCCTCCAAAGAAGATGCAGACTAACTGTGAGTTCTAAAAAGTATAGTCTCATACCTTTCAAACGTGTGCAAAATGTTAGGGGCAAGACCAGAATAGATAGAAAGACATGTAGGCACAGCCCCAGGCATCCACTGACCAACAGGCTCCGATCACCGTTCCAAGTTTTTTATGTCCCCTTTCATATCTGTAACCCCAGATCCCTTTAGAGGGCCTGGGGATATGTCAATAAGATTTAAATGAGGGACATGAAACCAACATATTAAGATTTATTGCCATCACAAAAATGATTAGGAGATAATGAGTAAATTGAGAAATGATGTCAGGGCCAAATACCATTTTCACTGAGGATGACAACTGGAACATGGGAAAAGGTCAGTAAATGTGGTGTTGGTGTGTGTGTGTGTGTGTGTGTACATGCACACAAGCAACAAAGATGTCGATATAGCCAGAGAATGGATACTACCCTAGCCACTCAAGGTCCAACCCGTCTATGTGTGAAAGGAACGATCTACCTGCACACGGATTTTGATGTCCCAGTTGGGAGCTATTATTAGTAGCACCTGAACATGTTTTTCAACAGGTTATAGGAATGGAAAGGCTACCTGACCAAATTTAAGCCACTATAAATCATCTATAGAGTAAAGCCAATAGATAAGTGCAAATACACTTACCTATAATGACTGAGTTAATTAAGTAAATGGTTCCCTCAGTGACCAATGGTGTCTGTGATAAATGTCCAGAGCCATCATTTCAATCCTGTTTCTTCATCTCTCTCTTCCCTGAGTAACCCTGTCCTGCCTCTGCCTCAGTCCTGTGGAGTGACCCATCTGGTTTCACTCCTCCATCCACAGCGGCCATGATACTAAAGTGGCTTCACAAACCATCAATGGCTCAGACTCTCACTGGCTCTGAGTGCGAAGGGACCCTCTATCCTGTCCTTGCATCTGGACAGGAAGAGCAAACCTTAGGACCAAGTGATGTCAGAAAGACTGTCTCCTGGGGTGCACGGGTGGCTCAGTTGGTTAAGTGTCTGACTTTAGCTCAGGTCATGGCCTTGCAGTTCCTGAGTTTGAGCCCTGTATTGAGCTCTCTTCAGTCAGCACAGAGCCAACTTCGGATCCTCTCTACCCATCTCCCTCTGCCCCTCCCTTGCTTGCTCTTTCTCTCCTGCTCCCGCTCCCTCTCCCTCTTTCGCTCACCTCTCTCTCTCTCTCTTCTCTTTTCCAAAACATCTCCCCAGATCATGTCTGTGGAGTAAGAAATCTAAGAACCAAAATTAATATGACAGGAGCAGAGGGTTGAACTAAAATAGGTACTATTCTATCAAGGGACAACCAAATCAATTGCCACAAAATCTGTCCACATTTTGAAATCCATTCCATGAATCCAACAGAGAGGTAGATCAGCCATGCCTCACCTCAACTGTGTAGTTTTGTCTAGAAGGATAAGTCCCCAGCAAGAATCCATTTCAATGAAGCCACCTGGTTTGCAGCAACCGCCACTCTTGGTTACCAACAGGTCAGAAAAGAACTCCCTTCGGAGCCCATGAGGACTGAATTCAGTGCCTACCTGCCCCCTTACATTGTCTGCCAGTCAGACCAGCCCCACCTCCTATCACAGGACTTGCTCTTCCTCCAGGGGCAGAAACAGCTGTTCCCCCTTCATCAAGTTTCCAGTCTTCCAGAATGTCCCAGCCCCACCCAATGTCCTGCATGCCTGGCTCTACTACTTGACAGAATCAGCAGAATACAAAAAGGAAACAAAATCCCAAGTCCTGGGATTCACCAAGATAGCCACGTCCTGCCAGAGTGTTCTTCCAAAGTACGCTGAAAGAACTACACGATCAGTTTAGGACACAAACACCCTTCGCTTACAGGTAACATTCTGGTTATCTCTGGTTATCTCTGAAACAAATCCAGGTGCCTCGTCAGAACAAGGCACTGTCAATACATGCAATCAGGTTAGGGCTGCACGAGGGCTCCTGGATGACTCCCTCTCCCTTGTGCACAAAACAATATGGATTTCACAGAGGCCTTTGTCTGGCAATAGGGCACAATTGTTCCTGAGTGACTTGAGCACAAAAAAAAGGATATGCCAATTTTCCAAATATTTGCAGCCTCTGCTATGCCGGGAAGACTGCCAGGAAATTCAAGCAAGAATACATCTACACACATATACACACGCACATACACATGCATGCACACACACACACACACACACAGATAAGACACACTATGCAAATTCAGGGTTATAAAGAGGTTGCCGCACTAGAAAGGTTTCCAACCCTATTTATCTGCCTTTTCCCCACTCTGTTCCTCTTTCCTCCTCTACAGAAGAATGAGGACTCTTCCACTATCTTACATCATTTCAACAAGCAACATGTGGAAGAAAGAGCAACGCAATGTACCATACTGTTCGTCACCCCGCAAATTTCCTAAATGCAGTGACCAGTAATAGAAAATCCGTAACACATCCAGTGAGCCACTCCCTGAGGCCACCTATCAATCTCCACAGAGATTTGTTTTGTTTTGGTAACTATACTTAAACTTGCTTTATACAGGCTCTTCTCCCACAAAAAAAGTACATGATCAAAGGGTAGAAGGTTAACTTAGGAATGGGAACTCCAGGAAATGACCAATGTCCCCAAAGCAGATCAGAGCCTAAAATCAGTGCAAGGCTAGGGAACTTGGGTTTGTCCTTTTCAGGAAAACAGGACCCTTTGTGTCTACGCTGCGCAGGGTTTTCTTCCGGGTGTGTGTGGTGAGAGGCATGGTAGACCGGATGCCTTCCTTCCTGGTTCTCAGTGCTGAGAATGTTGGGAAAGATTCATGAAAAGATGCTGGAGACACAGATGCCTCAGAAAGCAGCAGCACTCTGAGTTCAGAAGAGAGGTGCTGTGGGCTCCAGGACAGAATGGGGACTGGCAAAGAGCCAGCAAGGTGGGCTGGGACCACCCAATACACACCTGCTACAGGGAAGAGCTTTCCACTTTCTAGAACCATTTCCTATTTTTAGAAGGCCTAGAAAAACAAGTAACATTTTTTGAAATTTCATTGTAACACAGTGTTATTAATGCTCATCACCATGCTGTAGCTTAGATGCCCAAAACTCATTCCTCTTATAACTCACTATTCGTAACCTTTGGCCAACATTTCCTCATTTCTTCCACCTCCCAGCTCCTGGCGACCACCATTCTATTCTGTTTCTCTGAGCTGAAGTTTAGTAGATTCTGAACATAAGTGAGATTGGTTGGTATTAGTCTTGACTTATCTCACTTGGCATAATGCTCTCAAGATCCATCCATGTTGGTACAAACAGCAGGTTTGCCTTCCTTCTCGTAGCTAAATGATGTTCCATTTGTATATATGTTCCATTTGTATATATATGTTCCATCCATATACACCATGCCTTCTTTATCCATTCTTCAAGGAACATTATTTTTAAGGAATTGAAAACCTAGAGTATTTAACATTAAGAAGGACAGGTTCAGGTGGGGAGTAACCAACTCTAAGAACTACAGAGAGCACTGCAGGTAATTTTCCTCTTTTTTCTTTTTTTTTTTTTTATTTTTTTTGAGAGAGAGAGAGAGAAGGAGCATAAAGGGGCCTGATAGGACTCCTCATTAACTCTGAGAATTTTAGGACTGGAAGGACATCAGCATCCCATAGGCTACACAAGAGCAGCCCACACTGCTTTTCACACCATCCCCAGGTTCTGCATGTGGACACTTCCAAAACCCCATCCTGAGTTCTCTTCTCCTTTCTTGTAGTCCTCCCTATCGAAGCTCTCATGGGTCCCCCAGGAGTACTGAACATAGCATAAAATTATGCATTTGTTTAATTATTTCTTTGGTCCAAAAACTATTGACCAAGGACCAGGCACGTATCAGATGCTTCATCTTGCACTGCTTAATTAATGCCTGGCCGTCCCACTAGTCAAAAGAAGCCCCATAATGGCAGAGACCATGTCTACACTGTATATAATGATAATCACAGTCCCCAACACAGAGCCTGGTCTGACAGGCATTCAGTAAATACAAGGTGAACTAATAGAGCCCAACCACCTATGGTAGAGCTGAGCATACAGAGTTCCTCAACAATTGGATGATGTGGACAAAGTCATCCTCGTAGACAGCAACATGCACAAGACCAAGACGCATGGCTTCCTCAGGAACACTAAAGGTTATCAAACAGTGATGTGGAGAAAGTAACTTTAAATGAGGAACATATGGATTAAAAGGCTCTAAAATTGGACAGAGAGCATTACATGCAAAAATCCCAGGCTAGTGTCCCTGGAGTGGACACCTGTGAATGGCCTCCACAGTACTCATTTCCTCCTAACAGTCTGCTTGCATTTGCACTTCTGAATAGGCTGACTTCACTTCTCAGCTTTGGGCTGCAAACCCTAGGGTCTAGCACAGCAGTGACATCCGTTCCTCTGACACAAAGATTGGTAGAAGGTGAACACACAACCTCAAACTCCAGCTTTAGTGAATTTCGAGACTTCCACATCCCCTCTTTCCAAGTTGGTGGGCTCTTCCAGGGGTGATGTAGCACTCACTCTAAGACCCAGCACTCCTAAGGGAACAGCTTCCATTTGCTGTCGACACATCTGTGGTAGAGGCCAACATATAGAGGAAAGTAGAGCGAAGAGAAGCCTAGACACATGGCACTAGATCCCTAATATGAACATATGTCTCTGGAACAAATCATACTTGAAGCCCATCCCATGGCTGGATTTCTCAGTCACAAGAACCACTAAATTCCCTATACTGTTTAAACCAGTTTGAGGTAGGTTTTCTTTTGTTGGCAAAGAAAAGAATCCTAGAATAATATTTGACACGTGACAATGGAAGAGTAAAAAAGGAGGTAACATTTACTTCAAAAGGACATCTCACTGATAAAGTCAGAGGAGCCTACCACGATGTCTGGCACTTCCCAAGTCATATTCCATGCTTTTCTGTTTTTTACGCTTACTTATTTTTTGTAGACATCTGTACACCCAACATGGGGCTCGAACTCACAACACTGAGATCAAGAATCAAATGCTCTGCTGACTGTGCCAGCCAGACATTCGGGTATTCTGTGCTGCTTTATGGAAGGATTCATCACCGGGTTCCTCTCAATAATCTTTTCATGTAGTATATGAAACAAACTTCTTCTAAATAATCTGCAACTTGACACAGCAGCTAGAGCAGCCAGAAGTAAAGATTAAAAAGGCTGAAAGTAACTGATACTGGCTCAGTACAAAAAGGAAACAGCATCCCTGAAACTGTTGTAAGTATCTAAATAATCATGTCCACAGGCACAGAGTCACAGAGTTTATACCTAAGCGTTAACAAGAATAGGACACTATAGATCCTTTTGTAGTTCACAAGCATGATGACTGGGTATTCACACCGTTGTGTGCCCCCCTACAATCTTGTTACGGCCTCGGGATGTTACCCATCTGATGTGGAAGGGAAAAAACATGACACTACAAGAAGACAACCGCCATATAAAGGGGGATATTATCTGTTGTGCCGTGTTTGGCTCATTGTCTTCCTTTCATCGCCCCTCTCTACCTCCCCACCCACCCCCACTCGTAATTCACAAGGAAGTATCTGGGCAAGTAAGCTACCAGTCAAGCAGGCTGACCCCTGGACGGACCCTAGGACTGGGGTAGTCAGTAGAGACGGTTCCCTGGGCAAGATGAGCCAGAGAAGAAGAAGAGATACAGGCATGCCCTTGCAAGAACTATCCAGGGATGAAACCAGAAAAGTCCGACTGTCTAAAATCCATGGGGCAAATTCCAAGGGCAGAAACGAGAGAAAGGGCCAGGAAAGTCAAGGAAATTAAGAGTGTAAAATAAGGGTGCAGAAGGAAAAGTGGAACTTGGCCAAGAGAGTGGATGGTAACACCAACGGTCAACACACCACAAGCCCAGCACTGTGCGAGGTCTTCACCTGCATCAGCTCTCACTGAATCCTCACACAAACCCACGAAGCTATTACTCTCATTTTTTTTTAAATTATGGAAAATTTTAAACCCACACAGAAGTAGAGAGAGCAGTCCTTATGAAACATCATTATAACATGGCTGCACAAGTCGCCCTTGCCAGTAGACTGTTAATGGATCTGGACTCCCCCTACCTACTTCTCACTGGTGTCCCTGGCCCCCAGCACCAAAAACGCATCAGCAAATCAGGTCAATAAGCCTGGACAAACATGGGAGTCACCCTCATAATTCTGACTTCCTAAGCTTATGGCCTGGTTCCTGAAACCTGCCCATTTCCCCTCCCCTCTCTGTTCTGTCCTCAACATTGACAGTAGCAAACATCCATGGGACAGCCGAAGGGAGGTTCCACATCTCAAAGATCAGGGAGAGATCTCTGAATCCCTCTCCTCCTCCATAATCCCATTAGGGACACACGAATGAATCTTGGCACTGACATCATTGGCAATTTTACCTAGGAGTATGTTAATTTTGTCTTTCCAACCAGATCGTACCCTGTGTCCCTATGAACCCACTGCCTAAATCCCTTCAAGATCAAATCCAAACTACTGCCCCCAGGCAGAAAGGCCTGCAACAGACTAGCTTTCACTTACCTCTCCAGTTTGTCACCCCATCAACACGGAACATCTTGGGAGTTCTACAGTGAGCTTCCAGCCTCCAAGTGCTATCCCATCTCCTATGCTTTGACTGAGAGGTCTTCCCTCTTACCACCACCCGCCAGCATCCCCAAGCAGCCTAGCTCTGTCTAACATTCCTTTCTTTACCTCCTTCTGAAAGCCCTTTGTGATAACATATCCTGCCCTAAGACCCAGTTGGATACCGTGCCTCTGTGATCCCGTCATGCCTCATACATACCTCTCTCTGCAACGTACCACATTTTACAGGGGCTGGTTCGTAAGTACCCCACCCCCACTGTTATAGAGTGCTTCTTGAGAAGCATTTATTCATTTTTTTTTTTTTCTTTTTGCTGTTGTTTCTCTTTAATGGAAACCCAGGACACAATGAGTTCACTGGGACGGAGTTTGAGTATGACTACTTATGCATATCTGCACAGTCAACAGTTGGAGGTCTAGTAGTTAAGCCCAAATATTTGCTTTTGCTCATTTTTTAGTGTCCTGTGCGTAACAATGGGCCTGACACTTAGGTCTTCAGATTATGTTTATTGAATACAACAAGCTGGCCAACGGCTACAATGATGACCAGATGGACAGCAGGGAGCATACTTTCAACTTTTAAAAATTTCTCCAAAGAATTTCATGGCTAGGGGGTGTTTAGATGTCTGACTGACCCGGTGGCGGAACGAACCCCTGAGTTAATCACCCATCATCCACTGGTGCTCCCTCCGTCTAGTTCCACAGGGTTCAAGTTTTTGATAGATTCGCACTCACCCTGCTCCTGCCCTCGTGGTGACGCTGACTTTAATCACACCCTCTGTCAGGCCCTTCTCTGAAACCAACTACAGACTTCTTACCCCTTCAGCAACCCCTCCCCACCCAAGGTGCGCTATCACCCCCAACACGGACCCAGTCCTTTTCCAGACCTGGGCCAGCTCAGTGGTTCACGTGTTAGAAATGCCACCGTTGCCACCCCCAAAGACTAGTCAAAGCACTGGTCTTCGTACCCGTGCTTTGTACTAGTCCAGGTACAAATCCCACACACCACCCATTCTTGGCACATACGCAACAGGACAACTCTCTCCACACCCAAAACGTGACACGTGTATCAACACGAAAGCACGTGTGTCAGCCCTGCCTTGGAACTGGTCTACTTAAAATGTGACTAAGGTTGGTGTGGGGTGTGGGGATGGGGGGCGGGGGGCACATGGTGCCAGAGCACTCGGAATAGGAAATCATCAATTCTTTACCCCACAAGTAAGCTCTGCTTCCTACTTTGAGGTTAGCCTTAAAATCTGGATTCCACTGGTTTCTCTTTACAAATCACAAATGAACCATCCTTCATTCTCCACCAGAGGCAAGTGACAGGATACTGTAGTTTAAGGTCTACTGTCATTTTATGTTTTCCTGAAAAATCAAGATGTTTTATTATGGTAATGAGCAGGTTAGAAAGCATCCATCCCCTCTCCAGAGTAAATCAAATCAGATAGATCTTCCCCCAGATTTTTTTTTAAAGCATTCCACTTGTTCTCAGAAGCTCTAACAATTTCTCAGAATGACAGTCCTATGTTTATGGATTCACAAGTGGCCTAATTCTGTCAAGTAGGGATATTTTCTTCCCATAGTAAGGGGTCAGAAGATAGAATTTAATCTTTTATTTTACAGGTAAAACGTCCCTCTTTTTGTCTCTTAGGAATTGTATGTGGAATCATGGGAATGTAGGAATCCAACTAAGACCCCAAATCTAAAACCCAGGGGGAAGAACATTCGAAAGGCCGCCCGAGCCACAGAAGACAGAATCTGCTTCTGTAAGTACAAGTTCCTGAGAAGAGTTCCCTGTTCCAAATTTGCCACCAGTTCATTCATGTGACACAGGTGAGTTCTAATCTCACACTTCTGAAGCCCCAGACCAACTGTTCATCTACCAGAATGCTGGTAACAAGACTGCAGGCAGAGTGCCTGGAGGAATGGGAGGCAGTGGGACAGAGATGCTCCTAGATGCTCAACACCACACGGCCATTAATGATAGCCTCCTTAAACTCTTGGTTAAAGAACAGAGGTTACATTCAACCGGTAACAACAAAGACAGGCTGGTGTTCAAGGCCTGGGAAAGGCAGAGTTGCTGGAGAGAGAGAAAGTGAAGACACTTAGGGGCTTCCTGAACCCCGTACTAAGGAAAGGGTGCCCTGATTGAATGTCTGAAGTGGGCTCTTAAGACCAAAAAAATCCCCTCAATACAGGGGCCAAGCCATCAGTCGGGCTTGACATTGACAGAACCACCCCTTTAAAACTACCCTTTGGACCCCTATCATCCATCATGTTGACTTTTAGATGAGCCCAACCACAGGGTGAACCATGCAGGACGGGGTGATAGGAGGTTCAGCTGAGCAGGTAAATCACTTCTCCCCTTGCGGCTCATTGTCTTATCCATGAAATGGCTAAGTTCTAAGCCGCCAGTGAGAGAATCTTCTAATATTAATTTTATATAGAACATGGCACTACTTCACCTTCCAGGAGCTGATGCCCTCCAGGTCAATGGGCTCAGCTTGTGGATTAAATAAGCACCGCGGGAAGATTAGCCCCGACCCAGGAAAATCAGGGTGCTGTCAGTCCTAGAGGTCAACTGACTACTTATTTACACTACTTATTGAGAAAACATTTTTTATTTTGAGAGAGTGATAGAGAGCAAGCAGAGGAGGAGCAGAAACAGAGAGAGACAGAGAATCCCAAGCAGGCTCCATGCTGTCAGCTCAAAGCCCAACACAGGGCTCAAACCCACTAATTGTGAGATCATGACCTGAGCCAAAACCAAGAGTTTGACGCTTAACCGACTGAGCCACCCAGGCGCCCCAGGAAACATCTTTCAAAAACAACACCCTGGCATCAACAGATTGGTCAGGAAAGCATTCTATGAACTTGATAAAGCCCTAGCCAGAAAACCTGCATGCATCATTTCCCTCTCTCCCACAATGAAAGCACAGCTGAGCGTGGACAGCAGGGAGCTGACCTCCTTCCCACCGCTGCACAGACATCCACCTGATTACAAAGCCGTGCAGGCAGCCCAAAGAGGGACGACAACAAATGTGCTGTGACAATCACCAGAATTTCACCCCAAGGAGGCAAAAACACAAAATTCATGTATCTCCAACCATCCTCAATCATCAGGAAATCATTTTCCTTGAATCCTTTTCAAAAATGCACCCACACTGGTGCCACAGAAGAAAAAACTGAAGTATCAGAAGCACTTATGGCTGAGAAAAGGGATACAGATCTTGACCAGAACCCATGATCTGGGACTCAAAGGCATTTTAAAGGACAATCAGGGGCTCCTGGGTGGTTCAGTCAGTTAAGCGTCCAACTTAGGCTCAGATCATGATCGCAGTTCCTGAGTTCGAGCCTGGCATTGGGCTCTGTGCTGACAGCTCAGAGCCTGGAGCCTGCTTCAGATTCTGTGTCTCCCTCTCTCTCTCTCCCCCTCCTCTGCTTCTGCTCTGTCTCCATCTCTCTCTTTCAGAAATAAACATTAAAAAATTAAGGGACAATCATAAAGAAGGGATTCCAGGCCTGGCTGTTCATTAGTAACACTGTGCAGCCTTTAAAAAGCCAATGCCTGGGCTTTTACTTAACTAGTAATCTAGTTTAACTGGTCTGGATTGGGGCCTGGCCATTTGTAATTATAAATACTACCCAACTGTGCACACCCCTAATTAAGAGGGTCTTCAAACTGCAAAGCAAGGGAGGGTGAGGCAACAGTTTTGCAACACTAATTTTAGGATATGAGATTTCCGACAGAAACAGTAATCAACAACAAAACAGTAACAATAATGACAGAAATCAAGTGAAGGCCATGTGTTTCTGTTTGTCATTTTATGGAAGAAAGCTCCATAAGCATGTTTATGAAAACCGAACGCTAGGAACGGAGCGTGGTGGTAATTTCACAACTTTATGGATTTGTCAGAACCCATACACATTCACACAACAGAGTTACTGCATGGAAATTAAAAATAAATGTAAAACATACAGAGAAAAAAACAACAAGGGATGCATTCATTTATTCTAGTAATTCTCAATCTTCACTAAATGTTAGAATCATCCAGGGAGTTTTTAAAAATCTGGCTGCCCAGGCTACCCCCCAGATCAAAGACATCAGCACCTGTGGGTGGGGTGTAAGCATCTACAGTTTTTAAAGCTCCATAGGTGATTTCAATGGGCAACCCTGTCTCCCCATTCCCAGGACAGTAAGAAAAACCAGGCCAAAGGGATGTTAACCCGTATCCATAAACACATGGCTTCCAACAAGAATCACATCATTGCCTACTTTCTACCCATTCAAGGAAGTTCACTAAAAACTCCTTTTTTTGTCTATCAACTTTTGTTTGGTTTCACACTACCTGCATGACCCACAAGTCAAACAAAAGAGGTGCAGTGATACCCACCAGCAGCATACAACACTGCCTGCAAACCTGCTGAAAGGTTTTAAAGCAGGGAGGGCTGTGGTTCTCAAACATCGACATCTCCTGGACAGGTGGCTCCCAGACACAGACCGGTGACCCCACCCTGAAGTTTTCTGATTCAGTAGGTCTGGGGTGGCAGAATCTGTATTTCTATTTTAATAAAGTTTATTCATTTAGTTTGAGAGAAAGAGAGAGACAGAGAGAGAGAGGGAGGGAGGGAGAGAAAGAGACAGAGAAAGATAGAGACAGAGAGAAAGAGAGAGAAAGAGAGAGAAAGAGAGAGAGAAAGAGAGAGAGAGAGAGAGAGAGAGAACGAGAACGAGAACGTGCATACACATGTAAGCAAGGTGGGGAGAGGAGGAGAGAAAGACAATCCCGAGCAGGCTCCGCACTGACAGTGGGAAGCATGATGCGGGGCTTGAACTCACCAACCATGAGATCATGACCTGAACCAAAGGTGGATGCTTAACAGACTAAGCCAACCCAAGCACCCTCCAGAATTCACATGTCTAACAAGTTCCCAGGTGCTGCTGCTTGGAGACCACATTCTAAATAAAAGGGAACTAAATAAACAGAGTCTTGAAAGCCAGTGCTAAAACTAAACCAGACAGTTCTTCGGACAGGACAAACAGAGCGCAGAGACTACTAGTCAGTTTCAGTGAACAAGTGGTAGGGGCACCTGGGTGGCTCATTCGGTCAAGTGTCCGACTTCGGCTCAGGTCATGATCTCACAGTTTGTGGGTTCGAGCCCCACGTAGGGCTGTGTGCTGACAGCTAGCTCAGAGCCTGGAACCTGCTTCAGATTCTGTATCTCCCTCTCTCTCTGACCCTCCCCTGCTCATGCTGTGTCTCTCTCTCAGAAATAAATTTTTTAAAAAATGTTAAAAAAATGAACAAGTTGTAAATAGAAACTGACTTTCATCAAGACATTACAAAGATCTGCAGGTAAAACAAAACAGATGATCACATCTAGAGGCACTGTGCTACTCAAAGAGTGATGCACAGACCTACATGGGCATCACCTACAACAAGTTACAAATGCAGCATCTCAGGCCTTACTCCAAACCTTACTGGGTCAGAAACTGTCTGAATAGGATCCCTGGAGGAGGAAATGCACATTAAGTCAGTCTTGACCAATTCCTTCACTCACACCACAATAACTGGGCACCCACTCTGCATAAAACTTAGCAGTCAACTGGGCAGACAAGCCTTTACACTCGAGGAGCTTCTATGGAGCAAAGGATAAAACTAAAGCCCAGAGCTGTTGGACTGGCCAAGGCCACAGGGCCAGCCAGTGGTAGAGACAGGTCTAGAACCCAAGTCTCCTAAACCCTATACAGTAGTAGAAACTACACAGGCCACGGTCTCTATCAAAATCACAAACATAATTCCAAGAAAAGAGGATACCAAAAAATAAATTACAAGTCAAGGGCTTCT
Source organism: Hyaena hyaena (assembly GCF_003009895.1). Classification (NCBI taxonomy): domain Eukaryota; kingdom Metazoa; phylum Chordata; class Mammalia; order Carnivora; family Hyaenidae; genus Hyaena; species Hyaena hyaena. Next base: position 6,660,488 of record NW_024080647.1, read on the forward strand.
GGGTGGCTTAGTCAGTTGAGCATCAAATTCCTGATTTTGGTTCAGGTCCCAATCTCCCGGTTCATGGGTTCAAGCCCTACATGGGTCTCCACGCTTAGCATGAGGCCTGATTGAGATTCTCTCTCCCTCTGCCCCTCTCCTGTACCTATGCACACTAATAAGTCAAAAATTAAATAAAGTCAATCTCTACATATCAAATTAGGAGACCTAATCTTTCTAATCCTCATTATTGTCTACTCTGACCAAACACTGCTAGATTATATTGGCCAATGCAGGGTGTTTATGTAGATAGGTTTTCCTCAGATCTCAGAACACGATGAATACACAGGTGTTAGGTGGAAAAACATTTCGACCACAGGCATTACCTAATACTTGAGATCTTTCTTTTGGTATTTAAAATCTATTCAAATAGTAAGTCTCCTGGTTTGTCCAAAACATATTGCTCTGATACATTTTGGTAATGATCCAAATGTTAGTGTTTCTTCTTCCTAAACTACTGTCCAGTGGGAGAAACACTAACTGTCCATCTATGCATGTCACATAGATCATCCCTCTCAATCTCACTGTCCCTATCATCACAAAAAAGGTCAACAAGGAAACTAAGGCACCCAGGCGGCATAGCTGCCTCGGCAGAACCAGGCTTTAAATTGAGCTCTAAGTGACTCCTGATCCCTTCCACTCAAAGTGAGGTCCTTGGACCTCCCACCTGTGAGGTTAGAAATGCAGACCCTCAAGCCACAGCCTGGACCTGCTAAATCAGAATCTGCATTTTCTCCCTGGTGATTGACATGCACACTGACATCTGGGAGGCCCCGCATGCACCATCCCAAGCCAAGAGACCCAGATCCCATTAATCAAAACCAAAAGCAAATGCTTTGGTTCACACCATAAGCAGACAGACGATCACCGGAACCTCAAAGCCACCAGAATGGGGCTCTTGTCACGTCACTAACTCTTAGTAATTCACAGGGCTCGCTGCATGGGGTCCTTCTAAACAGCTGCCCACAGATTGCAGGACATCAAGACGAACTTCCTTGCCTGGGCCAAGTGCCAGGATAGCGGACAGTCTGGTGCTAATATCAGCAAACACCCATGAAGACATAAATATTGTCATGATTCAAATCCTCTAAGCACTGCCCACAGGAGGCAAACTTTCTTGTTAAATAATTAATGAGGTGAGGAAGAAGAATATTCTCAAAACAAAAGTCAGCTAATTATCTTAGTCTCTCTAAATATATGCCTAAAATGATCCTTAGAGTCTCAAACTTTGAATCAGGGCTCATAACTAAATGAAATATGTATCCAAATGATCACTGTCAGAAGGAAGGGAAGGAAAAGCAGATGGAGCCCAAAGAATACCGCTCCACCAGCTTTCCCAGGCTCGCCTTCCTCAAAGTTGCTCGACATGAGAATCACAGACCATCTGCTTCAGAATCTTGAAAATATTCAAACTGCATGGTCCTGGGCCCAAGACGTCACACAATTAACGACCTCTCCCTATGGGTCCCTGCACACCTGGCCTGGGTACATTTGAAGGACAACTGTCAGACTCATCACTTCATCTTACCTTCACAACTGTGCAGCATCAAAATTTCTCATTTTCTGAGGAAGATCCCATCAAGGAAGCTGAGTGTTTTGCCAAAGATCATACAGCAGGTAAGCAACCTTGCTAAAACCCCACATTCAAGCCTTTTTAACCGCATCAAGGCACCAAATCCACACAAACCAAAGAACAAGGAAGCAGGGTCTGTTGCCCCATCAGTATTTACCATGTGAAGCAAGAGCAATGTTCTTAAAAAAAAAAAAAAAAAAAAGATTTGGTCTTTCTTTGTAGCAAATTCCAGGGGCTGTTCTGGGCCTTACTTCCCAGGATAGGACCACAACTGGCAAGAAGGACAATCACACAGCATGCTGTAAGGGGCTGGTTTAACAGCTGGCTGGTGGCTGGGTATGAGATCTGCCTATCATTCCAATGGCGTGATGAAAGTTCATTTAGCTTCAAACCATTCCTAGTGAATACCACTCTAAGTAGCTTAGACTCTTCTTTCCTTTCTGTAAACCTGGGTCATTCATCAACTGGGAGACAGCCACACTCGCTCTCAGACTACGATTCCTTAACGGACTGGCTTCAGGAGACTGACCTGAGGCCCCGCCTAAGCTACAGACTTCTGAACCCATTTGAGCTTGGAGATAATGATTCAGAGATGAATAGCAAATCCATTATAGCACTGGGGGAGAGGAGGGGGAGTCTTACGTTTACAATTAAGTGGGGAAGGCCCAAGTCGAACACAGAAACTGTAAACCATATAAGGAAAGATGGATAGATTCAATCCCATCTCCTTTTTAAAAATGTACATGCCAGGGACATCTGGGTGGCTCAGTCAGTTGGATGTCTGACTTCAGCTCAGGGCATGATCTCACAGTTCATGAGTTCTAGCCCCACATCAGGCTCTGTGCTGACAGCTCAGAAGCCTGCTATAGATTCTGTGTCTCCATCTCTCTCTGCCTCTTCCTTACTCATTCTCTCTCCCTCAAATAAACACTAAAACATTTCTTTAAATGTACACAGCAATATACACCATATATTAGTTCAATGACAAATGATAAACTAGGAAAAATTACTTGCAACTCTCACAACAAAGAACTTTCTTATTAAGAGCTCCAACAAATGGACAAACAACCTAACAACAACAAAGACACAGAAGTATGATCATGGAACACAGAAAGTCAGGAAAAGAATTCTTCAAGATGTTCAATCCCACTGATAAGAAAAATGCTTATTAAAACTATAGCAGGACACTTTTTCATCTGCTGGAAAGACAAAGATCAAAAAGTCTAACAGTATGGATACAGAATTGGAGAAATGAGAATTCTTTTACATCTTTCCTCCAAAGAGAAAAATTTGACATTGTTTATCAAGCTGTAAAATCTACAGTTCTACTTTTAACATTTTGTTTTACAAATTCACGTATACGCCATATACTATTTGTTCATGCATGTGCATTAAGAATCCACCAAGTATCAGCAACCAAAAAATTGTCTATCAACAGGGAACGAGGGAGGCTAGGATGCATCCACGTGACAGAAGATGAAGCAATCATGAGGGGCACCTGGGTAGCTCAGCTGGTTGAGCATCCAACTCTTGATTTCAACTCAAGTCAGGATTCCAGGGTTATGGGATCGAGCCCTGTGTCAGACTCTGCGCTGAACTGCTTGAGATTCTCTCACTTTGCCCCTCTGCCACTCTCCCCCACTTGTGCACATGCAGTCCAAAATAAATTAAAAAATAAAACACGCAGTTCTGTAAGTACTTATATTTAAAATCTAAGAAAGAGCACTCAGAAATAAACAGAGTATGTGATCACTTATGCTTTAAAATACATATAGTTGTATGTAATATACATACACACACATGCATATTTGTCACCACCTGGATTATCTCTGGATGGACACGTAAAACCTAAGAGAAGTTGCCTAAGAGAAGGTATCTGACAGAGGTCAGAAGGATAATTACTGTCACCACATATCTGCCCTCCGTTCATGTTCTGCTTATTCAGAAAAAAAAAAAAAATTAAGAATAACCAAGAGAGGCAGAGATTGGAGAGGAAATGCTGTAAAAGGCACCAACCCGGTGTTAAGTTGTAGTCCATTCTCACCTACATCTCTCTTCAGTACGTAATCTGACAGTATGTGTTAAAAGCCCTAAAAATATTTCTTCAGCCCATGTAATTCCACTTCTAGTAATCTGTCCCAGAATACTGAAAAGGCTTTATGTACAAAGATGGCTGTCAAAGTATTACCTGTAATGGTTAAAAACTGGAAACAAGTACAATGGGTGTTGGCCATGCCTTTCAAGAATTTCTGCTACAGACAGGCAGAGAACGAATGGATGAAACTTACAAAATACTTGACTTACAGAGGGTAAACAAGCACACAGCTTGTGCGACATGGCAGCTCCAAAGATGCAGGACACACGTGGACTGAACATAGGAAGGGAAAGAATAACGAAGGGGTCACCCAGTATTCCTGAGCAAACAGCCACAATCGGCCACCAATTGGTGATATTCATTCTGGCCAACATGGTCTGTTACAGAAGAAAAGCTCTTGATGTTCAAGAGGAGCTGTGATAAGAGACACATGTCTAGGAATGCTTCCTCCTGCATTTCTGCAAGACCAAGTGTATGGGCTCTAGGCATCTTGTTTCCCAAGTCCCCTGGCTCTTTCTCAGAGCTGGTCCCTATAATCACGTCATCAGCAGGGAAAGGTGTGGTGCCCGTTAGACAGGATGTATGAACAGTACCCAAGCCAGGATACGAGTACCACCTATCGTGTTGGACCTGGCATGCTTTAACCTAATCCCTCTCCTTGCTTCTTACTGTATATTTAAATTGACACAAACTGAATTCATTTCAACACTGGAATTTGGTCTGTGGGCCCAATTTTGACTTCTTGGATAAGGCCTTTGGAGGCTACCACAGCATCAAGATAACTTTCCACCACTACAAATAGAGCAAATGATTAGGTTAATTTTGATATATCCAGTTAAATTGTGTATCAATTTGAGCCACATTTACACAATTTGAAATAAGCATGGTCAGTATGAATTGAAAAATAAAAAATATAAACTATATTAAAAATTTCTTAATTTCATTCCAAGTATGCCTACATCTACAAAAACAAACAAACAAACAAACAAAAAAAAACCCTTTAAGGTGGGGTAGGTGCCTGGCTGGCTCAATCAGAAATGCACGCAATTCATGATCCCAGGGCTGTGAGTTTGGACCCCACATTGGGTATAGAGAGTAAATAAAACTTATTAAAAATTTAAAAACTCTAAGGAAAAGCACTAAAATATCAGCAACTGTCTTCAACGTAAATACATACATGTTGTGTTTAAAGTATTTGTTTTGGGGCGCCTGGGTGGCTCAGTCAATTGAGTGTCTGGCTTCAGCTCAGGTCATGATCTCACGGTTCGTGGGTTCAAGCCCGAAGATGGGTTCTGCGCTGACAGCTCAGTGCCTGGAGCCTGTCTTTGGATTCTGTGTCTCCCTCTCTCTCTGACCCTCCCCTGCTCATGTTGCCTCTCTTTCAAAAATAAATAAAAATACACTGGGAAAATTTTTTTAAAAAATAAAGTATTTGTTTTATTTTATACATGTGTTATTTTCATAATCTGGAAAAATTGTAACTTTTTAAATATTGGGGTGCCTGGGTGGCTCAATTGGTTAAGCATTCGACTTCAGCTCAGATCATGATCTCAAGGTTCGTGGGTTCAAGCCCTGCATCAGGCTCTGTGCTGATAGCTCAGAGCCTAGAGCCTACTACAGATTCTGTGTCTCCATCTCTGCCCCTTCCCTGCTCGCACTCTCTCTCTCAAAAATAAACATTTAAAAAATGTTTTTAAGTTTTTAAATATACACAGAGAAAAAGAATAGAAGAAAATCTATCAAAATGACAAGTTGCTGTGGGTTTTGGAATAACTATTTTATTCTTCCACTTTTGTATTACTTCAGTAACGATCACCTTACACTTTTACAAAGATAAACAAAACAAAAAAACACATTTTTCTCTTTGAGAAAAAGAGGCTGGCAGTGGTTAAAAACCACCAGCCAAAAGCCAGCCAGGGAACCAAGAGTTAAAGCCTTCCTATAAGCAGCTATCAATCTCCCAGAACTCCAGGGTGAAATAAAATGTCAGAATCTTCCTGTCTCAACTGTGGGGACAAGGTGGAAGAAGTTTTCTGCAAAGTTCCCAAGGCAGGTGTTCATCTTTGGGACTCACTTATCACTATTTCCTCAAAGATGTGAGGTCACTTTTGTCCCCGAGAGAGGGGAGAGTGTAGGGGCCCTCCTGCTGTGCTCAAACACCTGTGTGCAGTAACAGGTGATGAGCCCGGGGGGGGGGGGCTCTTCCTTAAGTGGGGTTTGTTTTAAGGGCGCCCGGGTGGCTCAGTGGGTTAAGCGTCCCACTTTGGTTCAGGTCATGATCTCACTGTTGGTGGGTTTGAGCTCCATGTCGGGCTCTGTGCTGACAGCTCTGAGCCTGGAGCCTGCGCTTCAAATTCTGTGTCTCCCTCTCTCTCTCTCTGCCCCTCCCTTGCTTGCACTCTGTCTCTCTCTCTCTCTTTCAAAAAATAAACATTCAAAAAAATTGTTTCAAGTAAAGCTTGTCTTAGCACCCACTATACAGGCCAGTGGTTTCTTGAGGCAGAAGCATGGGAATTTTACCCCCCATCCCCATCAGTACAAGGCCAAAGGTCCCAGTTCAACCAGTCGGGACATTCAATGTCCATCCCAGAGAAGACCAAATCTTGCCACAGAACCAACATTACCTAAAACGCTTGCTGCAGAACCCAAAGAAAACTCCAGAGTCTAGCATCCAACACTGGACAGCTTCCCTAGTTGTACTGGCTGTAGGATACACTCCTCACCAACAGGTCCAAAATCTAACCCACCATGCCAATGTCCATGTCCCTAGAATGTTCCCTTAAAGCCTTCTCAAGCATCTAAAAGCAGCTGATGGCTCAGTGTCTCTTTGGTACCCAAGTGCCTGGGTTCATGTGCCTGCACGTGTATACAGGTGTGTACACCGCAGATGCGCACATAGACAGTAACGGACCCTTTACAGGCCATCTGCTGCTGTATGTGCACGCATACTGCAATACCCACACATAAACTTAAGTCCTTCCTGTTAACTCTGTGGCCCGACTTTTCAGCTACTCATCTCTTCACCTGTACACATACAGGGTAAGCTCTCTGAGAACAGGAGCTGGCTTCTGTAAGTCTTCAGGTACCTCCCACACAGCAACAGAAGACTACCAAACCCCCCAAGAGAACCTGATATCACTTGGGATGGGGTCTGTCACAGATCCATTTGGGACAGCATTCTGAGTTGGTTGGTGGAGACCTGAGATTTTTAGCTTTTACTTCCATTTGGAGGCAGAACACTGTTAAGATCTGAGGGACCCTTCCCGCCAATAAGTCCGTTGAACCAGGAAGGTTCCCTGAGACCACTGTGATGAGCCAGGCCGCCCCATATAGCAGGTGCCGCTACTGGGTCCTGGTGTTTGCCTCCCTGGGCCTCGAAAGGAGACTCTGAAGAGACACAGAAGCACCACTGGAGGAATGCACACGTGCACACCAGCAGCCAGCGTGCCAAAGAAAGACAGTTATGCATGTACATGCGTCCGTGTCCCAAGGCAATGCACTAGTTTTCAAACTCCTTAGAAAAACAGATATGGATTTTTCCCCTTAAATATTTCATTGATTCCATTTGTTGAGTAGCTTTGATGGAAGAAAAAATAATAAATGCACAGTCTACCTGACCAAGCCCATCACTGCCACTCTTGACCACCCTTCATGCCCGGCATTAATATGGAACCAAAGCCTTTAGGGGCACCTGGGTGGCTCAGTCAGTAAGCGTTAGACTTCGGCTCAGGTCATGATCTCACAGTTCATGGGTTCGAGCCCCATACTGGGCTCTGTGCTGAGAGCTCAGAGCCTGAAGCCTGCTTCGAATTCTATGTACATCTCTCTCTGTCCCTCCCCTGCTAGCACTCCATCTCTCTCTCTCATAAATAAACATTTAAAAATTAAAAAAAAAAAAAAAAGAACTAAAGCCTTTAGCTTGCTCCTCCCGCAACTTCCTTTCCAGCAGTTCCCACTGGCAGCACCTGTATGGACCCAATACCACGCCACAGGGGGTCCTGATGACGCAGAGGATCATCACGCCTCAGCAGGATGGCAGGGCCGTGATGTCGACACTGAAGGCCTGAACCAGACGCAGTGGTGTTGAGTGCTGAGAGAGGAGGGTGGCATCCGGCCGGCCTCAGCTCTGCTGAAAACCAACTGTTCTGGGGAAATACCACCCCTCTGGGGCTCAGTCAGTACCAGGGGTCTTTCTGGACAAAAGAGTCCACAAGTGTAACAAGGCCATGTCCCATTTTCAGCAAGGTCCAAGTGGCACACTATTACTAAAGGCATAATATAAGAAAACAAAGTACAGTAAGTCCAAACAGGCAAGAAAAAGCAGATTGCAGTCAACTCTCACCAATTTCACATGCCTGAGAAGATCAAACTGAACTCAGACATCACCATGGAGAAGAAATCCTCCGAACCTCAAGTACAGTTCTGTCAATGGCCTGAGAAAATATGACCAGGGAGAGAGGGTGGGGAGTTCCCTAAGGATCTAGTGAATGACCCCATTTCCAAAGTGAACACAGGGATAGATTCAATCAATCATAGTAGAACCAAGTCACATAAACTCATATGCACAAGTTAATCTCTAAAAGACTGGTATATACTTCAGGGGATTCTGAGAACATGGTACACATCATCTTCATTTTTGTACAAGAAGATCCCTCATCTAAGGACACAGAGCTGGCTTTAGCAACTTAGCTTTAAGAAGCAGATCAAACATACCCAAGAGGCAGGGCAGGGCTCTGTATAAGAGGGTAAGATTTATAGCCAGACAGAACAAAAGTCATGCAACCTCGAACAAGTGCCTTCCATGCCCTTACCCTCAGCCTCCTTACATGTCAAACCGGAACGGCGAAGGCATTCTTGTGAAGATACTGTAACATGAGCTAATGCACACAAGGCGGCATCTAGAGTGAGGACTCCAACATCGTTACTCTCATCGTGTCTAGTCAACTTAGGACCTGACACCTATCTTTTGCACTGAGGGTCCCTTTTCCCCCTTGAGAACAAAGTGAAGGAAGATCTTTTCTCACTTAAAATCCTTTTGATTTTAAGCTCCTCTCTATTCACCTGCTTAGAAGACACATCATGGGCAGCAGAAATGGACTTGAACTTCCAGATCTTACCAGAGTTTTTCAAACATCTGTAAAAATCAATGAAGAAAAGCCAATAGGGGCACCTGGGTGGCTCAGTCTGTTAAGCGACTGACTTTGTCTCAGCTCATGATCTCACGACTCGTGGAATCAAGCCCTGTGTCAGGCTCTGTGCTGACAGCTCAGAGCCTGGAGCCTGCTTCATACTCTGTGTCTTCCTCTCTCTCTCTCTCTGCCCCTCCCCTGATCACACAACACACTAACTCAAAAATAAACTAACATTAAAAAAATTTTAAGAAAAGGAAGCAAACCTATAACACACACATGAACATGGCCAAAATGACGTCAAATTCTAAAACCAGAGGTCTGAATGAAGGTGTAGGTGACCATGACATCAACAGATATCAGACTGACACTTGATGCCAGGCACAAAGCTGTCTCAATTATATGATTCCATCTATTCCTTAGGTGTTTAAGTCAAGGTAGGTGTCAAATTGTACCTGAGGCTCAGAGAAAGCAGCTGGCTTTTGTCCCAGGAGAAGAGTTCTCCCAGGTTCTCGAGCCCGGGTTCTATCTCTAGGCCACTCTGCCTCAGCACCACCGAGCTCCCGGGAGGAAGCAAAGCCGCTTCCTACACACACACCCCTGTGAGGACGGCAAGTGTTCCATTAGAAGACTCATGTGGAATTTAAAATGTTCCATTTACAAAGCTCCTATTCACAGGTTCTAAAAGGCAATTTTAATTTATGTACCAACAAGGCAGTTTAATTCCCCCACATAGAAAAGGCTATGTTATCAGGGCACAGGAATGCTGCAAGAGCCCAGGATTCCCATAAACAAGGAGTCCCAGGTGGTTTTAAGGGCTCTCCCTCCCGACAGCTTGTCAGGGTAGGGATTTATATTTACAAAATGCTTAACTGGGAAGCAGACAGTGGTGTATGTCAAATAACCCTTCACCCTCAGACCCTCAAAAGGAAATAAGAGCAGCACCCAGGGTGGGGGGCAGGGGGGAGCATGGTGGACTCACTTAGCTCCAGATCAGCCCCTAAGACTGTAGCTCTTCCCAGCTGAGGTCTGTATGATCACTATGGCAAAGCAATTGAAGGTTATCTCACAATCATAGAGTACTGGGCAATCTATTGGTCTTTTGTCTTTAATTTCTAACTTCACTGCTTTTAATTTTTTTAAGTAGTCCATATGGTACTTACTCTTTAAAATTTATTAAAAGGTGCACATGGTCACTTTACAGGTATGCTCTACGTGTGCTGAACTGTGTGCCAGGTATTGGAGCACTGTTCTGCGCATGTCCACTAGATTCAGTTTCTGTCTTACCCTTTTGCTTGCCTGTTATTTCGATTACTAAGAATGGCATGCTCCATTCTCCCACTCTGCCATGGTATTGGCAACTTCTCCCTGTACTGTTCAGTTACATTCTCTGTATATGAGAAACTATATATTAAGGGCAAACAAGTGTGGAATTATTACATGTTCCACATGTACCATGTTACAGATTTACATTTTACGAGCAGCTTCAGAATCCGTGCAAACTTGGGTGTGAGGTCTCAACTCTATAACCTGCTCTAAGCCCCAGTTTTCTCACCCCTAAAAAACAAGGTACACCTTGTTGAACATCACAGTTCCTGAGAGGCGGAACTAAGATAATTCACCCTAATACACGTAGCATAGTGTCCCTTTCTCAAAATGCTAGCTGCCAATAAAATGCTCTAGAATGTAAGAGCAGGCAGCTTGGTTACTAGTACGGAAGAAGACCCCTCTGACCTGTCTATCAGGTATCAGAACGGGGTGTGGGAGGAGGCAGATGTATCATCCACAGTATTTACTTCAGGGCTTCACAGATGGAGAAGTACAGGAGGACACTACTTCGTCCATGCCTCACCAAGAATGACAGAACTCACATCAGCTCAAACCTCCATCTCCCCAACTCCACCACAATTGCCCAGTCTAGCTTATCCTCTCTGGGATAAATTTACTCTGGTTGCCGGCTTGAGGACTCTGTTGGAACAGCTGCACAATGATGCACTTAATAAACTTCTGGTTCTGAGAAACACCTGGCTTATTTAAAGCAGGTAAGAGTTACCATCTCAATTGTAGGTAACTTTTGAAGGCATACTCCCACCCTGGAATCTTCGGGATTCTGTGTCTGTTTTGGAGGCGGGGCAGGAAGGGGTGGGGGTGGTGTGTGTGTGTGAAAGCAATTTAAAGGCAGTCCATTCATTTCGTTTAACAGTTTCCAAATCCTCTGTAACATTCTCCCACATCTTTGAGCGAAATCTTTGTCAAAGTCAAAGTTAATTGCAAATCAGAGAGAGAAGATGCAATTTTCTTCTCTGGCTTTTGAACTCTGAAATTGACGCTTGGGAGTCATTCTGTCCTGAAAATGTCAGCTGCAGGAAAATACAACAAAAAAAGACAGAATAAACTAGCAAGGAAACCTGCCAAACAGAAGAACATTGTTAGAAAGCCTCGGGGGTTAGCAAGTCACTCGTTTGCTTTAAAATAAAAAAGTAATAATTTTAAGAAGGAACACGCCTGCTAAAAAAAAAAAAATAATAAAGAAAGACAAAAAAACCTCCTGCAAAAAGGTTTTCATCCCCAAATACACCAGAACCAGGTAACAAAGCCACAGGGTGTAGGAGGGTGCTGCGTCTGGCTGCCAGGACCTGGTACAGATCTGCCCCCCACCCCAACAGGCTGGGCAGCACCACGGCAAGTGGTCCCACATCTCATTCCTGGCAACTTGCTACGCAGCCTAAAATCTTACTTGGAAACCAATCCTTTGATGAAATATAGAAACCAACCAAAAACAATTCCCCCAGCATTTACTGACATAGATTCTTCTTTATATTTTTAAGTATATTCATTTATTTTCAGAGACAGAAACAGAAGGGGCAGAGAGAAAATCCCAAGCAGGCTCTGCACTGTGGAGCTCAAATTCATGAACTGCAAGATCATGACCTGAGCCAAAGACAGATGTTTAACTGACTGAGCCACCCAAACGCCCCTTACATGGGTTCTTTATTTCTTGTTATCCTTCCTCTTCTATAAAAGGGATATGTCAGCCACTTGGATACCCTGGTTTCTTTAATCCTTAAGGATCTCACAATCTGTCACAGAGCCCAATGCCAACCACTTGAGTAATGTGTTCATAAGGGGCCACACTGACCTCATTCCAGGGCCCCCATTCCTTCCTCTCCTCAAACACTACTGCAGGGACACGAACAAGTCGACTACAGGCAAGGCAGACAGAGGGGAGATGTGTTCTGCAGTACACACAGAAACTACTTATGGTCACCTCTCCCTTCAAGCTTTAGGTATACAGTTTCAACACCTTTGGCCCAGAATTCAAGTCACTGTCAAACTGTCTGAAGACTAAAGGAATGACAGCAAAAAGAGGTATTGGCTTCAAGTGCAACACTCTCACCTTCCTCCCAAGCAAGCTACCAGGGCAAGTGGTAGAATTTAGCCTTTCACCCTTGTGAGGACAGAGTATGTCAATAAATAAACATAGTCATCTCAAAAACTAAATTCCATGCAAAATTAACATATCCTACTCTTGTAAAATTAAAACCGCTTAAAAGCACAAAGTTGAACAAAAAATCAAAACAGCTGCACTAATGCTTCAGTGAAGCTCAATTTCAAACTAAGCAACCTCAGAGCACCTGGGTGGCTCAGTCGGGTAAGTGGCCAACTTCGGCTCAGGTCACAATCTCACAGTTCATGGGTTCAAGTCCCGTGTGGTGCTCTGTGCTGACAGCTTTGAGCCTGGAGCCTACTTCATGGATTCTGTGTTTCCTCTCTCTACCCCTCCCCCATTCGTGGTCTGTCTCTCTTAAAAAGAAAAAATAAACATTAAAAAAAATTTTTTTAACTAAGTAACCTTTCCCCTCTCTTCTGCAAACCTCTTCTCTAACCTTCTTAGCCTTTTTTCAGGAACTCCATATACCCTGCAAACATGACAAACAAGGCTAACAGCTCATACACAATTCCCATTGAAGCCAGCCAGATCCTCTATTTCCCTATAATCTCCCACCAGCCCCTTCCTCTGGGGGACGGGGGTGGCAGTCTTGAAGGCCCTAGTCTGCTGCAGCCTCCTTTGCACAGCAAAGCCATGAAGCTCTGGTTCTTCTCCATCCCAAACTATCTTCGCCTTACAAATCTCCACTCTGGAGCACAGAGTCGATGTTCACCAAGTGCACCCAGCAAGAGTGAAAAGAAAGCCATCAAAGAGATTACTTGATGAAGCATCCTATCTCTCTCAGATTTTAATCTTTCTGATTTTCTAGCTAATTAAGGTATAACAGGCTGGCGGAACAAATTCAAACCTATTTCCATCCCCTCGCCCCACCTCCATCAAAGTAACTCCAGGAAACCATTTGACCAACAGGACTTCAAGCATTTTCCGTGCACACGGCAACTACCATTCAGTGAACACCTGTGTCAAATGCAAGTGTAAAAATGCTTCACCTGTATCAATCCAGCAGCTTCTTTACACCTTCTCTAGGAGGTGGGTGTTTCTAACCCACTTCATGAACAAAGACAGGCTCAGAATGGCAGGCTATTCATCCAAGTCCATTCCCCACCCCACTATTAAGTATAAGGTCTAAAATAAATAGACTCTTAAATAAACTACTAATTGAATACTGAACCTCTTAAATGCAAAATTTGATGCTCCTTTTCCCACTTAGCATATATGGTCACCTTTCTATCCATTCCATGATCCCTGCATTGTGGCTACAATTGACACTTTGAAGAAAGATTTGTTGTCCCAATGCCAACAGAGGGGTAGAAATAAAAGCTGTATACAATTCTGTGTCCCCATTCATTCACAATGGAAGCTTTGAGGGTCATTTTTTTTAGCCACTTCAGAAAGTTTCTGTGAATGTTATATACACACATAAATTTGTGCACGTGTAACTCACTCAACTCTTGTGACTTCAACAAACTTCAGAGGGAAACTGCAGATTCTTCCAAAATCAGGGAGGTAGACATGTGCCATTTCTCTTCAGAAGGGAAGAGAAATTAATGAACACAATTTTGTTGGGAACCCTGTAACTCTACCATGGGAAATACTTCAGACACCCCCCCCTCCCACCGCCAAAAGATGGCATGTAGTTCTTAGTTGTTGCCTCAACCACTTCTTTCTCCTTTTTTTAAATAGTAACTGAAAGAATTTTAAAACTTGACGCACATTTTCTTGGAAACTCTATTTCAACTTCACATATGCCTAAGACACTCCCTTCCAGAAAGGATACCTTTCTATTAAAAATTATGTAGCCAATGTTATAGTTTTCAGCCATCCAACAGAAACTGGCTGCAACAAATTACAGTCTATGCCTTTGCCACTATCCTTCCCCCCCCCCCCCCCCCCCCCCCCGGATCCCTTTTGCTTTCTGGCCTGATTCTAGCAACTACCATACCCTACATCAATCAGCCTATGAAGACAGAAGAACACTGGAGTCCTCCCTTTCCAATTCTCTGTTGTGCAGAGAGGCAGAACTTCCAAGGTTAGGCTTATTTAATATGCTATCATCATCTCCTGCTAATGATTTAAACTGAAAAGGAACAGGAAGTAAATTCCTTCAGTGTCTCATTCAATGAGCCACTAGGGAAGCAGCTTCAAAGAAGGGCGTGAGCAGTAACAGAAACAGCAACCTGGCCCAGGCCAAGACTCCCTTTACTTGGCTCCTGTTAATATTTATGAGATACTTATAAATGTAAGCGAGAAATACTTTCCCCCCACCCAAGGGTGCTAGGCCAGCCAACTCAGTGTTGCAGTGAGGTCTTCTTTTTACACAAAAAGCGAAGTCAGGAGAAGAGGGCTTAACAGGGCTAAACAGGTCCATGTGAGAGGATTTAACAGCCCTGGCTGTGGTCAATACCATGTGCTCTGGAGCCTATAGGCTGAGCTCACTCAGCTTGGCCGTGTACAGCTCCAGGACCTTCGCCAAGCTGCTTTATCGTTTAATGCCTCAGTTTATCAGTAAGATGGGAATACTAGTAACTACCTCTGAAAATGTTTATGAAGCTTAAGTAAGTTAATACTTCTAACCCCACTTAGAACTTTGGGTGGCACAAGTCTCCAAGAAATCTTAATTATTATCTTTTTTTTAAGTTCATTTTTGAGAGAGAGTCAGGGACAGAGTGTGAGCAGAGAGGGGCAGAGAGATAGAGAGACACAGAATCAAAAGCACAGCTGAGCTGTCAGCACAGAGCCCAACAGCAGGGCTCGAAACCATTAACTGCGAGATCACGACCTGAGCCGAAGTCGGGACGCTTAACTGACTGAGCCACCCAGGCGCCCCATCGTCTTTTAGCATTATACTCTATCCCACACTAAAAAGACAACGCTAATAGTGGCTCTCCAAGGTGTGTCATACTTTTGCATGCATTATCCCGATGGGTCCTCCAAACACTCAGATGAGGCAGATAGGAATGTAATCATGTCGTTTAAGAACCTGAGGCTCAGGCAAATTTCAGCTCTGACTCAGTATCCTATGCTAGTGACCTGAAATCTGAACCCAAGTCTATGGTCTCCAAAAGCCATGCTCCTTACGCCTTCCTGCCTTAAACACAAGCAACTCACAGAAGGACATTTAATAAGAATTCACTATGTGCTAGGCCAATATAAAGGCTCAGGTACCCCTTTCACAGCAACCTGATGGATAGGCAAAAATCATCACTCTCATTTTCCAGACAAGAAAACGGAGGTTTCAAGCGCTCAAGGACCATGTGCAAGAAAATGAAGTAGGAACTTAGGTGAGCCAGGAAAAGGATATGGAGCCTCTCATCACTGCTTCTGCAACAGGAGAAAAGAAGGATCCATTTGCTTACCAAGTCCAGTAAACCTTTGTACCATCAAATCAGCGTGTTCCAAGGAAGAGTGAAGACGTTTGTTTGTTTTTCATGGTGGGAAATCTGCTAAGACAGGAAGCCCCCGGTTTTGCCATAATAACACTAACTGTATGTGTGGCTTTTTTACAAAATGTGAATCCAAGTAGAATCTCCCAACAACCTCCAGGGCAAAGTTATTTTTGCTAAAAAGTAAATAGGCACAGAATTAAAAGGCTGGTGTGGGGAATAATTAGATTCATCACAAAACCACAACCACCATCTCACTTTTCTGCCCTGCCCAACAGAAGGGGGTGGGGTGAACCCCACACAGTGAAAAGGGGAAACAAGAAAATTTTGGTTTGGGGCATCTTTGTTTCTATACGGATTCTACCATCATTTTTCCAACAAAAACATGAAACTTCCCATTTTATTCCAAATAGGAAACTTCACACGTTACTGTGATTGCCACAGAGAGCAGTTTAGGGTGTTTAGAAAAAAACCAGGACAAAAAAGAGGGTTTAGCCTTCAAGAGCAGTAAGGCTGGACCAACTAGGAGACATAAGGCACAGATGCAGCAATGAGAGTGGGGGATACTGAAGGTATGAAATGGGAGGAGTGAGGTCATTATACTCCCAATTAGTAACATAATCTCTGTCCCTGTTCTTGGCTACAGAAATGTGTACCTCCATCGTTTACCCCCCACCAAAATCCAACTAGCTCAGTCACCTGTCTTCACTGATTTCCAGGGCAACAGTACGCCAAGGAGCTGCCCACCTGCTGAAGCTAGGGAAGAGGGGCTTGGTTCCACACTGTCTTCCCAGCTCCAGCATCACAGTACAATAGCATTACTCGATGGTCCACAGGAAACCCTCCTCTCTCTTCCACACCTCTGCCGTAAAACTCAGGACCAGGTTTCTCAATATACAATTCTCCCTCCTTATCAGTTAACTAATTACCTCACCTCCGACCTGAAATTCCATGCAAAAGCTCGAAAACATCCCACTATCAAAATGGAGACAGGCACAGCTCATCAAAATGAATGCATAATGTAAGGCCAATGAGCAGTAAAAGGGTTGATCACCTGCCTGCCAGAGGTCCTATTCAAGGAAGGCAGGAAGGCAGGGACGGACGGCATGGAAGGCAGAAGGATACCAGACCTTCAACCAGGGGAAGAAATAAGAGGCTGGAGGAGAAACCCAAATTGTAGCAGCTTTCACCAAGCAAGCATGCACTCAAAGTTGACATCAAAGGAACCCAAGTAACTATAGGTCATTAACAACTCCATAAAGTCAATGTTTCCCTTGTTGGATACATTCTATCTTATTGGTAGTCAAAGCCGATCTTGAGTGAAATTTAGAATTCTTCAGGCAGAGCAGCGCAACTTCTAACTAGATGTTCACAGAAGAGTAGGACCAAAATAAACGCACAACCCACACGAAAACACTGAAGACACAAACCCAAGAGGGCAGGATGCTGTGTGTCATTTGCCTAGAGGAGAGAATGGAAAAATCACCATTATGCTGAACCCAATTTAAAAGCTCTCATTTCATTACAGATGGCCAACTGACACTTGAAAAGATGCTCGGTATCACTCATCATCAGGGAAATGCAAATCAGAACGGCAATGAACTATCACCTCGCACCTGTCAGAATGGCTAAAATAAACTTAAGAACAGTTGGCAAGGATGTGGAGAAAAAGGAACCCTCCTGCATGGTTGGTGGGAATGCAAACTCATGTAGCCACTCTGGAAAAGAGTATGGAGGTTCCTCCAAAGGTTAAAAATGGAACTAATCTATGATCCAGTAATCGTACTACTGGAGATTTACCCACACAATACAAGAACACCAATTCAAAGGGATACATGTACCTTTATGTTTACTGCAGCATTATCTAGAATGGCCAAACTCTGGAAAAGCCCAAGCATCCACTGACTGATGAATGGATAAAGAAGATGTGGTATATACATACAATGGAATATGACTCAGCCATAAAAAAAAAAAAAAATGAAACCTTGCCATTTCCAAATGACATGGATGGAGCTAGACAGGATAATGCTATTATTTCCCTGACAACAAGCCAGTCAGGGAAAGAGAAATGCCGTATGATTTCAACCCATGTGCAGAATTTAAGAAACAAAACAAACAAGAAGGACAACAAAGGAGAGAGGGAGGGAGGGGGAGAGGGAGAGAGGGAGGGAGGGAGAAAGAGAGGCAAACCAAGAAACAGACTCTTCACTCTAGAGAACTGAGAGTTGCCAGAGGAGATTTGGGTGAAGGATGGGTGAAATAGGTGAAGGGGATTAAGAGCACATTTATCATTCTCAAGGTTCACAAGTTCAAGCCCTCCATCGGGCTCTGAGATGACAGCTTGGGTCCCGGAGCCTGCTTTAGATTCATTCTTTCTCGCTCTCGCTCTCTGCCCCTCCCCCACTCATGCTCACTCTCTCAAAAGTAAATAAAAACAGGGGTGCCTGGGTGGCTTAGTCGGTTAAACGTCTGACTCTGACTAGGTCATGATCTCACAGTTTGTGGGTTCAAGCCCCACGTTGGGCTCTGTGCCAACAGCTAGCTCTGAGCCTGGAGCCTGCTTTGGACTCTGTATCTCCCTCTCTCTCTGACCCTCCCCTGCTCACGCTGCCTGCCTCTCTCTCAGAAATAAATAAAACATTAAAAAGTTTTTAAAAAAAATAAAAGCATTAAAACAACTTAAAAAAAAAAAACATGGGGCGCCTGGGTGGCTTAGTCGGTTAAGCGTCGGACTTTCGCTTAGGTCATGATCTCGCGGTTTGTGGGTTCGAGCCCCGCGTCGGGCTCTGTGCTGACTGCCAGCTCAGAGCCTGGAGCNCTCTGTGCTGACTGCCAGCTCAGAGCCTGGAGCCTATTTCAGAGTCTGTATCTCCCTCTCTCTCTCTGACCCTCCCCTGCTCACGCTGTCTCTCTCTCTCTCTCCTAGAAATAAATTAAAATATATATATATATTAAAAAAAAAAACATGATAAGTTGTCTTATCATGATGAGCCTGAATCATCTGCAGGACTGTGGAATCACTACATTGTACACCTGAAACTAACATTGTATGTTTACTATACCGGAATTAAAATTAAAACCTTAATTAAACAGAATCGATTTTCCAGGACAAAAAATATACATATATATACACTCTCATTTCGCAAAACCATGCATCAACTGTGAGTACATCACGTCCTCTTTTTCAGCTCTCTTTCAATCCTGCCTTACCCTGTCAGTCAGTGACAGAAGGTGGGTGGCAGCCAGCACAGACTAAGACCTGGCTCTTCGTGGACACATCATTTTACTTCTCTAAAACCCGTGTCTCCATCTGCAAAATGAGACAGTTGGATGAGATAACCCACAAAGCACAGTCCAATTCTCTTGGCTTCGGTTTGGGGATTCTCCTGTCCTGTGCTTGGTGACCTCCAGGACACAGTCCTGTCGTAGCAGAGCTCCCTTCCCCTTACTCAGGACCTCGCTGAAAAGGGAGGTGACCAGCATGGGTTTCAGTAAGGCACTGCTTTACTGTGGAAAAGTAAAGCATGAAGGAAAGGCAAAGAGTGCCTACAGGAAGCATGTCAGGTATGTTCTGCTGGATTTACTTTTTTTTTTTACTTTTTTTTTAATTTTTGAGAAGGAAACAGAGCATGAGTGGGGGAGGGGCAGAGAGAGGAAGACACAGAATCCAAGGCCAATTCGAGGCTCTGAGCTGTCAGCACAGAGCGCAATGCAGGGCTCAAACTGATGAGCCAGGAGATCATGACCTGAGCTGAAGCCAGATGCTTAACCAACTGAGCCACCCAGGTGCCTCAGTGCTGGATTTACTTCTATTTTACAATCTATCTACCACCAAAAAATTTCACGCGAGTCGGATATAAAAACACAAACATGCACATGGAGGAGTTACAATTAAGAAAATTAAAAATCAAAAACCATATGGGCGTTTTCTCTGTAATATTGATCACTCAGGCATCAGTAGTATATCTACACAGATAAGCCTAAGGGTAACTTCTACGTAATTAACAACCTTGTAAACCTCCTGCATCCTTTCCTGAAGTGAAACTAGTCATCAGAAAGCTTACTAAACTGGACAGAGTAGTGATCTCGAAAGAACAAATTCAGGAGCAAATGAGACTACAAAATCACTATCTCTTCAGCACAGCCCAAATCTGGAAACTACAACCATTTCTACGGGCAGTAAAATGGATCAATCACAGTATAGTCACACAATAGATTACTCTCCTGCAATAAAGACAGACAAACTTTCGATACTAACAGAGACAAGGCTGAATCTCACAGACAACGCTGAACTCCAGTGAACAATAGCTAACTCATACAGTCACAATTTCCTTTTGTCAAGGATTAAAATTACATTGGTTGGGGGGAGAAGTCTGGGGACAGCCATCTAACATACGGATTTAAGTAGAAGATCACAAAAATCAGAGAACTCTGATAACATCTTAGCCTTAGCATGGGCCTCAGATCCTGAGCACTGCAGCTTCATCTGATAGATGAGGCTGTAGCAGGTGGGTGAGGAGTTCCAAGTCATATGTGCTCTTAGGTGCCAGATCTGAACCTCAGCACCATACCAGCTCCTCCCTGCAGTGTTCCCAACTTACCTTTCGCTCTCCTTGGTGTAAATGAGGTATGTCAGAAAAATGCATGTTGCTGATTCACTTTATTTAGGTTAAGTTCGTGCCTCCCCGGTTTGGTAATTCTACACAGGATAAAGAGAGCAACTGACTAACTCTTCTCAGTAGCTCTGCCTGTCATTTAAGGACAATACCTATCCAATACTCACTCTAATGGCTGCTTAGAGATTAAATGCAACTTTAACTCTCCATGCCTTTAACACTTCAATTATAATCACAACCCAACACAAAATTTATTTCCTTGATTTGAAATAATATACCAAACCTGTGCAATTTGTCATCTTCTGCCAAATGCAGATACACAGGAACTTCTACAGCCTCTTCAACAGTACCTGAACATCAGGTTGTGCCTACATGCTAATGACTACTCTGAATGAGTTACCACTCTTTTTTAAAAAAAAATTTTTTTAACATTTATTTGTTTTTGAGAGACAGAGCATGAGCAGGGGAGGGGCAGAGAGAAAGGGAGACACAGATTCCAAAGCAGGCTCCAAACTGTCAGCACAGACCCTGAAACAGGGCTTGAACCCATGAACCATGAGATCACGACCTGAGCCAAAGTGGACGTTTAACTGAATGAGCCACCCAGGTGCCCCTGAATGAGTTATCACTCTTAAAGAACTTCACCTAATACAAGTTCTGAAAGATCTTCAAGGCAGGGGTCACGTTAAAACTTTGTTCCCAACATATCATACATACTTTTCAAAGGAGACCACGGGGGAGCTTTCTGGAAGGTGTCACATATTTGACCTTATGTAACAGAATTATATTTCACTGACACAATAGATGAAGTTTTAGTTAATTTTTTTATATCACTATCAACATAATGCAATCAGACTAAACCTCATTCATCATCTATTCGAAAGTTTGGCTCTCAAAAAGAACCTCTGGGAAATGAATTACTGAGAAGAACCGAGAAAAAGTTGGAGCTATGTGCCTATTAGGCTAATAGCCTTCAAGAGATTTGTGACAAAAGGAAAAGGGGCAAGCCACTGCATGTGTTGTGCATATAGACTAATCAAGAAGGTAGAAGGGATGTTCTCCAAATTACAGGAAAGTTGAAATGGGAATTTCTGCCATTCCCTAAGAAGGAGTTGTGTATCATTCTCTCTTTTGCTTCATTTGTTGGGGGAGTTAACATGTAAGAGATCTGGACCATTCTCTGCTCCTAGTAAAGACAAAAATCTACAAAACAGAGCCAGTCAGAGATAGTGCCAACAGGCTGGGCTACAGGCTTCTCTGCCACTTTAATCTCTAACTGCACAATACTATCCAGGCTCCAGGAAGTTTGCTAGGCAGTATTTACTGAGCGCCTGTTTCACACACAGCTTCTTCCAAGCCCTACTTGGACTGGGTACTGAGCAAAGAACCAGCATTTATCACGTGCTTCCGGTGTTACCAACACTCCACCGGGCCCCTTAAGTGTCTTATGATCCCCCCACAAGGAAAGAGCGATGGGCCATTTCACTGATGGAGCAACTGAAATGCGGACTGACTTGCCGGAAGGCACAGTGCTTAGGGTAAGGAGAAGTAAACCCAGGTCTCTGTGGCTACCGGATGCTCTCCCTCCCCCAGAGATGAAGGAAATCCACCACTTGGCAGAGTAAAGAGCTCTATGACCAATCCAAAAGACACCAGCACTGTGGTGAAACAACAGGTCCTAGAAGCTCAGGTGAGGAAGATACAACTGCCTACCTGAAAGGCAGGTATGAGTGGATCACAACACATTCCTTGAAGGAACAATCACAGAAGCTGGCTGTGGGGGACAAAGCACATACCTATGCCTGGTAACAGGGGGACAAGCAACAGCAGGCAAAAGAAAAACCTGGCCAAGGGCCAGGGTCAATGGCATAGAAGAGAACTTTGGCTGGACTGCACAGGGAGAGAAGGCAGGAAGAGGAGGTCATTCTTGTGGACAAGGACTCGTGGCCAACTGGCTTTAGATGTCAACCCTCTGGGAAGGAAGAGTCTTGGAGCCGTTTAGTCAAGTTGAGCTACTCTAATTCCGGGCCACCTGAATCAGGTGGCTCAGTTCGTTAAGCGACCTACTTCAGCTCAGGTCACAATCTCACAGTCCATGAGTTCAACCCCACGTCCAACGGTTCAAGCCCCATGTTGGACTCTGTGCCAACAGCTCACAGCCTGCAGCCTGCTTCAGATTCTGTGTCTCCCTCTCTCTCTGCTCCTCCCCAGCTTATACTCTCTCTCTCTCTCAAAATAAACAAACATTAAAACATTAAAACAAAAAAAAAAGTTCTGGAAGCTGGTAGTCCAAGACCAAAGTACCAACTGACTTGGTGTCCGGTGAGGTTCCGCTTCCTGATGCATAGAGAGTGGCCTTCCTGCTGTGTCCTCAACAAGGCAGAGGAGTGAGGAGTTTTCTCAGACCTTTATACATGCCTTTATTAGGCACTAATCCCATTCCTTAGGGGTCCACCCTCATGACCTAATCAGACCCCAAAGGCCCCACCTCCTAAACCATCACACTGGGGTTAAGGGTTTCAACAAATGAATGGGGGCAGGGGCAGAGCACATAAACATTCAGCCCTTAACAGACGGCCTTGAAATGAGGAAGAGGACGATTTAAGAAAGACTAAGTGTCTTCAATTCTGCAGGCTGGATGCACACAACAGATGTTGTTACCAATCCATACAGAAGAGAACAGCAATACAGGTCTTCAACTGTCCCAAGAGTGCCTTTTCCGAACACCCTGACCCAAACCTGGAATGCAGGACACAGAATTTTGGTAGGACAGAGTGTTCTTTGGAGAAATTGAGCCATTGTGGACAAATCACACACCAACAAATCTCTCCTAAGTTTATTTACCTTCATGCAAGTGCCCAATCCAAACAGGGCCTAGAAGAAGCTCTGTGTGAAACTGGTGCTCAGTAAATACCAAGTAACAAACCCTCCTAGAATCACCAAACCCAAGAATTATCAATACTTGGCTCTATGTCTACCAAGCTAATACAATTACAGAATTCAAAGGTCATCCATTAGAAGAAAAAGATCAAGTCCGAAAGGCAGTCATGACTCTGAGCAATTACCCTCTTTATTCAAGTATACCAATAAGCATCTTGACTGCAAAGGCAGAGTACTTGACTTAGGCATGACAAGCCTCGACACCAGTCTAGGTTTCTGTGATGCTTTATAGCTTTCTAGAAAAAGTGATCATGCTACTCAGGGTCAGTATGTCAAAAATAAAGCCAAGGTTAAACATAGAAAAAGATTTTTTCAACCAAGAATGATTTCTGAACCAAGAGACACCCAGATAGGATCCACTCTAAGAGGCAGAACAAACTCAACCAGAGGGACCTAGAAGTTCTTTCCATGAAATCTAGCTGTTTCACCATTGAAAGACTAAGACTGATCACTGCCATGACAGACCCAAACCATGGGGACATGGAGGGGCCATATGGGTGTGTGATGCAGCAAATGTGTACAAGTCATCCCAACAGTACTAACCATGTACTTCTCAGCCTCCAGTTCTGACCACGACAGAGTATTCCTTCAGGCATCAGCCGAGACCAGACACTGAAACCCAGGACACCACAGAGAGGAAGGGAAGTCAGAGCCCCTCACAGATGGTGCATAACCAAACAGGATCACTGTGGCTTTAAGATGGTGGCTTTTCAGGGGACTCTTGGGTGGCTCAGCCGATTATGCTTCTGACTTGGGGTCTAGTTCTGATCTCACCACTTCTGATCTCACATCGGGCTCTGTGCTGATAGTTCAGAGCCTGTAGCCCACTTCAAAATCTGGGTCTCCCTCTCTCTCTGCTCCTCCCCTGCTCGTGATCTTGATACCTCTCTCTCTCTCTCACACAAATAATTTTTAAAAAAATTTTAAAAAGATGGTGGCTTCTAAGACATCCCACAAGAGACCATCTCCAGATCTATTTTTTCATTTTCACTCAAGAAATCTAGAAAGATAGGGTTGCGTATTGCACCCTAGCTCAAAAGACCAGTTTGAAGACAAAGAGCCTCATCCTGATTGGATACACGAATCTCTAGAAATTCCATAACAGTCCATCAGTGAAACTGGTGGTAACCCTTAACGTTCAGGGATGAACTCCACCAAGTAGATCTCCACCCTCCCCCAAACCTCCAGTCGGTGGCACACAAGAGTGGGGGCTGCTCCCACAGGGTGCGTAGGGGTGCACGGCAGGTAGGGGAGCTATGGGATCAGTGTGACATCCTCTTCATGTCAAGTCAATCCTCTTCAAATATTTGAGAAAAAATATATATTTTCATGGTAAAACAGAATGCTCTATGGGATGGAATGGGAGACCCAAATATTAGTACCAAAAAAAATAAAAAATAAAAAAATAATTCCAAGAACTTTTCACAAGCCTCCAGCAGGCAGTTTGGAGCCACACCTAACTCTTTTGGGGAGGAGGGTTGGATTTTTTTTGTGACAAAACATACGGTAATTCCTATATTCTCATCAGACCTTAATTTAGAAACGTGTATAAACATGAAACGCTGACTAACAGACTGCTCAGGTGCCTGTAGTTGTTACCCTGTTCACAGATGACTGATAGCAGGCACTGTTAGTAGCTGCCTCACCGCGGGATCTAGACACAACACAGCCACAAGCAGGGGGTCAGTGGCTGAACGTCACTCCTAAGTGAGGACAGAAGGAAAAGCCTAGCATTAAGCAGGAAAGTAGGCACAAAATAAGATTTCCACTAATATCGTAGGAAGGGACTGTCCAAGTGCTTTACAACAGTAAATACTATACACCTGGTGCCAAGAAGCCCTGGGTCAATTTGTGCACTTGAACTTTCACACTTACCTTTTCCGGACTTAAGCAGGGCATACGGTGTCACTTTACGCCATGTACTGGGGTTCTCTAAATGTTGTCTTCTTTTGTGTCATGACACAGTTTAATTCACAGAATTGTTCAAGGGCCTGCAGGCATTCAGTGGGAGAGAGAGAGGCCATTTCTTGGTGACCAGGTGCTCAAGGTCTACCTTACAGCAACGACTGAGACACCCTACTGCAGCATCAGCCTAGAACCTGACCCACCAGGCATGGATTAATGGAACCAAAGGAGCACAGGTGCCATGTGGAACCCCAGGTTATAACGATCACAAGTTACAACTTAAGTGACAAGCTAAGTCCTAGGCCCAGCTCAAAGAAGTAGTGTCTTACGCTGCATCAGGCAAGATCCATCTATTATCTACATGTGATCGTCACAAACCCCTTTCTGTACCATGTCATTACCTCAGTTATCTCTTGCACAAGGAGAGCATTAAGATGTCCCTGTTTTACAGCTTGACAAACGGAAACTCGGAGACTGATGTGCCCAAAGACACAAAGCCACTAAGCGACACCCAAGTCTGACTGACCTCAAGTTGTGTGCCCACCCGTATGCCCAGAGGGTAGGCCACTACCTTGCAGGGCCAGTACTTTTTAAATTTATTTTTGATATTTTATTTATTTTTGAGAGAGAGAGAGAAAGAGACTGAGTGCAAGTGGAGGAGGGCAGAGAGAGAGGGAAACAAAGAATCTGAAGCAGGCTCCAAGCTCTGAGCTGTCAGCACAGTCTGATGCCGGGCTCAAACTGTGAGATCATGACCTGAGCCGAAGTCGAATGCTAAGCCGACTGGGCCACCCAGACACCCCTAAGACCAAAACTTCTGAACCCCCTCTCTGGGCTCTTGAGCAAAGAGTGTGCTCTAGTGGATCCCCAGGGCTGATGCTGAAGAGCGGGCAGCACCCATCATGAGCAGGGACATTCCACCAGGCCAGTGTGGGCTCTGGGACCACATTTTACCCACTCATTTTGAAACAGTTTAACTAAAAAGCAGCCAGTGACAATATCAAACAGATTGACAAAGTACAGACTATTGGGAAGGTTCTGACCTTAAATTTTTTCCTTTCTATTAAAAACAGTTTATTTCACACAGCTTACAAAATGAGATTTTTAAATACAGAATTAACTTGAAACCAATGTTCCTAACCCAACCCCAGCCTTCAGGTTTCCTTTTTGGACTGGGAAACCACAGGAGGTGGACAAGGCATCCAAAGCCATGAGACTCTCTCTCAAGGGAACCTCAAGCAGTGAAGGGCAGAGTCTCCCAGGCACAGAGGTGGGAGAAGCTCTGCAAGCCAGTGCCCTCACCTCCCCCCACACACGTCTGGGGTCCTGTTGGGCAGTGAGGCACACAAAGGCCTCGATTTTTCAAGAAATTTATTTTCGGGGGCACCTGGGTGACACAGTCTGCTAAGCATTCAGGCCTTAGTTTCAGCTCAGGTCATGATCTCATGGTTTGAGGATTCAAGCCCCACATCAGGCTCCACGTTGACAGTGCAGAGCCTGCTTGGGATATTCCCCCTCTCTCTTTCTCCGTCTCCCTCCCCCCCCCTCCCCACCCCTTTCCCTCTGCCCCTCCCCAGCTTGTGCATGCTCTCTCAAAAATAAACTCAAAATATTTTATTTTTCATATAAAATTGTGAATCTGATTTTCAGGTATGACAGCTATGGGATTGGGTTCATTACTTTAAACACCTTATTTATCTTCCTTAGAACACCAAAGGGCAAAACCGTGCAAACAACTTGTTAAAGACATCCGTGTTTCTCCTGCCTGGTGCAGGCTAAATCCTTGGGAAGACAATTCAATTGCTTCCTAGGCACGCCACATTTTATTATGCTTCAATTACACAGTTCCTCTGATCAACCGTATTAGCATTTAATTGCCATGCAATTAAGTCATGGCACTAACTCAAGCTCATGGGCATTTCTGCTTTAGCCACGGGAATCAAAAGAGTTGATCCAAAGCCCACCATGTATTTCCTCACCTGCCTGTGCTCTGACTCCCAGCCATTAGCCCAAGTGAGGATTCTGAAAGTTCCACAGAATACTCATTCCCCAGCCTTAGTCATAGCTGGGGAAAGGAGGACCAGCTTTGGGGCGGAGGCTCCCAGGACCAATATCCCTATAAAAATCTGTTTACCTTGCACGTGTGAGTCTATTTCTGGACTTCTCTAGCCTGTTTCATGGATCTAATATGGCTGCCCTGACACCAATCCACCCCTACTCAAAGGAGACTTGGAAATAAGAGGACAACTTAAAGATCAAATGGTGCTTTGAACTAGGTAAGTGGTTACCAGACTTTGGTACTCCATAGCAAAAAATCCCCACTCTTTCCCAAACTATTTTGACAGGTAACTTTGTCATTTATGTCCTCCTCTAAGAAAAATACCTCATAACATAATGTCATTAAGAACAGCCACTTTAGGGATACCTGGGGGGCCCAGTCGGTTGAGCATACAACTTCGGCTCAGGTCATAGTCTCACAGCTTATATAGGTTCAAGCCCTGTGTCAGGTTCTGTGCTGGCAGCTCAGAGCCCGGAGCGTGCTGTGGATTCTGTGTCTCCCTCTCTCCCTCTACCCCTTCCCTGTTCTCACTGTCTGTGTCTCTCAAAATAAACAAACATAATAAAAAGCTTTAAAAAAAAACACCAGCCACCTTAGGGGCACCTGGGTGGCTCAGTCAGTTAAGCAGTTGACTCTTGATTTCACCTCAGGTCATGATATCACAGTCTGTGGGATCGATTCCCACTTCAGATTCTGCACCGACAACACAGAAGCTGCTGGGATTCTCTCTGTACCTCCCTCTGCCTCTCCCCCACTCCTGCTCTATCTCAAATTGTGCTTTAAAAAAAAAAAAACATTTTAGGGGCGCCTGGGTGGCTTAGTCGGTTAAGTGTCTGACTTTCACTTAGGTCATGATCTCACGGTTCGTGGGTTCGAGCCCCGCGTCGGGCTCTGTGCTGACTGCCAGCTCAGAGCCTGGAGCCTATTTCAGAGTCTGTATCTCCCTCTCTCTCCGACCCTCCCCTGCTCACGCTGTCTCTCTCTCTCTCTCTCTCTCCTAGAAATAAAAACATTTAAAAAATTTAAAAAAATTAAAAAAAAAACATTTTAAAACCTAAAAAGAAGGATAACATGTTTCAATGAAAGGCAATTTTTTGAATTGATTTATTTTAATGAAAAATATATTTTTTCTCATGTTGACTTTTAGGCCAGTTCATACATCAGTCTTTGGGCAACACTGGGTTTTACGTTCCCTGCCAACCCTTAAGTCACTTAAACACAGCTTGGCAAGTGTTTTTAAGCTCAAAAGAAGTGACAACATTTAATAATTTGACATCATTAAGTACAAAAAAAAAATCTGTCATTCATTCACTTTACATATATGCTGAAATGGCAAATGCCAGTTTACATATATGCTTATGAAATGACATAAGCCAAAAGTTGGGGAAGGCATGAGAAGCAGCATTCTGCTTTCCTGGTACAATTTCTAGGAAGGTTATCCATTCTGAATGCCATTCTGTTCACACATGATTTCCTCATGATGTTTTTCTGCTCACCCACAGGAATGGAATCGGCCATTGGAACCTGGGGCTCTAGAGAGTCACTCCAAGCCATGACATTTAGAACTACAGACTAAGGCCCACTTGTGCTGTAGCAGAGCACCCAAGATCCCAGAGGAAACGCAGGGAACAATGTGACCAGTCTCCAACACACTGCCCATCCCTCAACCTTTGGGATGGCTTTCTTATTCAGAACACTCCAGAAACTCATCAAAGCACCTCCTGGCAGGAGGACTCTCCTCTTAACTCGGTTCAGCATGGGTCCTGAGTAACTCAAGTGTTACTCAAGTAACTCAAAATGTTACTCTGAAGAGCTGGGTAGCAACTGGATGTTTGTGGTAGGACCCACGTGATTATCCCATGCAGACATCCATTTGCTCAAGACTTATTTGCGGAACATTTCCTACTCACAAGGCACTGCTGGGGAGACTGGCCATTCTTCTCCCACCAGTCTTATAAAAGGTGGGACACGTCCAGGCTCCTGGAGTGTAGCCTGAGCCCTTTCACAACCTGCCACTAGATGATACGCTTTAACAACTGTCACACTCTGGGGCGCCTGGGTGGCTTAGTCGGTTAATCGTCTGACTTTCGCTTAGGTCATGATCTCGCGGTTCGTGGGTTCGAGCCCCGCGTCAGGCTCTGTGCTGACTGCCAGCTCAGAGCCTGGAGCCTGTTTCAGTCTGTGACTCCCTCTCTCTCTGACTCTCCCCTGCTCACGCTGTCTCTCTCTCTCTCCTAGAAATAAATAAAACATTTTAAAAAAAAAAAAAAAAAAAAACAACTGTCACACTCTTAGAGCCTGCGACACACACAACTGATTTCAGAGAACAGGGAGGTCCTTTCCTCCCAGAGATATCGCGGTTGGCTGGATTTGAGGAGAGTGTTGCAAGGAAGAGAAAAATGAGCAAAGTAGCAGAAAGCCTTTGCTCCCAGACGGTGGACTCCATGAGGGCCAGATCTTCATGAGTTTCGTTCCACATAGTTTCCCCCACATCCAGAACAATCCCTGCCAAAAAGTAAATCCTCTCTGCATGCATGCTCAATAGAAAATAAAAATTAAAAAATAAACGATCCTAGACAGGTCACTGACTTAGCCATCATGTAACTGGCTTCAAGGCATTCAGTAACCTTTGGTTAACCTCAGAACTGAGTTCAGACTACCCAAAGCACACGCTCTTCCCTGGCTCCGCGGAGACAGATGGCGCCCCACCTCTGCCCATCACAGATTAGATTTTGGGGGAACTGCTTTTCCCCTTCCTCACTCATCAGTCGTGAACTCCTTACTTTGCTCCCTATTGATGTCGCAAAGCAATCTTTAACCGGCACATGGAAGTAAAGACACTGATGCAGAGTTTCAGCTACGTCTACACGGTTTGTGCACGGAGACAGAGCCAACACTGTAATCCTGACAAGCCCACCAAGTGCTGCAGCCTGCGGCCACCAAACTTGGACCTAAGACTGTGCACTGGCCACGTTTCCCACACCCCAGTTAGAGGGTAGGAGGGCTCCGGGGGCACCACCTTAGGAGAGAGCTGCCTGGAGAACATGGGCTAAACAGAAGGATTCCTTGCTTACTAACATGACACAATAGGATTGTTTAAATGGCAGGATTTCCTAGTACATTTTAATACAAGTTTGTTTAATGTAACTTTTCCTGAGCATTGTGCAGAGGCTAAAGAGAGATTCACTAGCCAAGGAAGAGGAAGAGAAGATCAAGTGGGAGAAAGAAAATCTGAAGAAACCAAGAAACATGTTAGGCTAATTATCCAAACAAAAGAGGGCCATATTAATAATGGTCCAGCGTTGGGGAGGGGCGGGGTACAAAAGAAACACCATTTCCTCCTTTGTTAGCCTCTCTGCACCTAGCACCGTTTCTCCCTCATGCTGATTACAACAAATAGCATCAAAGAACCACCAGAGTTTTGGGGCACCTGGGTGGCTCAGTCAAGCGTTCAACTTTGGCTTAAGTCATGATCTCACAGTTTGTGGGTTCGAGCCACACATCTGACCCTGTGCTGACAGCTCAGAGCCTGGGGCCTGCTTCGGATTCTGTGTCTCCCTCTCTCTCTCTCTGCCCCTCCACCTCTCATGCTGTCTCTCTCAATAAATAACCATTAAAATTTTTTAAAAAGAGAAAAGAACTATCAGAGTATTTAAGCCTTTGATCTATCTTGAGTTAATTTCTTTTTATATCCTGTAACCTAAGGATCAAAGTTCCTTTTTTCCTTAAGGATACCTAATTGTTCTAGCCTCACTTGTTGAAAGGCCTATCCATTCTCCATTTAATTACTGCGGCCCCTTTGATGAAAATCTGTTTACCTTACCTGTGTGGGTCTCTTTCTGGACTTCTCAAGCCTGTTCCATTGATCTAATTAATATGCCTGCCCTGACACCAATGCCACACTGTCTTGACTTCTGTTGCCTTATAATAAACCTTGAAATTAGGTAGTATAAGCCCTCCAGCTATGTTCTCTTCCCAAAATTGCTTTAGCTACCTGGAGTCCTTTGGATTTCCATGTAAATTTTAGCATCAATTTGTTGATGTCTTTGTAAACATTTTCAAATACCCTTTTGGGATTTTGATTCAGATTACATGGAACTTTTCAGTACTTGGGGGGGGGATGCTATATTAACAATATTAAGTCTTTCAATCCATAAATACGGTATCTAACTCCGTTTACTTCAAAGACCTATCAGAGTTAAACACAAAGACCTAGAGCTACGAGCTTGTATGCTAAGAAAGGATGAAAAGCTGGTCAACAGAAAAATCTGTGCAAATTAGTTTACAACTTTATAGTTATCTCATGAGCTTTAGAGGCAGTGGATGCTGCTGATGAATAAAGGTGCAAAAATGAACAGTTCAAGAAAAGAGGCATATGTGGCACCCAAACCAGGTATCCTTTTACTCTCATTTGGACCCTGAATCTCTGATACCATACAGCTTGCTGAAAACCAGAAATCAAAAGGAGACTGTCGTGAGAGAGAAGAACTGGGGAAGCAGTGTGAGCCTAGCTACAGGATAAAGCCTTGCTCCCAGAAGTGACGGCTTCCTTGCTCTTCCTTGTTCTTGGACAAGCTCAAAAGACAGAGAAGGAGGAACAGAGAAGGATGAAAGTAAATTGCCAACAATAAAAAAAAACCCTTTCTAGAAAAGCCCCAGCTGGAGAAGAACCAAGAGAGGAAACAGGGCAGGGCATCTACTGCCGTTCCACAGAGTACTTACAGCCAAGGGTACGCACACGGCCACCAGGAAGCCTGGGAATTTCCAAGAAGGGAAGGCTAAATAGGAGGGTGGACATCATAACTTCCTTTTCACTCCACAGAGAGAAAATCCCTTTCCTAAGAAGCTTTAGAAGGTGGTGGCATTTAGCGAATCCACTAATCACTTCAGAAGTCTCTCAACGTATAAAAGCACATTGGGTGAGGTAGAGAAGTCAGTGCTGTAAGTTTCAGTAAGTGGAAGATTCACGCCCAGTGTAGAAAAACTATAAACCACACTAAGATTGGTGGGAAGTCCTTGTTGATCTCAAGTGTCTGTGGATGGTTAGCTCCAATCTCAGTGCTACAGACTCAGAATTCAGGGTCCATTTTGAAGAGGGTCACCCTGCTTGTTTCACACTCACAGGATGGTTTTTATGCTTTTCTATTTTTCTACATCTCAGATCATCTTCAGGCAACACCTGTTACTTCTGAAATGAAAAAAGTAAATAGAACAAAATGGCTACTGAGGGTGTTCTGCTCACTCTGTTGCAGCAGACCTCAAAGACAGGCCACGGAAATCCAGGCAGTATGGATCACAGCGGCCAGCTCATCAAGGAGTATTTGCTAATATGCCCAACAGAGCTGGAAAGTCAAAAAACCTTCTGGACTTCACAAAACTGTTTTCGTCTAGCTCATCTCTGGGCTCCAGGACAGCTAAAATGAAAGGCTCAGCCTCAAAGTTCTTAGCAAATACTCAAGCGTAAGAAGGGAGTCAAAGGTGACATGAAAACCCAAGTCCAAGACAATTTATCACCCAGCCTGTGTATTTCACATCGACTTGCATTTTTGCAAGTGGCTGTTCTCCCAGCACGCCTGTGTGTTCATGTCTCCAAATTCCATCTGCAAACCTGGATCCAGAGCCACAGATGATATCCCTCTCTCTCCTCCATGCGGGCCAGAAGCCAAGCACTGTATGATACCACCTCTGTCTTTATGGATCAATACAGTTGTGATAAGCAACTTTAGAGTCCTAACTGCAGTTGATTCCTTTCTGAAATTCACAGTTTAAGAAAAATCCATCTGTCACCAGCCCCGGTGCTTCTGGCAATGAACCCAATGCCCAGAGCAACGTGTCCGAGGTCAGACACCAGTTGGTGGCATAGGCTTGCCATCTTGGCTGACTCCTTACCGTTGGCTTTTCCCATTATGTCAAAGACAGCCTTCCTCCTCAGAAACTTCAAAGCTTAAAAAAAATAATAAACTGAATTCATATCCTCTCAAGAGGAAGCATTTGTTTTGGCAACTCCACGTTTTGTAGGAATTTAAGAAAAGCTGTTGAATTTAGTAAATTCAAGCTCTAATGCCCTTCCATAGAAAAACCATGCTTATTTTGTTTTAAAAAGAAAGAAGGAAGTGGGAGCCTTCTCAACAGGAATAAGGACCCCAAATTCTGTAAAGCTTCCTTCAGCTGAACAAAGTTGTGGCAAGGCCTTCCAATTCATGTATTACACCAGCATATTCTTCAAGACCCAGCCACCTATCACTGGGCATCCCACCAGGCCCATCATACACATAAGACAAAACACAGCAATAAAGATCACAAAACCATGCCACATGCCATGCTGTGTCTCCACTGGCCCCACGATGCCCCAACTACACTTAGTTGGTTTTCAGCCACTGTCTTAGTACTTGACCCTCTACAGAAATAATGCTCACTCACTAGTCCTCTACCTGACAAATAATCATAGCCCCCCAAAAATTAGTCATAAGCCTTTATTAGATCCCTTCAAAACAGATGTTCAAACATTTTTCAAATTAAAAAGGATCATTGAGCCTTCATTAGGTATAGCAGAAAATCATTTACGACTGTCAAATCCTACTGGTGTAACTACATCCAATTCAAGAAACAAACATCTTCCAGGGGTCCACTCCCCTCATTGTAAATGTATCTAACTCTGTCTTTTCCTCCCTGGGAATCACTTCCCATACCACAGCAGCTGGCCTGAGGATTCAGAATCATGAAAAGCTCCAAACAAGAATGAAGGTTTTCCTGGGACAATGTGAGGACAAGCTTCATCTCTGGAAGAACCAATCAAACAACTATGGGTAGTATCCAGCCCCCTTGTGTGAGAGTAGCCCCTTCAGTACAGGCCTTATAGGGACAGAATGGATGGACGTTCTCAATGGCCCGTCATGGATGTCCATCCACCCTAGTCTTCTCTGAAGACTTGTTTGACAAACCCAGGCCAAGCAAAACACACGTGACCTGCTCAGGATGAAGGGGAAAAGAAGGGATGAATACAGCCCTGAGTGTGCCCAGATGGCCCAACCCATTTCCTCTGGCCCAATGAAAGCAAGGAGCAGAGACAGAAGCTCCTCCTTTACTTAAAGCATAGAAGGAGGCTTACCTGTCCCGATCTCCTTCAGACTTTTGAAAAAGATCCATTGTCTTATACTCGCTGGAATAGTCTGTAACATGCCCCCTAGCACATTACCACTGCCCCTTGAAGCAGACTCTTTCTGAACTCCAAACTTGCACACAGGGCCTTTTCAGTGGCACTGTTCACGAGGAAGACAAGG
This sequence comes from Hyaena hyaena, assembly GCF_003009895.1. Lineage (NCBI taxonomy): Eukaryota > Metazoa > Chordata > Mammalia > Carnivora > Hyaenidae > Hyaena > Hyaena hyaena. Next base: position 6,694,958 of record NW_024080647.1, read on the forward strand.
GCTCTGGCAAGCTGGCCAGCCCCCTCAGGTTACCAGAAATCTCAACATCCAAATCATGTTGACATATGGACTGTGGCAGGGCCTGCGTATTCAGAAAAGATGGCCAAGAGCGGCCTGTGAGAACAGTTTGAAACAATGCTATCTTTCTTCTGCATCTTCAACTGCTCTAGAAGAGCATGCATATTAAACAGCAGGGGAAAGGTATCCAACTGACGCAAAAATTCCTTTCCCAAGGGCGCTCCCTCAAGAAGGAATTTCACATTGTGCCTCAACTCCAAGTCAGTACTGAGGGCTTCAGATTCCCTCAGCAGATACCTCTGGTCTCTCATGGCCATTTTATGGGCATTTTAGTCGACAACACCCTTCTCCCTCTTGCCTCACTTTAGGATTACCTACCGTGAGCCTGCATGTCCAGAAAGCACCAGTCCAATGTTAAGTCACACTGCCCTTGCCCAACTGGACCCCTGTTTAATCCTCGGCAATGCAGTCTTCTTGTTTTGTGGTATGGAGGCCAGCCGCAGTGCCTATTTAACTGAGCACAGCAGAGACAATGAGTATTTGTTCCCCTATGTGATCTATGGAGCCATTTTGGCCAGGAAAACCCTTTTCCATTCATTTTAGACATTAAAAAAAAAAGTCAAATGGCCACCATCCATTTTGGACACTTGTTCTTCTCATTCTCACAGGAATTCTCATTTTCAAAGAATGTGAGAAAGAATGCGTAAGGAATGGCAAATTTTGGCCAACTACACTTAATTAGTTTGCACTTCTGTACCACCTTCTCCATTTCAAAATAAGTGTGCTTAAAGGAAGCCCGGTTTCAAGTCCTATCCAGGCCATTTCTTTTTTTTTTTTTTTTTGGTAATAAATCAAGTAATGTCCCAGGGAGCATCAAGACAGATTGCAAACATAGAAAAAAAAAAAAATCTATCCAATTATTCCTAGAATCACTCATAAAGTCAACAAAGCATGTCTCTAACTCTGTCTAAAAGCCATTAGTAGCTAAGATCAAATCCTGTCTTCCACTGGTCACTTAATCACTAGTGGTTTCAGACTCTACTATATCCCACCAACAGATCTCTGTTCTGCTTAACAAGGACTCTTAGGCAGCTCTCAAGGGTATCCGTTCTTTTAAAAGTTTTGCCAAATTTTCTTAAGATTTAATTTTTTAGTGTTTAGTTTTGAGAAAGAGAGCGTATGGGCATGAGTAGAAGGGTGTGGGGGGGTGGTATGGACAGAGGATCTGAAGCAGGCTCTGCACTGACAGCAGAGAGCCTCATGTGGGGCTCAAAACCTTGAGCCTGAGATCATGACCTGATGCAAAGTTAGACGCTCACGTGTTTCCCATTGAAACACTGACTGAACCGCCCAGCTAAACCAGCCCCTCTTTTAATAATTTTCCACACCTTCCATACACTCCCCACCCCCACACACCCTTCCTAAAATGTAATGGAATGCTGACTAGTATTTATCCATAAAAAGAACTCATCTTTAAGGGAAAAAAATAAAACCTACTAGTAATAGGCCAGCTTCGTGGGAGTCTTGTGATACCTGAATTACCTCATACTCCAGGGATGGATACCCAGATACAGCTCAGACTCTCGGCCATCCCAGCTCTCCAACACAGATCCACCAACCCCGACCTTGATTTTAAAATTTTCTTCGGGCACATGGAGAGACTGCCTCACAGCCCACACACTTTCTGGTGAAAACCAGTCCCCTCTTGCCCGCACTCTTAACTTTTGATCATTCCATCTGCCTAATTCCCCACAAACTTGCCAAGTGGCCCTACTGCCAGATAAGGAGCCACTAAGCAGATAAGAAAGGACAGACAAGCTGACCATGGGGGCACTTAAAACAACTCCAAGGGGGTACCTGGGTGGCTCATTTGGTTAAGCATCCATCTCTTGGTTTCAGCTCAGGCCATGATCTCACAATTCTGGAGTTTGAGCCCCACATTGGGCTCCATGCTGGCAGAGTAGAGCCTGCTTGGGATCTTCTCTCTCCCTCCCTCTCTGCCCCTCCCCTGCTCATGCTCTCTCTCTCAAAATAATTAAAAAAAAAAAAAAAAAAAAAAAAAAAAAAAAAAAAGGAGCTCCAAGAGTCAGCACTAGAACTACACAAGAGGCCCAGGGCCGTGCTTTGAGGGATCAAATAGTTCTACCCCTGTCACTCGGTACCCCACAAAAGCATGACGTGACGAGGAATCAGAATCCTCAGGACACTGTTCTAGCACACTTTTTCAAAGAAGCCCAAGAAATAGGACTTCCAAAGCACCAAATGAAGCTAGTTTAAGAGTTTGCAAGGTTAAGAGCCTGTTATCTAGGAAGTTCACGCAACGTGAAACCCCTCACTCCACAATGGCGCTGGCATGGAGATACTTTCGTGATTTCACCTCGAACTCCACATTTTATTTGCTATCACTGCCTCACGTTCTCCCAGCTCCTTGGAAAGCCAAAGGTACCTTTCAGTCACTTCCAACACACAGGGTTTGTCCACCAGCTTCTATGTTATTTCAAATAGTGACTCCCAGTATAAAAATAAATAGCCTATGAGCCTTTTAATGACCTCCAAGACACCAAGTCTCAGCAAAACCTCACAGACTGGGTCAGTGGGTGATGCCCAGGGGCTGCCCTGCAGTGTGGAAAAAATGCCAAAAGGCCCTAAACCTAAAAAGAAATATTTAGGAAAGCACATTCAGGGGCGCCTGGGTGGCTTAGTCGGTTAAGCATGACTTTCGCTTAGGTCATGATCTCGCAGTTCGTGGGTTCGAGCCCCGCGTCGGGCTCTGTGCTGACTGCCAGCTCAGAGCCTGGAGCCTGTTTCAGAGTCTGTGACTCCCTCTCTCTCTGACCCTCGCCTGCTCGTGCTGTCTCTCTCTCGCTCTCCTAGAAATAATTTTTTTTAAAAAAAAGGAAAGCACATTCAGGTTAGACTCAAGTATAAGAACATTTACTTGAAAAACAAAAAGCTCATTCTTACTTGTAACTGCTATACAATTCTAGAGGGTGAGTTCTCAACACAGGAAGCTTGAGCCTTTTCTTTAGTTCTCCCTTAACCAGCAAGTGAAAGACCTTCAGGGCTTAGGCATCAGCACTGAGAAGCCAGAATGTTCCTCAATATAGGTAATACCTACAGCCCCATCACCAAGGAAAGAAGTTAGGAATTGGAACGTGGCCCCTCCCTGCCACTGCCCACCCTCCCCCCCTTTTTTTTTGTTTACAACTTTCAATAAACAGATATTTTCAATAATAAATTGCTCACCTCAAAGTTATATTAAGCAGAGTAGAGTCTATCTCAGCATAAAATCCCGCCCAGGAAAAAAAAAATCATCATCATGAGACCCTTGTTTTCTTTGAGTGACCCACAGCGAGTTGAGTTCTAGCGGACTGCAACATCAGGACAGAACTCGGAGGAATCCTTTTCAAACGTCATCAACCAGATAAACTGCTGGACCTGCAAACAGCTTCTTATCTAAGAGAAGAGGCAGGATCTCTGCCTCCAGAAGATGGCAAGTTCCAGAAGTAGTGGAGAAAAATACGAAAAGGCATGCAAGTCAACCAGAGAGGTCCTAAAAAGCCATTCTAACAATCTAACAGAAGGTCCATCCATTTAGCCTAATTTTGTTTCACCTCCATAAATTTATACTTCTTCAATCAAGTACTATCACTTCCGATAGAAAATTAAGTAACTCTCACTCCCCACCTCCAGTTATAACTATCAATGCCACTCATTCTTCTCCCCAGTAAACATTTATTGAATCCCTACTATGCTTCAAGTATGCCCTAGAAACAGGGGATGAAGCTGTGAATAGAGAGGGCCTTATCTCCATGGTGATAAGGAATGTAAACAAGAATGTCAACACACTGGCAAATACAGTGGTAATCACTCATGTAAGGGGACTCATAACACAGAAAAGGAGCAAATTATCATCTGGGGGGAGGGAGACACAGCCCAAGGCTCTTGGAAAAGAGGCAGAGATCATGAAGATAGAGCACAAACAATACTCCCTATTTGGTTCTAGATCACAGTTTGTTTTACAGCTAAAGAATATTTAACTGAAACATGGTGCGTGTGTGCTGGACAACAGAAGGCAAAGCAACTAAGAATAAAAATCATAACCCAGAAAGAGGATTCATCGATCTTTTTTTAAAACTGATATATGCAAATTGTAGCCAAATCCTTGGGAGGAAAAGCACTGACAGTAGATGAAAATGCAGGGGCGCCTGGCTGGCTGGGTGAGTAGCGTGCTTGACTCTTCATCTCAGTGTCAGGAGTTCAAGCTCCATGTTGGGCATGGAGCATACTTAAAAAGAAAATGCATCCAGGCAATATTACACTTCCAGGAACAATCAAGCACTAACCCTACCACAATACCATAGGGGAACAGTGGTTCTCAAACCTCAACATGCACACACATCCCCCGCAGACCTGTTAAACAGCAGGTGCTGATGTACGAAGCCTGACTGGAGCCAGAGCGCCTGCATCTTGAATAAGCTACCAGGTGATACAAATGCTGCTGGAACCGTGGGCCCACACTCTGAGCCGGGAAGCTCCGGGGGTGGGGGGCAGATGGTCCTCAGTCCTGAATGACTTCCCTAGTCACACACAGGACTCTTTAATCACACCAATTCCCATCCCTATCTGAAACCTAGGGAGCCAATCTTCAAATACAGGGTTGCCTGTCATTTTGTCTCAGCTGTATAAGTGGTTGTGAGATATAACCAGGCTTGAGAAGCCACAGCCAAGTGGGTGCTCTGAGAAGTAGGTCGCCCCGCTCATCTGATCCCAACCAATGAGCCCAACTTCTCTGTAGACAGATAAAATCAGCAGTTTTTCTGGGGGAAAGGAGTCAGGAAGAAGACACCCAGCCAAGCTGGCCACACTGCTCAACTCAACCATGGTGATGCCTGGACGCAGCCTCCACGGGCTGACATCTGTGGGTGAATCCATCTGGACCTTTTTTATCCATTCTAACTGCTTCCCAAACCCGGTGTTTAGATTATTATCACTGTCTGTTTGGCTTCATAAAACACAAAGAGGAAAAGTAGTTTTGGGGGCTTTTTTTGCCTAAAAATTACAGATAAGGGGTCATCCTTGATGAAAGACTGGAAAGAAGCCAAAAGGCAAACATGCAATTAACCAGCCCAAAGCCTCCAGGCTCCAATCTTGAAAGGGCTCCCCAGCCACACCCCACCTTGCTGCAAAGTACAATTTTGTTAATAAAAGGGATCAAGTGGAATGTGGTCCTTCAGGGCTTTCCCACATGAAGTTGCTCCTGGAAAATGAAGAATAATAACAGTTTAGCCTCTCCAGGTAGAGTAAGGTGATAAAGCTGTGCCCATTTGAAACACCATCCTTTTGAAATGGTCTATATCCACTTTCCATTTAACAAGGTACTTCAGATTCTGTTCCATGTATTCAGCCTCTTGCTCTCAATTTCTACCCATCTCATTAAAAGTTACATGCCCTGACCCCTTCCTCTTAATTGTTTATCCTGGCAGAGGACAGGAATATTTTCAACAGGGAGGTCTCACTGTACCCCTCAACTTGGAAATACCTTTTCCCCTAAGAAGCTTTCCTAAGACTGGTCTCAGAAAAGTTACTTGCAAGGTCAACAGGCGGGGCCATATTCTGCTCCTTTTTCATGAATGCTCTGGGGAAAAGATCCAAAGCTTTCTTTTTTTAATTTTAAAGAGAGAAAGAACACAAGCGGAGGAGAGGGGCAGAAGGGGAGAGGGAGAGAGAGGGAGAGAGACATCCCAAGCAGTCTCGAGCCAGACCAGGGGCTCGATCTAACGACCCCTAGGATCATGATCGGAGTCAAAATCAAGAGTTGGATACTCAACTGACTGAGCCACTCAAGCAACCCTCCAGAACTTTCCTAACTACCTATGTGAATCACAGAAGAAAAAGGGGGGGGGGGGAGGCAGGAACAGCTTGTAATTCTTACCACGTGCCACAATGTATCACGTTCATCTCTATTCTTAGGGTCCTAGGAGGGTAATTGTATAAAGAAATGAAGGACTAGATAAATGACTGGAAATAACAGGATGAACCACATCCTGTCCTCAGGAGTTCAGACGTCTAGCTGGGAGATTGAGTAGGCAGCACACAGTATAATCCCAAGCACAAGGAAAAATATTCAGGCTCGGAAGCCCAGTTGCACAGCTGGGAGGTGGTGAAATCGCCCTTTGGACTCCGGGCTTCTTAGTCCACATCAGCACAATCGCCCTTACCCTACTTACTGCTCGGTATGAGATGTGAACAGCTTACAGGAACAGAGAGGGAGGAGGGCTGTGCTGGGGGCAGGATGTCCTGGAACAGCCTCGGGAGGGGGCAGCATCTGAGCCATGTTTGGAGGACAGGCTGAAATGACAGGCTCTCAGGGGCCCCACATCACTGGTTCAGCTGTCTCAGAGCATCTGCTTAGAAGCAACTCCCCACTTACCAGGATTGAACAAGCATGGGGGTGGGGAGGGGGTACAGAGCTGGGTCTTTTCAAATGATGGTCTTCTTTCCTTCCTCCTTTCACAATATCCTTAACTGCCAAGTCTGGGAAGGAAGAGACAAAAGCCTAGACTATACAAGAAATAGGCATACTTTTCTTTTTGCCAATTTAGAGTATGCAGTGGGGATAAGCAGAAGTTACTGATAATTTTATCAGGTCTATGGAAACAAGACTCTTGAAATGGAGAATCGTCCAGAAAATCCCCCATGGGGCCTGAACCTCTGCCATGTAATGATTTTTTGCTTCTTTAGGGAATAAAGGTTAACAAAGTGTAGCCTTTTTTCTAAATAAGGTCACACAGCCCTTTCCCTGTCAGATATCTGCTCTGAGAATTAACACATACAAATCCCCTGCTTGAATGGACATCTACCTAATCTACTTCTGGAGAGGCGCGTGCTTTTGTTTAACCCCCTCCCCCCCCACTCCTACCCCGAGCTGCCAGCTGAGGTCCAGCCTTAAGCAGACATTGTAATTAATTTTCTCCAAGGGCCCGTGCACGACCTCAGCCCTGGGCAAAGTCAGCCCTGAGAGAAGGGCTACAGGGCCAGGGTGCCCCTTGGCGATGCTCTCCCATCCCCCAGCTCCAAGGGAACATACCAGCTCAGGGGTCTTGGAAGCCTTGGGACAATTTAAGATTCTAAAAGCAGGAGGAGGAGCAGGCATGTGAAACCCTCTTGGCGCCTCTCCTGTCCTTTGGCCCCCATTTTAGTTCTTGCAAATAAAGGGACCCCAGCATCATCCCGAGAGAAGAGAGGCTGCGTCCCTGATTTAGACAGATATAAAAACAACCTTCTTCACCAGGATCCTCCCTTCTTTTAGACATGCAGGGTCAGCGTTTCCTTTACATTAGCGGTTGCTAGTCCTGAGCTGGACCAGCCTATTACATGGAGAATACAAGGGGCAGTGGTTAAGTGGATCTGAGCTACCTTTCTGTAAGGCGTGCCTAGAACAGTCAGTCCTGACAATAACCTGCTCAAACCCTGCTATAGTCATAAAAATCGTAGTAAGGGAGGATGCAGGAGAGGGGAAGGCAGTAACTTACTGCGGAAGTATTAAGAGCCAGCCATGTGCCAGGGGCTTCACCTGCATTATCTCCTTTAAAGCCCTCTCACAACTACCCTATAAGGTGGGTAGGTGACTAGCATTCCCCAAGTGAGCAAACAAGCTCAGGAGTTCTGTAACTGGCCTGTATTTGCAAAGCCATTAGATGATACAGGCAAGATTTGAACCCAGACCTTAGGACAAACGTCCGGCAGCATGGCTTCTGAACAATTCAGTGTTCAAAGATGAAAGCTTACTGTTTGGTGCGTTACCAGTGCAGCAGCTGGCTGACAGCTGTTCAGGGACCAGACTTCCCAGATTATGATTTACGCCCATTATCTGGCTTTCCAGCTATGAACTACAAACATCCTACTCCACATCTCAAAGAAGGCAGAAGGGAGCCCAAATCAAACGCTAGTAAGTTATTTCCAGATTTCCAATCCTTCAGCCCCTTACAAGAAAGCCACATAAATACCGAGTTCTCCAATCTAACACATTGGGAAGGTCACCAGAACATTGTCCTGGGCTCTTACACTCTTTCCAAAGCACCACCTCGAACTGAGGTCATTAGAGCCATCGAATTTATAAAGTGACCAGATTGCAAGAATCCCACCCTAACAGAAGGCTATTCTTTGGATGAGATTAATGAAAAATAAAACCTTATTCGTACTTTTTCATTTATGAATTTCAGTGCTTGGAAAGTACCTGGCTACAGGGGCAGGGGGAGAAGGCTCTTAAAAAAAAAGAAGAATCAAAAAAAAAAAAGAAGAACCACAAAAGGCAACTTACATATTGAAAAATTATTTTTGAAACAGAAGATATCTCCCGATGGCAGGATTATGGAGTAATTTTTATTTTCTTTTACCAATGTGAATTTTCTATTTGATCTATAATACCATGTATTACTCATATAATCAACAAGAATTGTCAGATACCTTTGAATAACTCAGCCTGCTCATAAAATGACTGCTAGACATTTGGTACGTTATTGAAATATATACATACACCTCGGAAACTGAGAGGAAAACAAATTCCCCAGCAGCCCAGCTCTGCCTTTTCCCTAGTCCTCAAAGGCCAGTTATTTGCTCATTTTTCCTTAATGAAATAAGACCCTATCCAGTTTCAAGTACATTCCTGAATACGGCAAAGAACAGAGGAAATGCCCTTCACTGGTGAGGACACCTCTACCAGGAAGGAGTAGTGAGTTGTGTTTCCCACTGTCCTTAAACCGCGGAGTTAGAGTGGGGAATGGGAAGGACCCCAAAGGAATCTGAAAAGAATCTGTACGTTGGACACTCAGCAACCTCAACCCATCCATTACAAGGCCAGTGTTCTTACTCCACTATCTTAGATTCTGGATTGGTCAGTGTGGCATCCATTCATTACAGAGCCAATCCTGTTAACTCTAGTTTCTATATTCTTGATACTCTGGTATCAAGAGGCCTTAGAGGCCTGGGAAGAGAGTGTCCCTTCCAGGGCTAATTCTGAGAGACAGCTAAGGACTCAGCCAGGACAATGCCTTTCATATACAAACCAACCAATCCAGAGTCTATACCCATCCCCAGCACACTCTTAATCCAGCTCTCAAGCACCAAGCCTCACTTCCCCTGCCCTAGGTCATGCCAAGGCCAGGCACCATAAACATCGCCTCAAAGGCCCAAAGCCCACTGGGATCACACAAACTAGCCAGTCCCCAACTCTCCCCCCTGCCCTTCCTGTGGAAACCCCAATAAAGGTGCTGCCCAAGGCGTTCTTGTCACTCCTGTCTTCTGCCTCCTGACTACCCTGATGCTTCCTACGCGGTGTGCTCGCTCCTTGCCCCACCCCCGCCTTGGGAAACGGAAGTAATAAAAACCATCCTTCAATGGCCTGGACCTCTCCATGTTGTCATTTTTCTACAGTTTATGTCCCGGCCACACAATGGCCACCAACCCTGAGCAACTAGAAAATACTTGCAAGCACTCAGTCAATGCCTAGTACTAGGCCCAGGTGCATGAAGTCACAAGAGAGCAATCTCTCTGAGGCCAGAATCAATGTGATGACTGGAGATATCCTGGAAACTTTAGATCCTGCCTGAAGCCCTGGGACTATCTGAATGGCACAATTACAGGGATCCCAGAGGCAGACTCAGAGACGTGGTCAGAGGAGACAGGATGAGTCAGAGGCCAGCAACCCAGGTCTCCTGTCTGAAAAACAGCTACTACTGGGGCCCAGCAGAGAATTCTGAGTCACAAGGAAAAGGCCTCTGACACTTACCTCCTACTTCAGGTGTCAAAGTTTATAAATATACTTCAAACATTTGCAAGAAAAACAGTTTTTTGCCTGCTATGGGGGGAAGCTTCAATTATTGGAACATTCACTCATTCTCAATTCCTCCTTCCTGTAAGCCACCAAAATAAAAGGGGCACCACTGCATTTTCATCAGGTTACTTTTCATTTAGCCTAGATCTTCTCAATGCCTGTGTGTGTGTGTGTGTGTGTGTGTGTGTGTGTGTGTGTGTGTGTATTTCCTCAACATCTTACTCCTCTTCCACCAACCTCAGTTTGCCTTCCCACACCCTCTCCAACACCCACTCCCCCCCCAGGTCCAGCACCAGGCCATACCTACTTAGTCTTTCTGTATCAGGCACAAAAGACTGGACATAAAAATAAATTAAATAAGGGGCGCCTGGGTGGCTTAGTCGGTTAAGTGTCCGACTTTTGCTTAGGTCATGATCTCGCGGTTCGTGGGTTCGAGCCCCGCGTCGGGCTCTGTGCTGACTGCCGGCTCAGAGCCTGGAGCCTGTTTCAATCTGTGACTCCCTCTCTCTCTGACCCTCCCCTGCTCATGCTGTCTGTCTCTCTCTCCTAGAAATAAATAAAACATTAAAATAAATAAATTAATTAATTAAATAAAAGGTGACAAGCACTTAACCTAAGTCCCCTCTTCATGCCTAACTCCAAAAGTAGAAAGGCAAATGGCATATCAGTGTCTTTAAAAATTAAGAACACACACAGCCCTGAGAAGCAATGGCTGATTCCAAAGCACAGGATAAGGAATTAAATTATTAACTTTTGCAGAAAATGGAACGTCTCTACATCTAGTTTTCCTAAGGCTGCCTACAATTTTTACTCCAATTTAGGCATGAGCACAACCTCTGGGAAGATAGGCCCAGGCAGTATTTAATTTTCCAAGCAGCTGTCTTTGGTATGTGCTAAAGGCCCTCTGTCACTGCTGATTCTTCTGAGGACATGGGCATACGTGTCCCAAGTCACGCAGAGATAACCTCCACAAATAAGCATAGATATTAGAACTGCCCAAATATTTTTTTAAAAACTGAGGAACAAATGAACCCATAAATTGAATAAACCACAGTAACGGCCCCTTTCATTTAAAACCCGACCTCAAGGATACTACCCAAGTCATACTCCTTTATGTCCTCCCACTTTTTTTTTTTTTTTTTTTTTTTAGCAGTATAGTAAGATAGTCAGGATATACTGTTGCTCAGGAATATTTTTGATCATTTATTAGATTTATAAAACGTACCACTTTCCATATTAATCTTAAAGTGGATTGCACGCATTTTGTTTGTTTCTGTAGTAACCAGAGGGAACGAGAGCTCAAGAGGTTAGCCAGGTCAAATATCCAACAGATGCTGGTCCAACAAATGTCCAACATTCAACAGCTAAACTGGAAGAAGTCTGAGAAGCACTAATCCAGGAAAAGACCGGTCAAAATCAAATTGGGAGGTTCCAGAGCTCTGAGAAGCACATCCTTCCCACACGGACAGCCTCCAGCATTTTGACAGTCACACTGATAAGGAATCCCATCCTCAGCGGATGAGCAACCACCAAGGGTCTTACCAGCCTGAAATGCGAGCAACATTGCTGGCCAGGCCACATCAGGCCAACCTGGAGTCGGTGTTTCATGCGAAGAGAGCCACAGAAAAGAAACGCAGTGGCTGCTGCATCCGGACCATCTCCATTAGCATTTGCAGACCCGGCAAGCATGCGAGACGAAGAGAGTGCTGTGTCCCCATCTCTCTTCCATTCCTAGGTGATCCGGAGGCAGCAAGACAGTCAGATGCAGCCATAGGGAACGCACCATTCACACCACAAGCATGCTTCCATCTCTGCCATGGTGACCCTTGCCACAAGAGCAGAGGTCACGTCATTCCACCCTCAGGCAAGTTCTTCCTCACAATGAGCTGCGAGCTCTCAGAGGACATCAGCTTTTCTAACTATACTCCGGAGCACATCTCACAAGCAGCAAGAGTGCCCACTTCAAGAAAATCCCCTGTACAAAGAGCACTTGCAAACTAGACACAATTTTAAAGACGGTCCGCTTTACATGCCCAGCTTGAAACGCTCAGCTCCCTAGAACACACAGATCAAAAACGAGAGTTCAACACCACATTAACCACAGGATCAAAGGTAACATGACCAGTATCTGGACAAAATGACATCGTGTGCCTCCCAGTGTGAGGTACTAAGAGGCAAAAACCTCGTTTACATAGCCTTCCTGGCAAAAAGACATTTAATCATGAGAAATCGGGGCGCCTGGGTGGCTCAGTCGGTTAAGCGTCCGACTTCGGCTCAGGTCATGATCTCACAGTTCGTGGGTTCGAGCCCCACATCAGGCTCTGTGCTGACAGCTAGCTCAGAGCCTGGAGCTTGTTTGAGATTCTGTGTCTCCCTCTCTCTCTGACCCTCCCCTGCTCACACTGTCTCTCACTCAGAAATAAATAAAACATTTTTTTAAAAAATCATGAGAAATCAAGTGAGAAATTGTACAAACCTTTACTGCTACAAAATAATTGGCCCACAATCTTGAAAAACATCATTATCATGAAAGAAAAATTTAAAAAAAAAAGCAGAGGAACTGTTCCTAGCAAAGAGACTAAAGAGACACTGCAACTACACACAGTTCGCAGTATCCTGGGTTGAACCCTAGGTTGGGGGCAAGAATTTCTATGAAGGACATTACTGTGGTAGGTGGCAAAATTTGATATGAACTACATATTTGGCAAGAGTACATCAGTGTGGTAGGCCTTGTTCTTACAAATTGAATGGGTTACGAAAAGAAAGGTTCTGGGGCACCTGGGTGGCTCAGTTGGTTGAGCACGGGACTCTTGATTTTGGCTCAGGCCATGATCCCAGAATGGTGAGATCCATCGAGCCCACATCATGCTCAGCAGGGAGCCTGCCTAAGATTCCCTCCCTTTCTCTCTCCCTCCCTAGCCTCTGCCTCTCACCTACTCATGCATGCTCTCTCTTGTTCTCTAAAACTTAAAAAAAATTGTTTTAAAGTTCTTGTTAATTGGGAAAACATGAAATATTTGGGGGTGACACAGTAGGAAGTAATTTTCAAATGGCTCAGAAAATACAAGTGATAAAGTGAATGATAAAGCAACTGTCGTAAAATATTTGTATGTGATCACTTACATCAGGCTCTGTGGGATTTCTCTGTATTCTTCTGGCAACTTTGGTCTAGGTTTGAAGTTATTCCAAGATAGTCCTTTAAAACAACACAAACTCAGTTGCAAGATGTTTCCACAGTAACATCCATCAAATAAGGCAAGTCCCCCTCCCCATACTACACTTCTCTGTCACCATCTACTCACCCAACAGAACCAAGGGACTATGCCCCTCTTTCATCTCCAAGCCAACCAGACACCTGGCTCAAGCTGAGCCTTTCAGCTTCATCTCTGAGGAATTAGAAATTGAGATACAATGACCAAGCCAGGAAACTGTGAGGTGGTAAGCAAAACAGAGAGCTTCAAGTGTGCGGTCTCCATTGGAAGAGTGTAGGCAGGAGAGCTCATCTGGTTTTGTTGAGCAGAGAAGGGCTGGAACCATACAGAAATACCCCAGAGCTGCTTCACAGGAAGCAAGCACAGGTCAAGAGGCATGGACCGGGGGAAGGGGGGGGTTCCCCAGTGTACTTTTCCCAGGTACAAAGCAAATGCTCAACAAAGGTTAGCTGCAACCATACCTACACTGGACTCCGCAAAGCCACCCACTTCGTCCAAGCTAGCTCACTGTGTCTGTTCCTTGGCACAAGAAGACTTGACAATAGACCCTCATCAGTGCAATGGGATCACAGTCCCCCTCAACTACTCCACAGCAGGGCAGAACTCAGACTGCAGCCACTCACCCCCAATCCTATGTTTCTGTCCCGTTTCCCCATAGGAAGGGATGGCTCTTCTTGTTTTCCTCTGGCCCACAGCCTCTCATCCCTGGACAAACTGGCTGTAACAAAGGGTACAGCCTGAGACAGAAACTACTCCGCCTCCACGGGGTATCACACAGGACAGCAAACAGCAGGAAGGACCAGACTTGGGCCCTCATCAGTCACAACACATAGATCCTTAAACCTACTTGTGCAACTAACCTCCCTGCAAGCCTAAGAACCACCATACAAGCCTCATCTGCAGAGCCCTTACATTCCAGGGCAAAATGGACTTTGCAGATATGCTAAAGGACCTGCACATTTTCCTGGATTATCCAGGTGGTCCCAAGGGAATCAGAAGGGCCTCAAAAGCAGAGACAGCTGTGGTCCCAGGGAGATACAATGTATCTGGATTTGAAGATAGAACAATGGGGTCACCAGCCAAGGATAGCACTTGGCCTATAGAAGCTAGAAGCAGCAAAGAAATGGATTCTCCCCTAGAGCCCCCAGAAGAACGACAGCCTTGCCCACACCTTAACATCAGCCCAGGGAGACACCCATTCTGCAGATTAGAAATCTAACACATCTGTGGTCATCTGTGATAGCAGGAGTGGAAAACAGATACAGACCTTATCTGTCAGGTGGACAGGAATCAATTTTCATCCTTTTTGAGAAGTGGGGTTAATGGGGCCTAGAGACCACCTTTTAACTTCCCAGGAGTCCCTGGGGCACCCTCAGGAAAAACATGGCCCTTCAACCAAACCATCTCCAAAAGTCATTCACAAAACAAAGTGTCAGACTGAACTCACTTGGTAACATCTGCCACTATTTTGTACAATGTTTTGCCACCAGAGTTTTTTCAGTAATGAAAATAAAGTCCCAAGTTATTAACTGGCAGATCCCAGTGGCCTAGGGCGCCAGCACCCAGATCACTCCACTTCACCAGAAAACTCTCCTCCACCACCACCACCCTGCCCCCCAGCAACCACTCCCACCCCGGAGGGTTTTAGCACCGCCTCTGATCCCTTAGTGAAATCACCATGGACTCCTTCCAGATTTCTGAGTCATCCTCACCACTGCAGGTCCAAGCAGCAGCAGCTGGACTGTGAACTCAAAACAGCAAAGCCCAAACTCAGCCCTGGAAATTCAGCTGCTGCACAAAGGTCACGGTCCCTCCTTCCTCCCACCTCATTACTTTCCCTAGCATCTTCTCCATTCAACTGGCCTTTCGTCTCATGGGAGCCGCACAGCTGGCCGAAGGACACGCTGCCAAGTGTAATCCCTGGGTGCAGCGACGCTCTCCGGCTCTACAGAACGGATTGCCGCTGCTCGCAGAAGGGCGTTTGAGGGCGTATTTTTATCAGTGAAATATTTCTATTGAAGAAAACATCTGGGCGACACAGCTACTGTCCTGACAACTATGTGATCTCATTGGTAAGGCCAGTGCCAAGCCTTGTGGCCATGGTCAAGATGGTTTCCTTAGTGCAGAGACTGGCTGAGCCTCCACTTCTTCATTCCATCATCAGCTGCGGAGTGTGTACCCCAACCAGAGCCACTCCTGCGGAAGGAGGTCAAGGCAGATCCAGGAGCAAAGAGCTGTAATTACTTTCAACGATCTTCATTCCATCTACTCAAAACCGAAGCCCACCAGGGAAGCTGCCCGGGAGATCCATCCAGATATAGAGAACATCACTCCTAGAGGGAGGAGCAGGTATACACCAAGGATTTGCCCTACAAGTGGTTCTGGCCCCAAAGAGATCTATCTGTTCGAAGCACCCAGTAGAGCTGCTGTACAGAGAAAACAGCCTGTTTTAGGGTGGGCAGGCCAGCAAGTCTCACCCCACAGGGAATTTTATCAGTCTTTTATCATCCTGTCATCAGCCACCGCTGTTAAATATGAGATCTGCCACAGATGCCTTCTGACTTACAGAGAGACCGTGACTCTGCCCTGGAGAAATGTGCTTCTGACAAGCGTCAGTAATTCTGGGTGCCGGGGAGACCCCAGCCACAGACAGCTCGGCATGGCCACAACAAGCCTGTCAAGGAACCTCCCTCTGAGCAAGAACAGAGGCAGAGGAATTGGCCAAGAGGGAGAGGTCAAAGCTGCCCTGGGCAGCAAAGAGCAACCTCCAGCCTGACCCACAGCTTCCTTCTCCGACACGAACACAAAGAAACACTCAACGCCAATGGGTATACACGAGAACAGGTGGGATGCAGAAAAAAGGAGCCATCAGAGGGGACCAGGCAAGTTCAGGGGGCCAGTGATGAGGCCATCAATGGCAGAATCTGAGAAGACATCTTGGCAAGCCCTGCTGGTTACAGACTTTGAAGCCCTATGAGCTCTCAGATCTGGCATGGTCATGCTTTGTTTGTTTGGTGTTTTGGAAGGCTTTTTATACTTTTTTGGCTTTCAAAAGGACAAAAATTTTTCAAGATGCACTTTCTGTGCTGGTGAGGGCCTTCACACAGTTGTTAGGAATATAAATTAAGTCATTTTTTCAAAGGTAAATTTTTTTTTAAAGGTGTCTCTATCTTTCGACCTTGAAATTCTACAGAAACGCCCCTATGGTCTCCAAGTATGTATTATAAAAATGCTCGTTGCAGTATTACCGAGTAAATAAATAAATGGGGAGAGGGAAGGGAAGAAGCCCAGCCAGCAACAGGAGAATGGAAACATCACAGAACATCTTCTCATGTAAAAAATTTTTAACAATTAACAGATTTAGCATGCAATGTTTATGACACATTAGTTTTTACAATAGTTTATGCAGAACATACTGTATTTTTTTAAGAAACTGCTTTCTCACAAAGGGCCATGAGGACTTTATGCAGAGTACTGATGCCACCTTGAATTTTTTTCTTCTCTCAAAAAGCAGAGAGCTAACACCATTTGTTGTTTTTGAAACCAGTTACAGCTCTGCCTGTAAGGAAGGAGCGGTAAAAATGGGATCAGTCCCAGTTAGTCATTATTTTAACTAGAAATCATTGTTTTTAGGCCTTTCTTTTTCAATAGAAAGAGAGATGCCCTAGTGGGTCCCAAAAGAGAACGAGAATGGTGACTAGATGTCACCATGGACCCACTATTTGAGACAAGGTAATAAAATGGCACTAAAACCAAACCTCTATTTGCTGGAATCGGGGTACCTACGGGCACTCAGCCATGGGATGCGGGCAAAAATCATTCTGCACCCCCAAACTCCAAATGCCCTTTAGGCAATGCTGGCTTTAGGGCTGGGAAAGTGTCATGACCAATGGACAGAATCCTGTCTTGAAGCTAAGGCAGGAAGTATATATTTGAGTACTGTTTAGCACTACATTTAGAAGTGGGGGGGGGGGGAGCCTATATCTCTGTCCCCCAGCATTCTAAAATTTGCCACACTGTGATTTAAAAAAACAAAAACAAAAAACAAAAAACATACAGCTTGGTACAAAGAGGGTGACAGGTCCCAAGTCTGGCATGCAAAACAGGCCCAAAAGACTACAATTCTTTACGTAAGTTACCAATACGAGGAATATCAATACGCAGGTCAGTAGTCCCTTTTTAGACATCCTTCCTTTCCTTCTTTTAAAATAACAAGTTGTCTGGTACTTCGGTAGCTCAGGCAGTTAAGCATCCCACTTCTGCTCAGGTCACAATCTCATGGTTTGTGAGTTCGAGACTCTCATCTGGCTCGGTGCTGACAGCTCAGAGCCTGAAGCCTGCTTTGGATGCTGTGTCTCCCTCTCTCTCTGCCCCTCCCCCACTCACTGTTTCTCTCACTCTCCAAAATTAACAAACATTACAATTTTTTTCAAATAATAAAGTACCAAGTTGTCAATTACTTTTGTAACTCTGCATAGTGAAAGGACATTTTAAAAATATACAAATCTGTTAGAGGGAACAATGTTTGAGATACTCATCCAGCATCTTCTACCCATTTTGCTCTTCTCCCATTATCACAAATAATTGAAGACCCCAAAGAGGAGATGTTCTGAAGTACACAAAAGGCAAGGAAACCCTGCCATTGTGTTTCCTAGTGAAAGCTCATAATTACCTGATCCGTGTGACCACTGTTACCCCTCCAGTGTTTGCTCAGGGATTCATAGGCAGTGCTTAGTAATTCACTGCTCTTCAGATAGGTTACTTTAGATAAGCAAATGGAAGAAGGAAATTACTTTGTTGGGTTCATTTAACAAATGTTTATTGAGCTCAAGGCTGAGTGCTGGGCCCTGAGATACAAGGATGGATGAGGCAGAATCACTGTTCTCAAGGGGTTCATTTCTACAGAGAAACTGACCAGCAACAAAAGAGCTCAGTGGAGGGAACAGAGCCAGACACAGGTGGAAAAGTACACTTCCATTAGCCCTCAAGTGAGCAGCTGGGATGTGTACGCAGTCCTCTAAGGGCATCAGGTCTATGACAACTCTGTGTCAGGTCAAAGTCCTCTCCCTCCTTTTGCTGTTGAGGAAACAGACCCAGAAAACAGAAGGTACTCCTCACTGGTGCCTGTATGAGAATCCAGGGCCCAGATCAACATGCAAGGGTCAAGGTTATCACACCACTCAGCTGGGAGGGGACTCCATCTCCCAGTAGCAAGAGCCCTGACTCCAGATGGAAAAACAAACATGATTCCCTAAGACCAAAGAAGTGCGAAGGAGGTGCTTTCGAGATCTCCTTCCCTCCCTTCATGGGGAGGCCCACTCCACACACTCCAGAAGGCAAATACTGGCGTGGATTGAGGAAAAGTTTATAAAACAATCACAATAGCACCATTCCTATGATTGCCCAAAACAGGAGTTCCAGCAGGCTACAGAAGCCTGGCTTTGTGGGTTCAACTTAATTCTCCACCTGATGAGTATATATGAGTATATACTTGAGGCCAAAACAGAGGAGCCTAATTGAAAACTCGAAACTCACAAAGCACTACCATTGCATATCTGACCCAGAATAGACCAAACAACACTCAATAGAGTAAAGTTGCTTGGAGATTGTCTTGAATACACAAATGCCACAGAATGGCCAGAAAATGGTCTTGAGAACACACTGAATCAATCTGACCCCTTGCCTTCTGCCTTCCAGCCATGAGCCATCGACAACTAAATGGTAGCACTGGGTCTTGGAACCACCGGCAGCCGTCACTCCCCTGGGGACTTGCCCCAAGGAGGCTGGCTGGAACTGGCAGAGGTGGGGCAAGAAGTGGGCCTCCTAAATGAATACACCACTCTCTCTTCCCTGTCCATCTCCGCCTCACTCCATTGACCAAGCCTCTCCCCTAACTCAAGGGCTTGGCGTGCCTACAGAAGCAACATCTTAACACTGACACACAGGCAAAGGCCATATCCAGGGGTATAATGAGAGCAAGACGGAAGCAAGCACAAATAATCAGCAACCCCATCTTGCTACCAGGAGAAGAATCCCATTTTTAATAGGGATTCAGGTGGCAAAGGCCAGAGGAGGAAGAGCTTGGCCTTAAGTCTTACAGAGCAGGCTAGATCCCGAATGCACCTGCTGTGTGAGCTGGTGAATTCTGTCAACCCAGCCTCAGTTTTACCCTCTATAAAATGGTGACTACCTGCCTCATGCACTGCTGGGAGGGTTGAGACACAAGACCGTGTACCAGGCGCTTAGCCAGGCACCTGGTATGTCTGGAGTATCCATGTGGCTTCTCAGGAAGACTCAACACGACCTGTGCAAGTCTGATAGCAGCAGTGCTGGGCCGGCCACGATGCGGCAGTGTCTCCCGTGAACCACCACGGGGCCAGCCTGTCGCCGGGACTCGAGACCCCCGCTTTGGCAGCAGGGACCTGAACCCCTCCTGCCCCCCCTCACAGTCTCTCTGCCTGCTCACAGGTTTCGTGCAGTTTCCGACACGCTCTCTCTCAACACCCCACTTGGGAACCACGGTGGTGGCTGAGCTGATATGGGCTCTGCTTGAAAACCACCCTCCATATTTCCAGAAATGTGGACTTACAGAGCGGGTACAATGTGACAACCCCACAGGATTTCATTGCACAAATCTGAGAATCAAGGCATTTCCGATTTCACTGACAAAACCCCAACTTAGGATGCTAGTGAGGTAGACATGGGCAGGTGAGGTAGCAGGCTTCCATATTTTAAAGCTGGGTTCCTGTTTCAGTGCACTGGGCCTCATGCAGCTGAGGGAGACAGACTAGCAGACAAAATCCCATCAGTCCTCTGGTGGCTTGACAGACACACCTCTCCAGCAGTTCCCCAAGAGTCACACTCCAAGACAAGTGTCATGATCTTCAAGAACCTTAGACCTTACTTCTCCTAGCGAGATCTATACAACAGTAGCACTGGCATCATTTGGAACTTGCTAGAAATGCAGAATCTTGGGCCCCACCCAGAACTATTCAATCAGGATCTGCATTTTAACTGGATCCCCCCGTGACACTGCTGTAGAGTATTCAGAACAAAATTATCTACCGGGTTAGGGTTGTGACAGTGAAGTTTTCATTTTCATTTGGTCGTTTTCTTCCTTCATGAAGTTCTAGGACAGCACAAACGGCGCCTACCTTAGCCACGAGCACATAGGAGATACTCAAATATTTGTTGCATGAACAAATGTAGGAATAGGTGGTCTATCATGTAACTGAAGAGATCAATGCTGCTTTAAGCGCAAAGGAAAATGCAGGCAAGGGTCTAAGAGAAATAGAGAGATGGAATATGGAGGGAGGGGGTCTTTAAGTGAATCAGATAAGCCCTCTCTAAAAGGGAGGATCAAACCTGATAGGAGGGGGACCATCTGGGGGAAGAGGAGGTCGGGCAGAGGCCCACCACCTGGATTGGTCCCCCTAAAGAATTTGTTCCTGTAGGCAAGTAAAGAGGCATGGTCAACAGTTGCCCTGGTGGTGCAACAAAGAAGCTCTGAAAGAGCAAATACACTAGGGCCCGTGACCTTTACCATGGTTGGTGGCAGAAAGGTCGTGTCTGTGGTCACAGCTGCCATTTCCAAGGTTCCTGGAGCCAGTGTGAGGAGCCTGGCATGTGGCTAGACGTCGTGACCACGGCCACAACCCTCCAGCCCTCAAGGTCCACGAACCTACAGTTGCTCGCAAAGTAGAAACATGCAGGTCACTCACTGTGTTCAACAAGTTGCTCCAGGAGTTTGTGGGCAGTGAGACATCCAAGGGCCAGGGGACCCAGTCCAGATGTTACCCTCCGGCAGCACACTGGCGAAGGGGAGACAGAAGACATGGGTCAGGGCAACGTTCTCCCAACACTGAATGACATCGATGGGGTTCGTGTTAGAAAGAGGGCAGAAAGGGAAAACACGGGAGGTAAGTGGTCTCTGGGCACTGTGCAGTTAGATGGCTGGCGTCCCCTCCACCCTCTGTCCCGGAAGAGGCGCTGTCACACCAGCAGCAGCTCTGGAGCAGCCTCTCTGCAAATCTCCCAGCGTGGAGCCCAAAAGACAGCCGCAATGAGTCCTGGGAGGTCATCGACCCAACCCGTCTTCACAGATGAGAAAAATCAGGACTCCAACAAGAGCTGCCTTGCCCAAAATTAGCAGAAAGTAATGGCAATGCCAGGAATGGAATCACTGAAATCAAGTCCATAAAGCTTAAACTTACCTGTAAATTACCTTCCTTAATAAAACTCAGGTTTCTAAATGTTACTCTTATTCTGTCTGGCTCTTAACCAATGAAACGAGACAAAACAGCCTGCATTTCCAAATCTTAACCCTTCCCCTAAATTCTCTCTCTGTAGTCCCCAAAGACTTCCAGCAGCCAAAATGAGACTCCTGGTTTTCTTCAAAAACAAAACTTAAAACAAGAAAAAGAAAACCCTTCACATGTGAGTACAAGAAGTCTAAAACCTTTGGCGGGTGGGCAGGGGGCAGGGGGCAGGGGCACACTGAACACCTAAGAAGTCTCAGTTTATGAGATGTAAAGAATATAGAACCCAAACAAAAGCTCTGTTCCCACACATCAGGTTTATACACCCAGAGACCAGAACCCTCCCAAGAAATGCTCGGACACCCTAAGAAGTAGTACATTTCTAAAAATGGGTGGTTTAAGACTGTTGTCAATGGTCACTTTTTAAAATGAAATTGATGATCAAAATGCTAATTCCCTAGGAAAGGAGTCTTGTGACTAATTCATTTAATTATATATTTAAACTATAATCATCTGAATAGCTCTTTCCCTAGGGTTTAGTTCCAGGTGACCCCGACATGTCATTACACCCTTGGACACATCACACCTAACTTTCCAGACCCGCGGTCAACTCATCCATAAAAAGAACATGAATGGGATACAACTCAGGTGTCCCTCAGCTAAAGAACTCAAAAATGCCCTCCCATTGCTGGAACAAAGCTTAAAGTACCTCACATTAAGTCAGCTTATACAAAGCATAATTACTCGCCTACTTTGAAGAAGTGAATGTCAGTCATTATGAATTTAAACTGCTGTATCTCTTAAGGAAATAACTCGGAAGACAGTAATAACAATAGTTGTATTCGGTTTCTAGGGAGTTAGCTTCAGCAAATCTGCCCCCACCCTCGCTAAATGGGTATTTGGATCCATTTCCTCAAAGGTCCATTATTTATAAGGCAAAAGTTAGGTTTTCTCTTGCATAAAGTGGAACTTAGGCAATGAGGTCATTTGTTTTGAAACTACAGCAACCATCCCAGTCGCGCCCCCCCCCCACCGTTTTAGCATTCTAGTTAGTTACTCTGGGTCAAAGAAAGGAACTGCAGCTTTGAGAGAAAAAGTAAAGCCTGCAAGGCCACCAGGGGCATGGTCAAGAATTCCACGCTGGACAATCCACAGTACGACTTATTGCTCATTTCCCTTTAACACTCAGGCACACTCAAATGTCACAAGTTCATGCAGACACACAGGCAGACCAAACCTATTTCAAAAACTCTTCAACTGCTCCAGTATTCATTTAGAAAACAAAAAACAGGGCTGCCTGGGTGGCTCAGTCACTTAGGCATCCGACTCTTACTTTCAGCTCAGGTCATCTCACGGTTTGGGGGTTCAAGCCCTGCATCAGGCTCTGTACTCACCAGCACAGAGCCTGCCTGGCAATCTCACTCTCACTCTCCCTCTCTTTCCAAATAAATTAATTTAAAAAGACAGAGAGAGAGAGGCAGGGGGCGCCTGGGTGGCTCAGTCGGTTAAGCGTCCAACTTCGGCTCAGGTCATGGTCTTGGTTCGTGAGTCCAAGCCCTGCATCAGACTCTGTGCTGACAGCTTGGAGCCTAGAACCTGCTTCAGATTCTGTGTCTCCCTCTCTCTCTCTGACCCTACCCGACTCACAGTCTTTCTCTTTCTCAAAAATAAACCTTTTTTTTAAAAAGGGAGGGGGAAGGAAAGAAAGAAATGTTGCCGTAATGGCAACATTTTCCCTTAACCTTATGGTGAGGGTCTACCAACTCCTCTGGAAGTATCATGGACTCTTTCACCCAAAAGAACGTAATGCATTCAGTTTCAAAGAGTCCACAAGCCCCCTGAAGTTTCTCCCTGTACATCTGGCCGAGGACCTCTGCTGAACTAAATGTTAGAAAGAGTCCCTTTTTATAATTCTCTCCTTACTTCCTATAACCCCTTTTTGTAAATGGGGGTGTGAAAGACAACCTCACATACAAAGTCATACACAAGAGCAGGGACTATGGAGAAAACTGGCTTCTGGCAGCATTTATGGTGGCAAAGTCAGACTCTGCAGCTAGCAAGGCTCACAAGGGTGTGAGAGCCCTCTGCTTCTCTGGGATCCTTTGCTGAAGTTTCAGCAGGAAGCCTCCCAAACCTACTTTTTTGTATTTGGTACTTGATTTTTCAAAACCAAGAATGTAATGAGCATCAAGGAACAAACATACCTATCATTTAGGAACGCATAATAAGAAAAGCAGGATGGATCTAAAGAAAAAGTTAAGATCCTTAATCACCTTGGAGGTGATAAGGGATCTCATACTATATTTGTCACAGTGATTTCTTTACCTGGTTATTGGCTTCGCAGATGTTCATTTTAGTCTTCAAACTGTACCTATACATTTGACATACTCTTCTATGTAGAGGTCACAAAGCAATTGGGAGGGGGCGATTGGAATTAGGTCAATGACAAGGACCTGCAGACATTCTAGTCTCAGTCCCCATTTAAGACACTCCACTAAGCCTGTGGAAGGAGGCCTGTGCTTGTCAAAGGGTGAGGCCCACAAAGGAACAGTTAAAATTCTGGCTCCAGGGCACGTTCTATAAATACATTTTTGTGTTTAAACGTCCACGCCCTGGGACAGTCCTGTGCTCTGGGGCTGAGGCCACGCTGACCTCCGGTGCGGCCTGTCACCCTGGGAAAAGCCGGTGTCGGGTTTCTGCAAACCCAGTGGGCTTTCCTCTTACTTGCTCTGCAAGTCTCTTTCCTGTGGCACATTCCGTTACCAGGAAGGAGCCCAGGAAGTCTTCCTGATGAGCTGAGAAGGAAGTGATGGCCCAGAGGCTTCTCCAAGTTTGGAAGAGCACTTGGTCGCTCCTTCCTCAGCTGGATACCAAGGCCAGGGTCCCTTACATATTCTCCTTCCGTCGCATCATCAACGTTAGCTTCTTGCGGAGAATCCTGCTCTTTCAGTGAGTGATAGAGTTGGCCGCTCATCGGAAAAATGGAGACATGAACAATAAGTAGGTCTCAATTCCTAGCCCTTCTCACACACATACCAATATCCTCTTGGCCAAATAAGGAAAGCAGGCAATTCGGAAACAACCGCTGTTTCGTCATCTCCCTAGTAGACAAGCTGCCTTTTTTATTTTCTAGTTCCGATAGCCAAACACGGACACCATGACATTCAACATTTCAGTGGGTTTGGGACCACTTGGACTGATAGCTTGGGCACACGTGCCTCATCAAGGAAGCGCTGTGGTCCTAGATCTCCTGCTCAGAGTTTCTGCTCACTCAAGTCCGCACTTGAAAAAAGCAAAACTAAAGCCAAATTAAGACTACAGAACCCCACTCTTTAATAGTTCACTTTCTTTCCAAGTAAAACATCTCCCTGCATTCTGCCATTTTTCGAACTCAAGACAGGCATGGCTTTCCTGTGTATGCACACATGAGTATTTGAGTGTGGATGTCTGTGTGGGTGTGTGAGCACATATGTAAGTGCATGCATGCGTGTGCGCGCACACACACACACACACACACACACACACACACAGAAGCCCAACATTCTTCTTGATGGATTCAAAACAATAGCTTCCAGGGAAACCATTGCTAAGAGTTCAGGAAAAGTAAAGGCCTGCCAATTTCAGAAGGACAAAGGGTTTCAGCAACTAACAAGGGAACAACATGATCTCATGCCCCTTTCCCACTGAGACTGTGAGTGGGATCCTTCTCAAATTCAGACTGCTCACTTACAGGCATGGTCACTGTTTCCACCCAGTGGGACCCACGTGGGAAGAAATCAGCCAAACCAGGAAACAGATTCCAGAGGTAGCTTTTTGATGTTTAACCCAGACGATCTGCAGACGAGGCTCTTGAGCCAAGGAGGGGGCTGACCCTCTCGGTGAGGAGCAAGACCCTGGCTATAGTCACCACATCGAACAGCTCGTTCCTTTAAATCAAGGCTTGGGTCAGGCTGAATGTAGACCTTCCAATGACAGGCATGCGTCTCTGGGGCACCAGACTGTGCTCAACTCTAATTCCTAGTGATTCCCACAGGCCTTGGGGAACACGGGAATGAAAAGGCCCTTCCCCATGTGTCATGGGAGATGGACAGCACACAGTCCTACAAGGGGGGGGGGGGGATGCGTGAAGGGAGCTATTCCTGTAGCCTTCACATGTTTGCCACATTTATTAGTACACGCCCAGAAGACAGGCACTGTGCTGAGCACTAGGAGGAGGTGGTGGTTCCTTTTAAGGTCAAAAAAAATTTTTTGAAGACTCTTTCCTGAAAATCCCAATACACACGCGCACACACACACACACACGCACATAGCTGTACTTCTGGTATCCTTGGAGACAGCAGATTAAGACAAAAATGCTCTAAAATAAATTTTTAATTAACCCCACTATCTCCTACATACATTTTTAAAATAGCAAAAAGTAACTCCAGGACAGTTTCATTCTGTAGACAAATACTTGACACAATATGGATTAAGGATCCCTTGAATAACCCCCACAACACAAGAGCCTGCGTTCTGCCCCAAACTAGTATTGGGGTAGCGGCCGGGGGATGAAAACAACCCCCAGAAGCCCCCAAAATAGTGGGCATACTTGAAAGCTAAGCTGTTGGAAGAAAACTTTAGGTCCTGTGTAAAGAAGTTCATTTTTTCTCAGTAATTTCTTTTGAGAGAAAGAGAGAGAGACAACACGTGAGTACAAGCAGAAGAGGAACAGGGAGAGAATCCCAAGCAGGATCCACAGTCAGCACAGAGTCTGATGCAGGGCTCAAACTCACCAACCAGGAGATGATAACCTGAGCCAAAAATCAAGAGCTGGACACTTAACCGACTGAGCCACCCAGGCGCTCCATAGGAAATATTTTTTTTAAATAAGCCACGACCTGAATCACCTGCCACCGTCAGACTTCTCCAGCGCCCCACCCCACCCAGCACCCCCTCATACACTCTCCTGTGATTCCTGGTGCAGGTTTTGGGAAAGCCACATCAACATGCTTTTCATACTGTTCTAGAATCTTCTCTTCTCTCCTGTCGAGCAAGGACTGCCCTTTCCCGGGGGCATCCCTATAGCACCTTACACAAGGTGCACAGGAGGGTGAGAGAGAGCAAGGGAAAAGCGAAAAGAGGGAATAAGGATTCCTTACAAAGGGCTCAGCATGCAACTAAGAGGAGGAAGTGTTAGGAGGCAGCAAGGAGAACACTGGAGCTCTTCCGAGTACAGCCTAACTCAGGGATTCCACATCCAGGTTTGAAAACTTACAACTGTAATAAAGACACAAGAAACAACAAAATCCAGCAGTCTCCCCAAAGTCCCAGCCCACGTGAGGAGCCGGGCTTCCCCATCAATCAGTCTGACAGCAGCAGAAAGACTCAAATTTAGACTCCAAAGTGTTCATTTTCTTCTTTCCTGGGCCTTCCTGTCCTGCTTGTAGTGCTGGTCCTCTTGTACCTCCCTCCTCCCTTCTCCCCTGGGTGTCCTCCACATGGCACATCACAGTGCAGATTGCTTACCTTGGGATAGGGCACCCTACACCCACCCGAGGAGACCCCCACCCGATGGCTCCCGACTCCGCCCCTTCCCAGAGACTGACTCTCTCTCTGTCTCTCTCTCTCTCTCACACACACACACACACACACACACACAGCCTCCTCGAACCACAAACCAGTCCCGAGAGTGCATGTGGGATTCTCCCCACGCCCCCACTTCCTGCCTTCCACTCGTCCACTTTGGGGTCTGTGACCAAGTCATTCCTTCCAGGAAAGCCCAACCAGCATCGCCGGATATAAATCTACCTTCCTCCCAAGTCCAGCTCACATTTCCCCCCATCTACCCACCCAGGCTCCCCAGACGATCCTTAGGATGCTCCCAAGCAAAATCAGTCTTTTCCTGGGGCACCTGGGTGGCTCAGTTCCTTAAGCGTCCAACTTCGGCTCAGGTCATGATCTCACGGTTCATGGGTTCAAGCCCTACGCAGGGCTCTGTGTTGACAGCCTGCTTTAGATTCTGTGTCTCCCTCTCTCTATGCCCCTCCTCCACTCATGCTGTCTCTGTCTCTCTCCTCTCTCTCAAAAATCAAAAATCAATAATAAACACTAAAACAAAATTAGTCTTTTCCTTCCTCTATATCCCCTATGCTTTTGTCTCATTGTGAGAGACTTACACCAAAGGGTTCGCTTCTGGGTGCCTTTCATCTCCCTGAATGAGTTCCTGGCAGGCATGGATGCCACCACCTTCACCTCTGTGCCCTGCAGAGCATCCGACATCAACCTTGGCGAGCAGTGAGGGCTTAGACACCTATGATGTGCCTACACCCTAGTGTTTCAAGGGCCTTTATGGGTGCCTCCCAGGGTGCCAAATTTAGAATCAAACCAAGCACACTAACAATCTCAACAAGATAGTTTTTTGTTTTTTGTTTTAAGAGAGAGAGCGAGAAAACACAAGTGAGGGAGAGGCAGAGAGAGAGGGAGACACAGAATTCAAAGCAGGCTCAAGCAGGCTCTGTCAGCACAGAGCCTGACACAGGGCGTGAACTCCTAGACCGCAAGATCATGACCTGGGCTAACATCAGACACTTAACCAACTAAGCCACCCAGGCACCCCTTTAGAGTTTTTTTCCCCCTACACACACTCCAACACAAGTATTCAATCCCATCAGTCCAGGCTCGATTTCCCCAGGGCCAAACAACCCAACTACCTGTGCAAAACCAGTGTTCCTCTGGGCCTACTCAGAAAGCATGAGACTTGGGAAGGCACAGAAACACTGGTCTTTATACAGGACACAGGGTATACAGCTTCTGGGTAGGTAGCAGTGCTAAAGCAACTCCGTTTATAAATTCACTCTGTAGCCAGGGATTTCTGGAGACAGCTGAATCTACACACTTTTCTTCTGATTCACTGGGTAGGTCACGTGGGTCTAGAATCTAGACCGGTCCCTCGGTCCTCAAACGCAGCTGCTTGTGAACAGACAGAAAAGGCAATGTCGTTAATGCTCCTCCCAGATGAGAAGTCTGCGTACATGCTCCAAGTAAAATAAGGAAGCAATATAGATCCCCAGTCAAGAAGCCTCTGGAATCTTTTTTCCTCCGACGCAAATGTTTCTCATTTGATCCAGGCCGTTTCAATTACACGCCAAGGAAAGACAAAGAAAAACCCCACTACCTACCACCCACTCCTGCCTTCTTGAAGACATTATAAATTGTTACATCATATAGTCAAGTTGCCTCACATAAGGTAATGTTGACAAATGGTTACAGGAGCCGTTTTCTCAACTTTATTCGTAGGTGTTCACTACGCCTTAGAGCTCTCTGTAAAACCAGACAGCATGGGGATGTATGTCCCGTCTGAAGCCTGTGGCGTTAATTTCTAAAGCATGGTCATGAACATCAACGTCAAAAAACGACTCCTTTGTAACATTAAACAATTTTAGAAAGAGAAATTGACTGGAGCGTATTGCTAGTCTAACTTTCCCCAGTCAGTAGTTTTAACTTTCAACATGAACTCCGCAGGCCAACCCCCGCGTCACCATTCTGTAGAGGTGTTTCAAATAAATTTATTAACAGCCTGCTGCTATCTCCTCTGGCACATTTCATAGATTAGGGCCAGTCTCAGGTAACACTTTTAAATCCTCAGGGTCCCACAACAGCACTAGGCCTGTCCCCTTTTCGGTTCGGATTACAGGCTCACACTCCAGAATGCAAGCCAAAAGCTTTCCCATTTAAGCCAAAAAGGAAGGAAGGCAAACTTCGAGGTACTTGCACTTTTTTTTTTTTTTTGATGTTTTGTTTATCTTCGAGAGAGAAAGAGACAGAGTGGAAGTGGGGGAGGGGCAAAGAGAGAGGGAGACACAGAATCTGAAGCAGGCTGTCAGCACAGAGCCAGATGTGCGGCTCGAACCCATAAATCATGAGATCAAGACCTGGGCTGAAGTTGGATGCTTAGATGAGAGCCACCCACGTGCCCCTTGAAATTTTTTTAAGTTTGAGAGTGAGAGAGAGAGAGAGAGAGAGAGAAATAGAGACAGAGAAA
Organism: Hyaena hyaena; assembly: GCF_003009895.1. Lineage (NCBI taxonomy): Eukaryota > Metazoa > Chordata > Mammalia > Carnivora > Hyaenidae > Hyaena > Hyaena hyaena. The sequence continues at coordinate 6,724,301 of NW_024080647.1, forward strand.
GATACAGAGCTCAAGCACACATGAGCAGAGGATGGACAGAGAGGAGGAGAGAGAATCCCAAGCAGGCTCTACATTGCCCACGCAGAGCCAGATGTGGGGCTCAAACTCAGAAATCAGGAGATTACGACCTGAGCCAAAACCAAGAGTCGGATGCTCAACCGACTGAGCCACCCAGGTGCCCCCAGAAGTACCTGAACCCTTAAAGGCTAGACCACCTTTACTATCATTGTCCCTTTTCCCTAAGGTTCTCTCTGTTGTTGAGTGTGTGAACTTGCCCTAGATTCTTCACCGAAGATAGATCTTTTATGCTCCAACCAGAAATTTTAAGTGTACAATAATTTTGGAGATCCCTGCCCCATGGCCCATCAAACCCTGCCAGAATGCCACCAAAAAGTGAGTGAGCACCTGGCACCAAGAAGCGATTCACAACAAGCATGAGATTGCCTTCACTTATGAAGTTCAGCGTTCTAGCTTAAATTCAGATCACTCAAATTTTACACTTATTCAATATGTGCATGCTTGCTTTCAAATTTGTGTAAATTGTGTCTTCCAAATTTACTGAGTAAAATGAAGGCTCCACTAAGAGTCTTAAGTTTATCCTACGGTCTCATATTACCCAGCACTTTACCCCCAGGAAGCAGGAATCATGGCTCTGCCTTTCCTCCTAAAGATAAGCAACCTACTGTCCAAATGTTTGGTGACTTGACGAAGACAGTAGAAGGCAGGCTAGGTACAGAACCCAGGTGTCTGGCCTCTCAAGTGTTGGGGGAGGAGGGGCTATCTACCCCTTTGCGTCCACGGATTCACAGCAACTCCTTAATTCATAAAGTCATGGTCTACTTCAAAACTCTGCTCACACATCTGCTCTGTATTTAGATAAGTTCCAGTTGTTAAGTGTTGTCTTCCAAGCTTACCCCACGGTTTGCAAGATGTGAGACAGACTCATCACCGTTTTCAGATCGCCAAAATCTCCTTCACCTCAGGAGGATTTTGGGGTTTTTTTGGTTTTGTTTGTCTGTTTGGTTTTTTTACAAATAGTTTATTGTCAAATTAGTTTCCACATAACACTCAGTGCTCATCCCCACAAGTGCCCTCCTCCATGCCCATCCCCCCTCCCCCCCACATCCGTAGGATTTTGACTTCTCTCCTACTCACTATGCACATTGTCCTCATCCACAATCATCAGCTAAAAATCAAAAGGACAAGCTGCTTAGTGGAGACAAGTCCTCCGTGTCCAAAATCTAAGGAGAAAACCACAATCAAATCAACTCAAGGGAAAACAGTCATCCCAAACACAATTCAGTTCAGAACTGTGTTTACCACTTTCCTGTAAAAGACCATTTTATCTACTCTAAGAGTTCTCATAAACATTATTTTAGCTGTGTATTTCACATTTCAAAGCAAAAGAGGAACGGGTTCATGCTATCTAAGAGTTGTGTTTATGAATTTCCAGGGTTACCATATACAGCTGAAACACTGGTTAGGTTGTCAACTGGGAAGAGAGAATCCCCCCCACCCCGCCCCCAACAGGGAGTATCTGGCATTTTCAGCTATCACAACTAAAGGTGGGGTGCCAATATATGCTGCTGGCATCACGGATGCTGCTTAACATCCTATGACACACAAGGTAGCCTCGACAACAAAATCATCCAACCCGATACAGGGAGGCTCAGAACCCTTATTAAAATATAGGAAGCTAAGGGCGCCTGGGTGACTCAGTTAAGCATCTGACTTCAGCTCAGGTCATGATCTCACGGTTCGTGGGTTTGAGCCCCGTGTTGGGCTCTGTGCTGACAGCTCAGAGCCTGGAGCCTGCTTCGGATTCTGTGTCTCCCTCTCTCTTGGTCTGCTCCCCACTCATACTCTGTCTCTCTTTATCTCAAAAATAAACAAACATTTTTAAAAAAAGATGAAAAAATACAGGAAGATGGAAGAACACTAGGGCCAAATCCTAATTCTTCCCCTGATAGGCTGCTTGGTCTGGACGTAGCATCTACATTCCTAGGTTTCTGGTTCATGGTCACTCAACAGAGGTTGGCAGGTTTCAGAGATTTTGCTCCCTCTAAAGGGGATTTAACCATTATTTCTCAAGGCCTTCCAGTATGGCAGGTTAAGCTAGAAGCTACAGTCTCTTACTCGAACACTTTTCCTAAGGGGCATTTCTGTACCCGTCTTCTCTCGGCCCTGTCTCATGTCCACGGAGAGGAGGGGCAGTGCTGACAACCTGTTTCTCTGTATCGCCACCCACCAAACAAGTCCCTGGTCCTCTCCCAGTTCACAGAAATGAAAGCAGAGAGTTTCTGGACCTGATGAGCTCCCTCCCACTCTAAAATGATGTTCTGCAGTTAACGAACTCCAGACAAACATGGAAACTTCATCTTGCATTCTATGTTCTGCTTTGCAAAAATGCATAAGCAACAAAGTAAGCCAGCTTCACAATAAAATTAAAAGAAAATCACATGGCTGCGACTGCATTCGATGATGTCTACGGTTTTTGCATTTTCCTAATACTTGGCAACCATCAAACAGCCCTCCACCCCAGCTTAGGTAGACTCACTATGAAGTCATTGTTTTATGGATAGGGAAACCATGCTACCGCCTTGCCTACATGCCTCCAGTGAATGAGGCCCGATCAACCGAGAGGCTGAGCCCTTCCATATACGACTCGCCTCCAGATCCAAGGAACACAGAAGTTGTTTTCTAAGTAAAAGTCTCACTTTCAGGGAAAAAAAGGAATTTAACTTGTCTGATGTGGGGAAAGGATTAGCCTCGTTAACTGTCTCCCATGTGTGTCTCAGCCCAGGACAGTGAACCACCCACCTAGCTGTGCTGCAAGGGAACCCTAAGGATCCCCATTCTGCACTAGGCCAAGGGGTTGCCCGGATCCCAAGCTGAGACAGAGTAGCTGGGCTAACTGGCAAAGTGAGAGAAGACATCCAGAAGAGGACCCATGAGAGAAGCTCAACTAAGGCCAAATTTCCTAGTATACCTGTCATTTATAAACCAAATGAGAGAGGTAATCCAAAGATGGTGGCGGGGGTGCGACATACCAGTGCAACCACCACAGATGCCAAGAGAGGGTTAATGTCCCAAAGCAAGGCTTCCTCTCAGCAAGCCCAAATCTGAACTCGAAACAAAAATCCCAAAGGATTTAGTCACGAGCCCTCCCTTCAGCCACCAGAAGGAATGGCAAAAATGCTGAGTGCTCAGAGCCAGAAGGATCTCATTTGCCTCCTAACAGTGCAAAGGATTTGCATTTAAAATGAGCATTTCATCAGACCTTCCAAGAATGCCTGAGATTTGGCTGCTAACAAGAAAACAAGTGATCCTCTATAATACCACGTTTCTAATTATTTACTCAGAGCCAAAGGAGCCGGGTTCCCTAATAGAATGAAGAGCGCTTGCAGTTCAACACATCTTCCAAGTCTGACAGAACTTAAAATAGAGCTCAATCACACTGACGGGGGGGGGGGGGGGGAAAAAAAAAAAAAAAAAAAGCGTGAAAGGTAAACTCCCTGGTGATCAAACTCCCCTTGAAATCAAACTTCAGTCTCCATGTAGTATCACATTTACAAGGAAAGTAGTGATCAGGAAATAAAGGTTTATTCTAAGAACTCAGAAGACAGTTCTTAGGAATACTGAACATTTCTCTTGTTCAGCAAGTAAGCGCTGAGTGCCAACCGGGAGAAGCACTGGGCGCCGAGGCACAAGTGACTCGGGGGAACCCAATGGCAGGAAAATCCCTGACATGCCACCCATCCGGGAAGGTGGACAGCCTGTACTCCTGGGACCGGTCACTGAATAACACCAGTTCTCAGCATCCAGATCCAAAAAACTGAGGTGTAATTCATTTTGAGGGAGGTCGGGAGGAAGGGAGGAAAGGATTCACAGGGGAACACCAGCCAATGCCTCATCACTCCTCAGCCACCAGAAGTGGGGTCACAAAGGGGGGAAGTCAGTGGGTGGCTTTAGCCTTGCTCCACAAGAGGGGTAGTTTTAAGGAGTTTATTAAATTCAGCAGAGCCTTTTATCTTTTTTTTACTCACTATGAACATTGAAGGGTGGAAAGATGCAACAAAAACATCAAAAGCAGTACAGAAAAGGGTTATTGGAGCCATGGCGCTGGGGGGAAAGGCAAGCGATACCCCTACTCTGAAGAGTAATCAATACTCCAACGAGCCACGGGGCCTGTGGCCTCCACCGACAGCCCAACTATACAAGAGAAAGGCAATTCTTGGGAGCCTAACGTTTTAGTGTCTCCTTCCTCGTCCCCCTCCATAGTACGGGGTGGCTGTTCTGCAGTCAGGAGGGCTTTTCACCAGAGCTACATTTCCTAACAAGGGCATTTCAATTAAAGAGGAGACACAAAGCAACGCAAGAGCGAAAGCGAAATCAGGGGGTGCAGTCCAGCTGCAGCCTCCATCCGGCCTCCATGTGGTTCCCATTCCCACCAAAGCCTCGCACCAAGCGGGCTCTGTGTTTTACAGTCCAGAAGGGAGGCTCCGACCAGCTAACAAGAGCCGTGCCCACAGCTCAAGGCCATTTCCTCCTGCTCATCTCCCATCATTCAGCCTACGCACTACACCCACCCTTCTCCTAACAACAACATCCCCTCTGGCTAAACAGATCTCCCCCGCATCCCTGAGGTGTGACACCTCTCCAACACCCCCACCACCACCACCAAGGCTGGGACTCTCCACCGCGAGGGTTCAGAAAGAGCAGGTACTGGCTCAATACCAGGAACTCAACTCGCAACACGGATTCCAAAACAGACACCCCTAACACAGGGGTGCAAACAGCCGACTCCACGGCTTACCTCAACTGGACAGCCTGCAGGCCTTTCAGGAGGACTGAAGGCCAGGGAGGGCCAGCTGCGGACAGGACAAAGCATCACAGCAGTACCTGTCACCTGGCCCTCTCCTGGAGGCCTCTGTGAAATCATGTACCTCATGTTCTTTCCGCCATTTAGTTTTGTTTACAAAACACACCAACCCTCCTTGCAGACTCCTGAGAAGACAAATATCCTGGACCATTACTTCATTAACTCAAGTAGGGTCTGACCCACACTTGGACCTTCCCTTTTCTGTGCCGACCAGGCCACTCCTGGGCCAGCAGCAATCTCCATCAGAGCTGCTAACTCACTGCAATAAATGTCCCTCTGTTGGAAACCAATTTCAAAGGATATTCAAGGCTCAAAGAATAGTAGAAAGGTTGAGTCACTAATTAAAAAAAAAAAAAAATTCACCTTCCTTGAATAACATGCATTTGGTATTTTGTTATTGAATTATTTTCTGCCCGGTAAGGTAGAATGAGTAATTAAATTTTTTTTTTTTTTTTTTTTTTTTTAGAACCAGACACGTTGCTTTCCAAATTCGCTACACCAGGTGACCTTGTGAGTTAGCACACTCTCTGAATGGTGGTTTAAGCACTAGGGCCTTCCATCACATCCACCTGTCACCAGGGACGAGGCGGGAGTGGAAAGCAAGAAAGATGAAAGGCCTATGCCACTGGCTGAGCAGGTGGATGCAGGAAAGGACCTCAACCCTGCATCTACCTCCCAGTTCTTATTCATGTAGAATCTTACCCCACATAGAGGGTTCAAAGACATGCCACAAATGGCACAGAAAAGCCAGGACTGACCAGACACGTCTCTTTTGATGATCAGTGTGTCACTTCTCATCGCACCCAACTCAGACAGAGAAATGACAAGCACAGAGGGACCCAGGTCCCCAACATGAGAGACCGCACACTTACCATCTCTAACACCCATCTCAAGGCATCAGCGGCGACACGGGAGGATGGCCCTGCCTGATCCTCCACACACAGAGGGACTGGAAAGAGGCCTGGGCACAAAAGCAAGCTTTGTCCCTCCTCGCCATCCCTACGCAAGCCCTTGCTCGACCACGATGCCAGCACGGCCACGGCAGGGCTGCTCCGGGAGCCGGCAGCCAATAAAGGCTCCATTGTTGCCTCCTACGAATCTCTCCAAATCCCAAGAAGGCGAAGCCAAGGCCCAACAACTACTGGTGAGGGAGAGTGAAGCAGACCGGACGGTCCGGACACTGTCATTTGAGGAAACGTTTTTTTCCAGCTCTCTGGCACATCTGCTCCCAAACCATGGCTATTTATACCAAGACAGGTAGCTCAAGTCATTCCAAGCCACACAAAAGAAAACCAACACAGAGAATTTGTTCTGGGTGCCCAAGGCAGGAGATGACAAATGAGAGGCCCACCTAGATCCAAGCAGCGGAGGAGGCACAATAGGACTTGGCCGCCCTCCCTCGATCCCTCCAGGGGCTCCTCCACCTGGCAGCAGGCCCCCACCGACGTGCAAGCAAGCACTTGCCCGAGTCTCACTGCCACACGCCTCCCCCTTGTCAAGAACCGCTGCTTGTCAGGGCTGCGTCAACACAGAGGCAGCAGAAAGCTCCAACACACACCAGCCGGCCTCCTGCCCCTCCACACTCCCATATACCTTGCTCACAGCATAAACTCTCCCCAGGAGGAGCCACTCTCCCAGGGAGGCGGGCCCAGTTGAAAAGGCTCTTTTACCAGCAAGGCCTGACCCCTAAGAAACAAGGGGCCGCAGTTCCTCTGCATTAGAAGAATACCCAGCTCAAAAATCTCCAGGAAACCCCAAGGAGATCCCCCTTTACTCCACGACAGTGCATGGGCAAGCTCAACAGCTTCTCCAACATTCTCAGGCTACAGGGCAATTTATAAGGCATCACATCCTACTGGTTAAGTCCTCTCCCACTCCGAATCCCTTACCACAGCTGTGTGGCCTAATGCTAGCATGTCAAGGAGCACCAGATGCTCGCTTTCCTGCACCAGAGCACCAAGAAAGGGCAGAGCCTGGGGCGCCTGGGTGGCTTAGTCGGTTAAGCGTCCGACTTTCGCTTAGGTCATGATCTCGCGGTTCATGGGTTCGAGCCCCGCGTTGGGCTCGGTGCTGACTGCCAGCTCAGAGCCTGGAGCCTGTTTCAGAGTTTGTCACTCCCTCTCTCTCTGACCCTCCCCTGCTCACGCAGTCTCTCTCTCTCTCTCTCTCTCTCTCTCTCTCTCTCTCTCCTAGAAATAAATAGAAAATAAAATAAAAATAAAAAATTTTTTTAAAAATAAAAATAAAAAAAAGAAAGGGCAGAGCCAGAGAGAACCCAGGCAGGGAGGCAAATAGCACAGCGGACACACCAAGCCCAGGCAACAGAAAGGGCCACAGCTATGGGTACTTCCAGCTTCCCAGAGGGATCAGAGCCTCTGAAAGCATACAGACCTATGTGATAAGCCGTCGTTCCCATCCCCAGCCACTGGGAATCTAAAATTAGCCAGAAAAGGCATGTAGTCAAGCCCTATGTCTCCTACACTGCACCTGATAAGTGTCACTACCTCCTCTGGCAGTAACTCGTCTTGGGGAGCGCTATAAATACCACCTAAGCCTACCCGATGCGAATTATGAATACCAGGAATAGTTTCAGGGTTTCCAGGCACTGGATATGCAAAGGGGGTGTCAAATTCAAAGTCGCCTATGCAAGACGCCGACCCAGAGAACACTCAAACCCCTTGGGCCCAGCCCCGCGTTCTTAGCCACGGCGAGGATCCACTCAAGAGCACATCCGCCTCCTGCGTGGCTGAAGCTGCCACTACTGCAGCTCTGGAAATGCTGGAAGATGCTTGTCGCCTCTCGTCAAATTGCTAGGAAGCATGACACTCAAGAACAGAGTATACTTGGAGTCGCCGAAAAGGACAGTAGGCTGTTAGCCTTCCTGGATATTTTAGAGCACATTCAGAGTTTCAAGGGATGAGGCTCTTGGAAACAGAAGGCTAGAGGGAAAGCAGGTACTGACTGGATGATCCCAGGCTATTATTGGTCTCCCTTGGAGCTTGCCTCCAGGGGGTGTTTAATTAGACGTTTGTGGAATCATTGCCAGTTCTTTGCATTTCAGAGGTTCACAACTGCAGGCTCCTATCCCCCAGCCAGACGGACTGGCTACACTGGTATGCATAAGGGTGCTTGCCTCAGAGCAGATAGTCCACGGGGACAGCAGTGGCCCTGGGTGTGGGACAAAGCCCTCAGCACAGGGAGCAGGTGAGGGTGGGAAGTGAGCTTGGGGGACAGAAGCCTGGGGAATGCAGACACAAGCAGGAGACAGGAAGGATAGCCAAGTAGGAAAGGTCCCAGGAGAAGACAGGTCAGGGGAGTAACGTGTTCTAGAAGCAAAAAGGAGAAGGTGTTAAGTGAAAAGGAGGGTGAGCAGCAACAAAAACATGAAGGGCAGCCTGAGATCCAGCTGTGAGAACTGGCCACCGAAAGGCCATTGGAGACCTTCCAGAAGGGTGTTCTGGTGCCATGGTAACCACAGAAGTTGAAGGGTAGGGGCGAGAGGTATAGATTCATCGTTTGTGAAGTTACCAACGGACATGCAGCTTGGCAGTAGTCAAGGTGTCAAAGTAAAATAAATAAATCCCACCCTATCAGTTCACAGCCCCAGTCTTTTAACCACTTTCACACTACTCGGTTCTCTGCCCACTGGGCCTCCTTACCTTCCTTGTTCCTTCGGTCTCTGCCACCCTGAACGCTCTCATCTGCCTTCTGACATCTGACACAGCTCAAGGCCCAGCTGAAGCCGCCCTTCCGTGAAGCCCCGTGAGCTCCCCAGCTTCCCCCTCCCTGCTGGGTACATCTTCCCAGACCTGCAAATTGCGGGGATTTGGGCTCCCCATCTCATCATAGACTCCTGCCGGCAGAGCGAGGGTCTCAATGCTTCCCTGTTTCTCTCAGTAGATGCCACATCCCTTTGCCCATGAAAGACCCTCCAAAAAGAATTGCAAATACGACCGTTTTCTTTAAAAAGTTATTTCTCTCCTTCCTTGGCTCAAATTCTTTGTGCTGAGGAAGATAGAACTACCCACACGTTACCCCCAATGTCAACGATTTCCCCAGCATGTTGGATACTGTCAGCCCCTCAGAAAGAGCAGAAGCAGGAAATCAATCTGTCTACAGGGAATGGGGGGTGGGGGCGAGGAGAGGGAGAAAACAAGATGCTAGCATCGAGCTCTTCTCTCCCTGACCCCACCTCCATCCCACACGGTCAGAGGAAGGCAGGGACTTAGGAAGCATGCTCCACAAGCCACCTCCCTCAGATCTTTGTCCTAAGGAGCTCAGTCCTTACGAGGCTCCCCTAGGCCACTCTTCCTCGGAAGCACTGAATAAAAGAAATGAAACCAGCCTTCCTGGGTTTGGGTCAAACTAAGGAGATGGGCCTCAGTGCTCACAACTCCACATCCGCTCATGCCCCAGCGCTGGCCTCCCAGGATCAAGCTCAAGTCCAGCCGAGGTGAGGCAGGAGGAGACCAGTGGAGGTGGTGGTACAGATACAGCACCCAACTTCTCAAGTCTTCATGTCAGACACTCCGCCCCTAACAACCGGACCTAAAAAGGACCCCATATCCCATTCAAGCGCTCCCCAGCTGGGTCCCCACGTCCTGGCTGGGGCACCTGGCCAGACACAGAGCAGCCGTGAAGACAATAGGCACTCAGGTGCCACTCAGCACAGCCAACCAGACCTCTCCTGCAAGCCTAGAGGCTGGCAGCTCTGTAAAGTGTCAGGGCCTCCCCAGTGCATGGGGGCGCCAGTTGAAGCCCACATTTGGGGTCCCAGAGGCTTCCCTTCTTCCCTCTATTTCTGCCTCCCTCTCACACAAATATTTGCTTGAGGACTGCTCTATAAACTGACATCAGTGGAAAGGAAACATCCGGAGTACAATCAGGGTTGAGTCATTAAATATCACGTAGTCCCTTGGGAAAGAAGGAGGCCAAAATGAGCCACAAACTGCTAGGGCTTCAAAACCCCAAAATAAATCGTGTATGCCTTTGCTGTTAACACAGTACCGGGTACACCGGTGTCCTTGGAGCCTCTGGGGACCTTTTCTGCAGGTACCCCCTCTCAGCTCTCCTGCGGGCTCCTGGGGACCAGGGCCCCCCATCTGCAAGTGGGCCTGGCCTCTGGAAAACAGAGCCAATATTGATTTTTTTCCACCTACCCACCAGCAGCTACAGGAAGAGCTCACACTGTTTGCAAATGCTGAAAACTATTATTTTCTCTCCTCTGAAACACTGAGGAAAAAGCCAGCCGGCCCCAGGAGCCAAACTCTGAGGGGGGAGGGGTACGGAAAACCAGTCAGGCAGTGAACAGAGAAGAAATGATTCAGCGTCAGCCTGACCTACTCAAGCCAAACACTCCTCACCAGTTGCATTTTTGTGGAATTCACACTTGGAAGGCTGGTTCCGCGTACCACGAGAAAGAACCAATCAGAGGACCGCTGCTGAACACGACGGGACAGGGGGGAAACTTAGCATCAAGTTTCCCTTTTTCACACTACGTGAAGTCACCCCTCCTCCGCTGGCTCCATCTGTCAACAAGAGACACCGCGGCCAGGGCAGACACAATGCTGGCTCTGGGGGACCCCTCCAACACTCGACCCCAGCAAGTACACCCGAGTAAGTGCCCTTAGATTAGGGCTCGTGCTTTTCGGCACCTGCCACGTGCAAATCCTATTTTGACCAGCAGGTACCTAGTACCTCTATCTGCAGACACAACTGACGTGAGTCTATGCAATTACTTTAAAACACAACTAGGGGAGGGATGGCACCTAGGTGGCTCAGTCAGTGAAGCGGCCAACTCTTGACTGCAGCTCAGGTCATCATCTTGCAGTTTATGAGTTCGAGGGCTAATCAGGGCTCTGCACCGACAGCACAGCACCTGCTTGAGACTCTCTCTCTTGCCCTCTCTCTCTCGGCCCCTTCCCTGCTCTGGCTCTTTCTCTCTCAAAATCGATCAACTTAAATACACACACACACACACACACACACACACACACACACGTGCGCGTGCACACACCTGTTCTGGGATCCAACTTTTTTATTTTCTACCACAAGCCCCATCACCTTCCTCTCTCAACCTGCCATCAACTCTACCCATCTTCTGAGATCTTTCTGGCTAACTACATGGTCTTTTTTCCTGAGGAGTTAATGTTGTACTGTGTTGCCCAAATTTTAGCAACTGAAAATACAAGACACCTAGTTAAATTTCGATTGCAGAGAAACCACAAGAAATTCTAAAGTATGCCCCCATGCAATATACAGAACAAATTTATACTTTGTTGTTTATCGGATATTTAAATTCAACTGTGACGCCTGTATTGTATCTGGCAACCTCAGTTCAACATTCTCGAGAAAACGCTGAAGCCTGAGAACAGCTGGAAGCAAATTTTGGGAGCCCCCAGCTGTCGCTCATTCCACAGGGAGGATTAGCTAAAGCCCCGCTGGCCAAGGACGAGCAGAGGGAGGGGGAAGGCTGCCTCCACGCGCCAGAGAAAAGCCCACTCTCCTCTACTTAGAAGGCTTCCTTAAAATATGGAGGAAAATGTGAACATAACACAAGCCAGACACAAGAGGACAAATGATTTCTAATTCCACTCAACGAGGTACAGACTACAGAAACTCATAGCAACAGAAAGTAGAATGGTGGCTGAGGGGTTGGGGGATGAGGACGGAGTGTGCACTGGGTATGGAGTTTCAGTTTGGGATGATGAAAAAGTTCTGGAGACACACAGCGGTCTTGCTTGCGCAACACTGGGAATGTACTTAATGGCTCAAGTGCTCAGTTTTATGTTATGCATATTTTACTACCTTTTTTCCCCCTACTAGCCAATTTTCTTCCCATTTGCCATTTAGCTAGGCTTTTCCCTGCCAAAGGTCTAATTCATCTCCAATCTCATGAAACAGGTACCTGCTGCTAATGATCTGTTTCCAGGGACAAAAGATCAGCAAGACACAGATGAAAAGACAGACCAGGAAGGAGCACACGTGTTGCTCAGAGGTCGGTTCTTCATACCCACCCGGTCCCACCCAGCCAGGTCTTGAAACGTCCTATAGGACAACCTCCTTCCACACTTTTTCCTGTCCCCTCTGTGTTCCAGGCCCCTGGCACCATGTAGACCCAGGCTTCAACCATCTGTATCAACCTTCTAGGAACCGAGCCCCAAAGAGCTCATCCCCACAGGCATCAGGGAGGTCCCTGGGGCTGGCAGAAGCCAAGGCTTGCAGCCCCACACTAGCTCTATCATTGAAACAAGGCAGCAACCAAGTCATAAGACACAGCACTGGACTTCAGGCAAATAAAGAAGCCCAACCACGGATGAAAGACAATGAAGAGAGAAAAACAAGTTCGGTACCTATGACACAGAGCTAGAGTTCCTCCCTACTTGCTCACGCAGTGTGACACAGTGCACACACATCCCGACTCTGGCAGCCCCAGGCCAGGGGTGATGTCAAATAGACATGTGACCTAAAGCTGCAGGTCACCTGCCTTGGGTTGGGGGAGAGGAAGCAGGGATGGGGGTGGGGGGAGGTTGACCCAGAACAAGATTTAGGAACTTCAGATATGGTTCTGGTCTGCACAATTAGACATGAACATACAGGCAGAGTCCAAGGCTACCAAATACTGTGGAAGCCCATGAGCCTTTGAAAGCGTCCCAAGACTGGCTGGAAGAAATAGCTAAGGCTTCCTGGCTCAATACTGGTCAATGCCTGGCCCAGGCATCAGGGCTCTGTAGTCATCTCCTCTAAGAACCCGGATTCTCCTCAGTCCCTACTTGTCCATCCTGCCCTTGGCTTGACCAAATGGCTAAATAGGCACAATCACCCTCACAGCAGAAGGCCTGAGGCAGGGCTGGAGGTAGGGACACTAGAGGTAGGGGGCTGTTGGCAAGGATATTCTGAAGCAGTGATCTTCTAACCTTCAAAGCCTCAGAATCATACCAGTGATTCCCATTCCCATCCTGATTCCACTCCTGGCCCGCAATGGGGCTCAGGAATCTTCAGGTTTGGCAAGAAACCCAGGCAGTGCTCAAAGAAGTGATCTTCACAGCCCCATGGAACACTGTGAGAAGATCTGAGGCTAAAAAATTGGAGCGTCATGAAGACTTCGCAATGATGTACAGGAATGCTCACAAAACAACGTTAGGTGGAAACAAAGCTGAATTCCCAAATGTCGACTCTGGATGGGTCTATCTGTGCTGTTCACATACAAATTAAACTTGCTCCCAAGTTCACCACGGTATCTGTCTTATAGTAACAGTGATTTGGACCAGTTTCTGCTCCATCAGCTGTACCTGTAATACTCTAGCACGCCTGAGTGATGCCAACGTGCTGCCTCTATTCCCTCTGAGACTAAGATCTCATATTTAAGGGCAGTTGGTAAGGACTAAGAAGAACATTCCAGTCAACGGGACTTTTCTGAGTAAAAGCTGAAGGGTGAAGGCCCTCAGGACACACTGGGAAGTTGGCTTGGAAGCTGCCTAGCCTGAGTGGAGATTCTGCAGGACACAATGGAAGACAGCAGTCAGGAAGGGGCTTTGGGGTCCAGCTACAGAGGCACCTGGAGGGGCCACTGAAGGTTAAGGAGCAGCAGCACATAACTGTGCGGCAGAACTTGATAGGGAACCCCAATTTCTTTACTTCCAGGACAGGAATGAAGAGTAAGTTGGAAGCAAAAGTGGGAGTAGTGTTAAAGGAAAATAAGACAGGAAAACATGGAACCATGTACATTGCATTGTGAATACTCAGCCTTAGAAAATATAGCCACTTTTCAACTTTCCCTTGTCCTTTCTAGGCATGGCTTTGACCAAGGTTCTGCTGTTTCCGTTTTTAAAGAAAATCTGGCCCTCTGGAGCCAGTAGCTCTGACAGTGGACTGGTCCTGATAGAGGAGGTGCTGAGATTTCTAAACTCCTCTGCCTTCAGCTAACTCCCCTCCCTTCTAGATGAATATGTGCCTCCTTCCACCCCTAGGCTTCTAGTGGGGAGGAGGAATGAGAAGGAGGAATATCAATATCAGGACCAAACCCTGGCCCAAACCATCTTTCAGAAACAAAGGATTCGGTTATAGGTAAGACCTCCTTAGATCCCTTATGAAAACCACAGCACCAGGCGGACTTGCACTTATTACCCACCATCCATCTGGGCCCCTCCTTTAAGAGGTGGTCCACCTCTAAGGCTTCTCTTGATAAGTTAAGCCACTTCATTTCAAGCCTCGACAACTAATGCTCTGTGACACACTATTTTTCCTACTGCCATACAGTTTAATACCCAGCATTCAGTATTTTATATTAAAATCAGTTATCATTTTTTTGCTTCACATCAAAAGCCAATTTCCCCTAAAACCGCGAAGCCCAGATACCACCAAGGAATATAAAAGAGAATAAGAAGCCAGTTGCCCTGCAAGAAAAACCATATAAATAATGCCCTCTTCCTCTAAAAAGGGGGAAAAAAAAAAAAAAAAAAGGGCAGCCCCGAGACAAATAAAAGGAATCGTAAGATAGAGCATAGAGTATGCTCTTTCTCGTCTGCTAATAGGGTACATTGCATTTTTACATTTTAAACTAGGTCAGTACTTGGGTTCGGGGGGGCACTTTTAAAGTACTTCCTTCCTTCAGATTTGGGATAACTGAGTGGTAAGCCTGACGACCCCTTCCTGAATTATTCCAAACAACCAAAGCTAATTTCTATTTTCTCTCCATGAAATGCCTATGCTGCCCTTAAAAAATAAGCATCTCTGATTAAAAATAAGCTGCACCACGTGATTGAAACATAAATGCCTTTTCCTGCCTCGCATTTCGAGTGTTCCAGCCCTTCGTCACAAGTAATCAACCTGTCAGCTCTCTGTAAGGCATTTTTCCACACGAGTTTTCTAAGAGAGCTACGTGACTGAGGGCTGCAAACACACACAAGAGAATAAATCGAATCAAGAGATCAGGGCCTTCAAGCCTCCCGAGCACAAGCCGATTCTTCCCTCCTCAGAGGGCTCCAAGATGGTCCCGCATTTCTAGGCCCCCATTTGCAACACAGGGATTCAATTCAACAGAGGCTACCTAATTCTACAAAGAGTGGCATGTAGTTGTTTGAGGAAAGCTATATGGAATTTGGGCCTAAAAACTGGGTACTCATTTTCACTGCTGTGGGCCTGGAGTTCACAGTACATGGCCCTCCCAAACCTTCCCCAGGCTTAACTCGAGCCTCAAGGGGGTCCAGTGGAATCTAATGTAAGGTGAGAGTCTATGTAGGCTCACTGGGCCCAAGCAGAGCCACACTGGTTTAGCTGCAAGTTCATGTCCTAAATCCATGGCCTTGGGGATTGTTAAAAATACAGATTCCTGGGCCCCTCTCCAGAGAATTCTGTTTTAGTGGCTCTGGGGAGGGGCAGCCCCAGGTGACTGAGTGCAGCCTGTCCCTGGGCCAGCCTTAGCAGCACAGCCCTGGCCCACTGTGGGGAAGGAGTAGCCAAGTTCTATTTTGGGGCCATGAGCCCCTCACGGTAGCACGTTAGGAAATGGTGAGGCTAGAAATCCGCTGGTTTCTATTGGATACAGCAGGAGCAAAAATAGAAAAGCACTCTAGCAGAGGTGGTAGGAAGTGAGTTCCCCTGATACCCCCAGGTATTTGGCACTTGAGAAAGGTGAACTCTGTCCGTGCAACACTTCTGAGAAGTAAGAGACACTGATACACTGAAGGAAGTTAGGAGTCCATGCACTTGTCTGGACAACTCTACCATTGGCTGGGGCTGTATATGCCTGAACCCTGTGTAGCCCTGCAAACCCAGCCCAGCGCTCAAGACTCTGCCCAAACCCAACCATCTCCTTAAAACCCTCTGCTTATCCAGACTGAAACCACCTCTCCCCCACTTTGAACTCCTAACAGTTATCATTAATACCAACTTCCCAGGGCACGTGGGTGGCTCAGTCAGTTAAGGGTCCCACTTTGGTTCAGGTCATGATTTCAGGGTTCATGAGTTAGAACCCTGTGCCAGCCTCTATGCTGACAGCTAGCTCAGAGCCTGGAGCCTGCTTTGCATTCTGTGTCTCCCTCTCTCTTTGCCTCTCCCCTGCTCACATTCCCTCAAAAATAAACATTTAAAAAAAATTTTTTTAAATACCAACTTCCCAAATTGCATTCCACCAAATTAGTGGGTAGTCTATGATCTTAAAAACAAAACAAAAATTAAAGGGCTCTTGTACAAAAAAGTCTGGGAAACCACAGATTATGCAGATGTGCATTCATTACAGAGATTCAACATTCTGAGGTGTTCAATAAATAAACTGATTAGTTTTATCTAAGCCAGTATTTTCTAAATTCAACTGACCTAGGAACCTATTTGTAAAGGAAAGCCGATTTTGCAGAACTGAGGATTCTCAAAAGCGTTTGGGAACCACTGATCTACCCCAGTCATCTAATGATTATTTTATTTCTTTAGTTTGCTCTTGGACTTGAAGGATTCATCTTGTTTTACTTGACTCTGTCATTTACAAATTATCTTAGGCAGAATATTCCTTGAAACTAGCAGGTCTTACAGGCCTTTGAATTCTCAGCAGCCCCTCATGCTGCCCCTCTGTAATCAATAATTGGAAAGTATTAGATCTAATCATATAAATGACATGTGTTTTAAGATACCATTGTATAAACCTTAGGGATCATTAAGAACAATGAAGCCCAGAAATGTAAAATGGATTCTCTAAATCCCCAAATACAGACCCATGATTAGAACCCAGCTCTTCCACACTCCTTAGCTAGTCTTCTCGAATTTGAGTAAGCCTTTTCCTTCCAAGCTCTAGCTGGCTTTCCAGCAGATGTAACCATACAAGGTATTCATGGGATCTGAATACCAAAGGCAGTAAGACACAATCAAACCAAGTAATAAGAAGTGAAACACAAGAAGATCCAAAAAATCTGGAGCTTCCTCACGAGGGGTTAAGCACTCTTTGAAGACTCCCCAGTGCCTATCAGGAGTTTCAGGCTTCACAGCTAAGGATCCAGAGCAAGAAAGACTAGGACACTTGTTTGCAGAACTCAGTAAGCCACCTGACTATTAGACTATAGCATTAGGTATTTGAGCACTGACTTCTTAGAGAGCTACATTTATATATGTAAAGCCTGATTATAGTCAAACAAATGCTACTTAAGGACGTGTCTGTGTCCCTGGACATCCATGTACATGGGAGAAACAGTTTGCTCCCAAGGAGGTCCAGTGATGATACAGTGATAACTTTTTATTGTTCCCACTGGCCTCAAAGTAACATGGAATCAACACCAGAGTCACTCGGGGTGGGGAAAGAAGAAATTATTTGCCAATGCAGAACCAAGACCTCCTCAAGCAGAGGTATAGGTCTCTACTTCTGCAAAGCCCACAGGTGGTTCTAACTCACAGGATAAGGATGAGAACAGCTCTCCAGAAGCCTGGGGTCAGCTACGTATCACTTGATGGACTACCTCCTGGGCATTTCAACACATCTAGTTCTGCTAGCGGTCAGTTTCTCCAACAACAAGGTCTCACTGACCCTGGCTTCCCTACACCTGGCATGCACTCTCCTGTCCTTCGGACTGTTGATCTGTAGAGCCCACACTGAGCATTCCCCTCTTGACTCTGGCCAGGGCCAGGACACTGGCAACTATCATTTTGTTAAAGCATAAAGTGTAGTTCATTGTACTTTGTCATTCCTCACATAGGCCCAGTGTGTTCTCGGACCACACACCATCACACATATGCATGCTGCGGATGCCAGGCAAAGCCACACAACCCCCCGTCCCCACACCAGGAACAGGCACCGAGTGTACCCCCAGCAGCAGCTGGCTCTGATTCTACACCTTCCGCCCCACTCAAAGTGTATCCAAAGCCATACACGAGAAAAAGAAACCCCTAGCAATCACCCAGCTTCCCATTTCCCAGTAGGTTATCCAAAAAATTTAGTCCCTTACCCAGTAATTAGATCTCTTCACAATTGGTGGGGACACCTTAGTCAGGACACTCCTATTAAGAATCACTGACTTAACTAGTCATGGGTAGCCTTGTGCTGGTGTTGGGAATGGATACAAAAACATGACTAAGAAATCATGGTCCTTTGGAAGGTAGAAATATCAATGGAATAAAAATCTGCCAAGTCTGTATCATTGCATCTTATGGAGTAAATTATTATGGGAGGATTCAGCAATTCAAAAATTCACCAAAAGCTCCTAGACAGAGGCCTTATACAAAAGACTATTAATACTACGCTTTGATAAAATTTCTCTCTCACGTTATAGTCATGAGCCACACCAACCACAGGGCCAAGGCCATCTGAAGCCATGGTTCACACAGGATTTTTCAGGTTCAAAGACACAGCAAGGGAACCAAGGACCTCCTGTCATTCAAAGCAAAGGCCACTTCTCAGACCACCTCGCCTCGTCCTCTAAGCAGCACTTAACCTCGCCCACCTCCTCCCTACCCCCTCCCTACCGCCATCCTCATCCCTCTCTGGCCACACCAGCTCAGTCCCTCGGTCACCTTGCTCTACCACACCGTAGGTCCCTCCAGGACTCCCGTCAATAAATAGACTCTCAAAGGTTTCTTGAGTGGATGGTGAGCTTTGTTGACACCTATAAGTGAACTGCTAAAAACCAGATTCCCATTTTACTGGCACCCTACAAACTGATCCCCAAACTCTCCAACCAGCACGGGAATCGAGGAAAAATGAGGGCAGGGCCAACAGATCCAAGTGTCTTCTCTTCCTGATGCTCCTTCATGTTGGGGTTTGGGAGTTAGGAGTTTTAGTGGATTTTGAGGAGCTCTCTTTCGAGGTAGCAGAGAATAAAAACTGAACAGAAAAATAAACCCTCTGTTATAGCTTTAATAAAGAGCTCGTTCATAGCCCAACAGAGTTTCCTTTTGCCCAAGTTTTAACATTTTACCAAGGATGCAAAAACTTTCACCAACAAAGTCACTGTCCAAGAGAAATTCTAACGATTAAACAAACTGCAGTTTTATTATCAGAACCAGTTAAAGAAACAGGAAGAGCATGGACAAAAACTAAACACACTGCAAGCAGAATACTATAAGGTATTTATTATACTCGCTTTTTAGAGAATATAAAAAAACATTTGTTATATTAAAGTAATTAACTGTAGTAGGCTGCTATCCATCCTCCAAAGATGTCCACCACCCAATGGAACCAGTGACTAGTTTGCCTTACATGGCAAAAATCACTCTGCAGAGTTGATGAAGGCTCTTGAAAGAAGGGTCAAGGTCAGAAGGAGGTGATTTCAACAATGTAAACAGAGGTCAGAAAGCAAGGTTTGACAATGCTATGCTGATGGCTCAGAAGATAGAGCGAGGAGCCAAGGGCTGCTGATGGCCTCTGGAAGCCAGGTAAAGTGAGGAAATAGTCTCCGCTTGAGGCTCCAGAGGGGCACAGCCATGTGAACACCTTGATTTGGGGACTTGAGACCTCCAGAACCATAATTAAATGTT
This sequence comes from Hyaena hyaena, assembly GCF_003009895.1. NCBI lineage: Eukaryota > Metazoa > Chordata > Mammalia > Carnivora > Hyaenidae > Hyaena > Hyaena hyaena. The sequence goes on from NW_024080647.1 coordinate 6,743,637, forward strand.
GGGGCACCTGGGGGACTCAGTCAGTTAAGTGTCATGGTCTCACAGTTCCTGGGTTTGAGTCCCGTGTTGGGCTCTTGTGCTGACAGCTCAGAGCCTGGAGCCTGCTTCGGATTCTGTGTCTCCTTCTGTCTCTGACCTTCCCCTGCTCGCTCTCTCGTGCTCTCTCTCTTTCTCAAGAATAACTAAAAACATTTTTTAAAAATGTTAATTAAAAAAATGTGTTGCTTCAACCTACTTAAAGTATATGGTAATGTTTTAGTAGCAAAAGGTTCTATCGTGGTATCAAAGCTTAAGTACATATCCTTGAAGTATTTAAGGATATTAAATATTTCTCATTTTCAATGAGAAACACTTTGCTTCTGTAAAGTAGGAAATAGCATGGCCATTTTTCAGAAGAACAGAAGTACTTTAGTAAGAACAATTCTACCTCAACAGCCTTTCATGCAAATAGTTGTTTCAGGATTTCTAATGTCACTTATGTTCCTAATGTGAACATACATCACCTCTTCACGACTGGCCCAAGGAGCAGATAAAATTAAGCTCAAAGTCAGGTCCTCACTGTGGGCAAGTTTGCCAATTTCCATGGTAGAAAAGCTCTTACCAGAGCCAATTCAAGGCACCAAAATAATGGCCCTAAATACTAAGTTTAGAATAGACGCAGTCAGCTCCCATGAGCTGGTACGAGCCAGCTGGGAAGTTAATTCCATAATTTTCTGATTCACAGAGTACTTAATACATGCCTCATTCTGAGAAGTGATGGAGTGCTGGGAGATTCTTTTGCAAAAAAGTATCCTATAAATAAAGGTTTAGGAAACAGTATGACATCCCTCAAACATTCAGGTGTTAAAGGCTCAGACAAGCTCTGCACTTGCAATTTTTAAAAACCTAATTAGAATTTAGCTCCGTGTTTTATACCTGTATTCAGGAGCGTGTCTACTTGAAACTCCCCCCAGTTAGAAAGCCCCCTCTATGCAAAGCAAAATTAGGTGCAGGTCACTGGAAGCAGACTCTTTAGGGAGGGAGGTTCTGAAGCTTCAACCTCCTAGCTCATGACCAATCCGCCCCTGCTTGTACTGGAACCTTTTGGCCCTTACCAACATCCAACGCATCACTAGCTCAACAGAGCACACATCAGGACACGCTGTCACAGAGCATGACTACAAAACGGGCAGGACACAGAGAAAGTGCTTGAACAAGCTATCTATTATGCACCAACGTGACTACATCCAGAACCTGGCTTTGTTTCCATGGGCCATTTTCCAAAAGATAGAAATAGCCTCGTTTCATCGACTGCTTCCTTCAGAAAAGTATTTGCTGTAATAGTCATTCATGTGTGCTTTCAGCAGTTGCTGAGCACCACACAGAAAGGATCCAAAAAGGACTGAAGCAGTCTTGACAAGCTGGGGCACGTGTACCAGCATCATACACTGCTTTGCAGGACAGCTCCACTTTGGAGGGACCAATCAGAAGTAGAAGCGAAGTGGTCAATAATTCCTGCTGTGCTGAATCAGGGGGCCACAGCCAAGGGGAAGAGAGGGTGGAATGGCGGGGGGGGGGGAATAAGGAGGGAACAGAGGTTGCCATGGAAACACTCCCCAGAGAAGTGCAGCCAGCACAGTCCTCCCCAACCTTGGGCACAAGGGTCATTCGACTACACCTTAGGCTATGGCTCTACAGGAAAAAATGCTCTTCCAGTCCATTGTTATTATGGATCTACAGCCAGGACCATGCACTAGTCAAGTTGAAGATGCACCTCACCCAAGGAGCACAACCCACCCCTATGCTTAGGCCTGTGAGAAGCCAGAAGGGAAGATATTGAAGAATCATGGACAACTGTGTCTCTATCTCAAGTTTAGTTCCACGGTGTACCATAAATTTCATGTTTTGTTTCAGCATTAGATGCCACAGGTGGAAAGAATCAAGTTCACCAGGGCCCAAATGGAGACTTGTAGGACAGAAAATCACCAGAGATGGGGGCGTTTGGGTGGCTCAGTCGGTTAAGCGTCCGACTTCGGCTCAGGTCATGATCTCACGGTCCGTGGGTTCGAGCCCTGTATCAGGCTCTGTGCTGACAGTTAGCTCAGAGCCTGGAGCCTGCTTTGGATTCTGTGTCTCCCTCTGTCTCTGATCCTCTCCTGCTCATGCGGTCTGTCGGTCTGTCTCTCTCACTCTCTCTCAGAAATAAATAAAAAAACATTTAAAAAATAAAAAAAAAGCACCAGAGATGGAGGAAATAGGTAAGCAAGGACATCAAACTGAGAATGAACCTGGCAGACAAGCACAATATCTGGCACACAGTGCGTTCTTTAGAATTTTCTATTCGGGGAGTAAACATGAACTTGTCGGAACTGAGTTAACGAAAAGACCATGTAGGTTTTCCTGCCCAGATTACAAACCCAGAAACCCTTCACCTCAAGTCCGGTCTTGCATGTATCGGAGCTCCTGTCACAACACAAGGAGTTGCTGGCCCTAGGTTAGCCTTGATCACGGTTCACCTTGAGAGAGCTGGAAGAAAAAGACACAAAACACCTGACTGCCCCATAATTAATGGCTTCTGACTTCATCCCAAAGCAACTTTTCAGATTCCAAGTTCAGTGGAATCACAACCAAAAATCTGTGTTCCCACAGGACAACTCACTCCCAATAGGTACAAGACAAACAGGAGCAAGTGGCTTTATACAGGGAGTGTCGTGGACTTGGGCCATTCACCGGAAACATACATTTGTTCCCACTGAGGCCTCCTAAGGCTGGTGGCATGCTCATCCAAGTGGCAAAAACTGGGTAACACAGATCAAGTATCCTGTGTCTCAGGATTAGTCTGGGTCCAGAATGCAAATATTTTTGTCACACATGGTGACTCCCAATGACTGGCAGTGGCTGCCTCTCATACGATCAGCAGCAAAGGGACCTCCTCATCTAGCTATGCTGGGTGCAGGGCAAGACAAAGCCATGGTGCACGGGGAGAGTACTTATGATCCCTGATCCTAATTAGGTTGCATATTTTATAGATATATGAATATACATGCATAATACATACCACATACACAACTACATCTAAATTGCAACCATGCCGTTTTAAGTCCTCTTGATTACAGGAAAAAAAAAATCTATAGAGTAGGGCAGGACTTCACCTGTATCCACCAGGTGTTGGCACAGCTATTGGCAGAACTTGACTGTTCAGGCCTGGCCGGCCCGGGGGTCCTCCCTCCCCAGAAGGGATGCTCTATTATGGAGATAAGATTCTCCAGGGAGGCACTTTCTTTCCGAAGCTCCTGGGATCACCCCAGTACCTTTCTCGGGTCATAGGTTTCACAGGGGAACTCGGCAAGGGGAGGACGACGGACCCTTGGAGCCTCCAATGACTGCTCAAGGCACTACTCGTGTGGCTGTACAAGAGGCCTCACCAGCCTCGTAATCAGAATCGGCCCCAGTCCAGACTCCAAACTGCAGAAGGCGAAAGCTGGATCTACCTAACTCCCAACTTCCCTCTTGTTCACACTGTACTGTCAACCCAGGGCTGATTAATGATGTCCCAAACGTAGTCTTTGACTAAGGCCAAAAGAAATTCATGTAGTCAAAGACCCTTTAGCTAGGCTTTGCTTTACAGACAAGGTGGTCTTTAACCTCCAAGAATAGACACGTTTCCACACGGTAATGTGGAATAACGTTCATTTCAACATCTTGCTAAATGCACAAAAAGCAAGGAGGCCGGGTTGCTCCCCAGTGCCTCCATTTTTTCTGTCAAATACCCACTACGGGATTAAATCATACAGTTGACTATTTCTAGAGTAGCAAACAACGGCTCACTGCCAACATCCTGGAATTAAGTTTGACTTTTTGACCAAGGCTGGCTTGCAATGGGTCTCAGAACACTTTTTGGCCCTGAGCTCATGCTACTACATCCTCTCTAATGCCTGCCTTCCCATGAGCTCCTGGCACCCAGGCAGCACCGCCAGAGGTGGAGGAGGGAAGAGGGATGAACTACAGAGCTCAGATGGTCCTCCTACACCCGCACACCTGGAAGTCAATGTGAGCAAGGCCAGTTGTAGCAGCATTCAGCTTTGTTTATCAACACATTTTTGTGGATGCCATTAACTCAGATCATTTCAAGGAGAAATTATTATTTAGGATGCGGAGGCCACTGTGCCAAACTGGTGCAAAGAAGCACACACACAAATCTCGGCACTTTTTCAAAACATGTGGTTATATAGGGGAAAAAAGTGAACCTGAACTAAAACAGGCCCATTGGTATCCAGAAGCAGGAATTGGGAAGAAAAGCACACATCAATAAGGAGATGGCTCCCATGTTCTCAACCAGCAATGCTAGGTCTGTGACCCTCACCCAAAGTAAGTGTACCAACACACACCTAGAAGCAAGACAGAAGGACACCTTTTTTGCTTTGTTTTTTTCCTAACATTTGATCAGATATTTACCTTTTAATTTTTTTAATGTTTATTTTTGACAGAGAGACAGACAGAGACAGAGTGCAAGTAGGGGAGGGACAGAGAGAAGACGACACAGAATCTCAAGCAGGCTCCAGGCTCTGAGCTGTCAGCACAGAGCCCGATGCAGGGCTTGAACCCACGAACCAGGAGATGATGACCTGAGCCAAAGTGAGATGCTTAACCGAGTGAGCCACCCAGGCACCCCTAGATATTTACCATTTTTGATCCTCTATTCTTTGTGGAGGATCTATGTATCCATCTGTTTATTTAAGAGAGAGAGAGAGAGAGAGACAGACAGACAGACAGACAGCAAGGGAGAGAAAGAGAGCGAGAGCACGCAGGGAGGGGTACAGAGTGGGAGAAAGAATCCCAAGGTGGCCCCGTGCTGTCAGTGCAGAGCCCAGTGTGGGGCTCAAACCCACAAACTGGGAGATCATGACCTGAGCCAAAATCTAGAGTTGGACACTTAACAGATTTAGCCAGCCAGGTACCCTGAAGAGCACCTTTCTTCATGACGTTCCAGGTCACACACAGCACAGCATGACAAGGGCCTCCCTGCCTGTGGCTGTACCCACTTGGAATTTGGCCTCAATCTCTCACCTCTGTCCTCGCAGCAGCCACTCTAACGCCAGGTAGTCAAACTCAGGATAAAACCCATTTGAGCATCGGCTTAACTCCTAATGCTGATGTTGATGAAGGCCCTCACCAGAAATATTCCTAGATCTGAGAAGAGATGTTCTTTTAAGAGATCTTGATGGTATTTTTCTTAAAGGAGTTTACAATCAATAAGAGATGAAACAGAAGCATGCAAACATCAAAGAGTCAACTTGATAAAAGTTCACTGAACAAATGTGTGAGGGTTTCTATTGAAATGCTAGCAAAAATACATGAAAGAGACATCACAGAATCAAAGAATTGTGGGGCAGATGACCAAATCCATACACAACCTACAATACCCTCCCCAAATAACCTCCTCCAAGCCCCTTGAGCCTCTTCCAGGGGACTGCTCCAGCAACAATGACCTTTGCTGGTTTCTCTAACACTGTAAGCTCCTTTCCCAGCCCATCATCTACCCCAGGGCCTTACCTAGCAGCTTCCTCAAAGTGGAAGGCTCTCTGGGTCCTCTTCACTGACACCCTGCTCCCTAAATTCTGGCTTTAGGCGTACTACTTATTTTTTTTTCTAATTCTTTTAACACGTATTTATTTTTGAGAAAGAGAGTACGAGAAGAGGAGGGACAGAGAGGGAGACACAGAATCTGAAGCAGGCTCCAGGCTCTGAGCTGTCAGCACAGAGCCAGACGCGGAGCTCAAACTCAAGAACCATGAGGTCATGACCTGAGCCAAAGTCAGACGCTCAACCAGCTGAGCCACCCAGGCTCTACCATACATTTACAACTTAGATGTCTTCCATCGAGGAAGCCTTCCCTGGTCACATTGATGACCATCTCATCCCTGACCAGAGTAGGACTCCCCATCCTCTATCAGACATGGCTCATCCCAGTTTTCCAATGACTGAGTGAAATCCCACATCCTCTCTATGCTTTCAGATGAGTCATATTCAACACAGAGCACAGTGTCTGGAACCTGTATGAAACACTGATTTGTGAGTTAAAAGACTGCTTATTCATTCATCCACTGATAAGGCAGATAATTTTATTAGAATTGAAGGTCAAAGAGAAGTTTGGCAGATGTGTGAGGCAGGACACACAAAGTCAGAAGAGACGGGTCTATGACCTAAGTTGAAGCCATCAGGCACAAGAAACATCCTTATAGAGTGGAGAACACAAAAACAATACCATGGAGTAATATACAAAACCATAAAATAAATTTGGCTCCATATAAAAATTAAGTTTTCCGCAGGGAAAAGGCTAACCCTCAAACAGGAGAAAGCATTTGCTACACATAACAGAACAGTAATTTCCACACTATAGAAAAAGCAAACAGAAACCGGTCACAAAGACCTAACAACACTGACAAATGAACAAATGACTGAGAGATTAGGAAAAAACTTAAGTGACTTTCATCACGTGAAAATATGTTCAAACACATGCACAGCAAGTCACCCGAGATACCACTTTTATCTAGCAGATTGGCCAATATTAATAAGCATGCTTACTAACATTGTAAGTGTACTTACCACTGTGTTGGTAAGAGATCAGAAAATCAGTCCTCTCATATACTGTTGATTAGACAATTGATACTTCTTTGGAGGACAGTTTGGCACTACCAAATAAATTAAGGATGAACATACCCTCTGACTCAACCATGCCACTTCCACAAATTTGTCCCACAGATGTATTCACACTAATCCACAATTACATGTGTTTCTATCAACAGCAATGTGTAAAATAGCAAGAGTAGGAACCCCTGGGTGGCTCAGTCAGCTAAGCGTCTGACTCTTATTTTCAGCCCAGGTCACCATCTCGTGGTTGTGAGATCAAGCCCCAAGTCGGCTCCATGCTGGGTATGGAGCCTGCTCAAGATCCTCTCTCCCCCTCTCATCTGTGCCTCCCATCTGTTGCATGTGCGCACACTCTCAAAAAAAGAAAAAAAAAAAGACTAAAATGTAAAAGGTCAGTTGATAGGAAGCTAATTACAAAATCCAATGAAATAGAACACTTCTGTTCAAGAATGAGACTGATCTATACAAATCGATACAAAAATTATTTACAAGTTTAAGAGAAGAAAAAGTATATTTGAGTATATAGAGCCCTTTAGTCGTGTCGAGGATGGAAGAAGGCAGCCAAGGGAAAGGAGAGAAACATTAGTAATAGATGCAGGCACACACAGACTATTGCTGAAATAATCTCGAAGACACTAACACAGATGGTCCTCAGGAAGGGACCATGGTTTCCAGGAGGCAGAGGACAGACAGAAACTTTCCACTGCCTAACCCTTCCTACTGTTCTAAGTTTTTACCCCATGGATCATTTACCTTTGCAAAAATTAAAGTTCTACTCAGAACAGGGAAGGAAGAAAGAGGAACCCCAAGTGCAAGTTTTTGAGGAAGGAAGAAAAAACTAAACAGGAGGCCAGAATCACTCAAGCTTCAAGGAACTGGGCCTAGAACTATGGGGAAGGAGACAAGATCCCACATGCCAGAACAGGGGTTCTTGCTGAGAAGAGGCCCTGGTGGTAATCCTGACTCGAAAGCACAACACACAGCCCCTCTACGAGTAGACCTCAAGCAAGCAGGTAACATGGAGTCTATGAGCAAGACGACTTGGGTGTAAATTCTTATCGCTCAGACTTGCCATTGTCAAGACTAGAAGCGGAGGTTGTGCCCCAGAGAACTACACTGGTGACAGTAACCAGTACAAGCCATTCATCCTCTGGTTCTCTGGCCCTTTGAAGTTCTACAACTTTGAGAAGTCAGTCCTCCTGGAGCACAGAGAATGATCCGTCCAGAGAGTCACCACCATCCTGGAAGTCAATTTAATAAAGCTCTAAAGAAGTTACAAAGCAAAAAGCCTCAGGCTGCTTTCTGCATCCAAATGATCCCCTGGGTCCCCACAGCCAACAGCTACAGGTGACAGCCTCTGAATGAACTGCCCAGCCACAGCCTGGCCAGGGCTGCAGTCTGTTTCTCCAAAGCCAGCACTCTTGATCCCTCAAGTTTAAACCTGTATCCCCACCTGGGTTCCACGGCTCACCACTTCTGCCCCTCGACTTGGGGCCTGTTTCCCAGTGGCTCTTTCAACAGAACAATCTGAAAATAGAAACCAAGTGACATAAGCTGCGGTCTATTTCAGAAATTATGTCACACACATCTGGAGGAGAACTCCCAAATGCCTGCCCGGCGAAGGCTTCTCCTTGGTGCTGAGTAAAACAGAGCCCAGACACTTCCCTCCCCCGGCCAGTTGTGTGAGCAATTCCTGGAGTCAGCAAGTCTCCCAAGGAGTCCAAGAGTTCTAGATACACATCCTCGTGAGCAAGCCAAAGGAACTTAGTCATTTAATTACGTTAGCCAAGTATTAGTTTTAAATATAAGTATTTGAAGGCACTAAACTATTTCTAGTAAGTTGCCAGCAACATAGGAAAAGCTTGATAAAAACACCTCCTGCAGTGTCCCCACCTCTTAGAACTTTAACCACAAAATATTTAAAAGTACAACACACATTAGCCTGTTTTCCAAGTGCTTTCACACATGTATATATGGTGTATGTAAGCAGGATCCAGACTTCCAGCCCCACCAAAGTGTAGCTGAAGCATGGTACATCGTAGACACCGGTAAGTGGTGGATAAAGGAATCAAACCAGTTAATCTTTGTAGAAGATCCAAGTTTTCTGGAAATACAAGGAGACAAAAGACAAACAGCTCGTTGCCATTTTCATGCAGGATATCTCATTATAAAAGATACTCAGAGTTTCCGAGTGGATCCTAGCCATCCACGGCTCTAAAGAGCCTTCAGATATCCTTCAGATATTTGGAAACTTCTTACTGTTTCCCACTCTCTCCCCCCCTCATACTAATTCATTTTCTCTTCAAATGGAAGATTAACTTCCCCATTGTGCTGATTGTACTTTTCCAAATATGGTCTTATGGCAAGTCTAATGAAAGCAGTATTAAAAAAATATTTTAGTTAAACACACACATCAACATTGAACGCACACAGCCCAGCTGGTACAACACCAGAATGAGGCCTTCCAGGATTCAGAAACAACAAGTGATTGGGTAATCGTGTCCCCTCCTGAGAGTGCTTAAGTGTCCCCCCTCAGCAAGGGATGGGCCTGGGGCCATACCCAGGGCCCAGGAAAGTTGACCTACTGTGCACTCCTATCTTTGACATTTTGTTCAGTAGAGATGAAACCCAGCGAACAATAACACTGAAACTGGCAGGGGGCACAGAACTGAAAACGCTTAAGCTTCAGATCTTCCAGTTCAAATAATTTAAGGACCAGCTGATGCAACTTTCCTTTTCTCCCTTTGCAACATTTTTCCAAACAGGGAAAGCTTTAAAAAGATGCATCCATCTGTATGTGCTGAGTTCTATACACTCCTTCAGCACTCCAACTTAAACTAAACTCAAGCCACTTGTCAATGTATGGTTTCAAAATTCCAGAGTCCGGGACCACACGGGGTCCTCCTGGGCACAAATGCTAAGCAGCCCAACACAAGCAGCACAGTGAGAGTTGTGGTTACTCAACCCCGGAGGCATTCTGTATCCTGGGAGACGTCACACGTTTCAATTGTCTATTATGTAATTATCTAGCTTTGGGTTTAATATGTCATCAGTGTGCAGTCAAATTAGATCCACAAATATGTAGACGGGAGTGTTGGGTTTAATTAGGTGCTTACCCCTAGGGCTGTGCTGTTCTCATCTCAGATGCAAACCCTAATCCTTGAACTAGGTCTTATATGTATATACACATATACATAAACCGACTTCTCCTCCAAGGAGGAAAGCAGCACACACAGTTCTATGTCCCCACCCAAGCTCATGAGGAGGACTCCCGGGAGACTCTGGGAAGACACCATCCTTAATTCCACAGAATTCCGCAGAATCCCACAGAGAGGTCTACCTCTTGAAGCAATTTTTTCTCCTCAAGATTCATTCCCTAGGCGGCTTAAGGCCATTATTTGTCAACCATGACTCAAAGAAAGGTATCCAATCTCTTTGCTCCTTCTTTGTGCTAGAGAGTGCAAATCACCACCATCATCTTGGTAAAAAAAAGTTTTGTTCCCCCTGCTTTACAACTTTTCTCCAGGAAGCCTTGGAGACTTCTAGACCAAACTGAGCTCTGCAATGGCTAAAATGCATTATCAGTCAGTAACTGTCCCAAGGAACTTTCTCTGAATTATTCATGCTCCTACATTATCTCAAAATGGTTCCCTCTAAAAGTCCCACTGGTTGACTTTAAGTGTTGAGCCACAGTTTATATTTTGTTCATGATCCACATGGGATTAAATATAATGTAGGGCACCAGGAGATGCTCAATAAGTACTTACTAGTTTAGCTGACTAAGTCTCAAACAATGGAGATGGGTTCTCTTCCATCTAGACAGATATAGATATAGATACAGATACCTAGATATATCTATATAGAAACTCTTGAAGCAGTAAAGCCATCAGGTCCAGAAACGTGGGTGTAAATCATTAACTCAAACAATGGCTAAATTTCCCAACACAAATAACTACTCCCAAGTAAACCAGATTAAGCGTCATTTAGAAGACAGACATATAGGAAAGAAGTAACAGCTAAAATACTATTTTGGGGCCAACATCCTCTAAGCAGGGAGAGCTTGCACAGGAAGTAGCAGTTATGGAGGTGGATTTGCTAGTTAGTTTCTAAGCTTTAACTTGAAGCATGAATGGCACAATAAAACAGATATACTGTTTTCAAACTCTTACAAATTTGCTTGTTTAACCTTCTGAGACACACAATAGTTGTTTAACCTTTTAGACAGTGTTACCTTCCAAGGTCAAACTATAACAGGATTTTTCTCTTTGAAACACCAGTAGCATAAGTCATTGCCTAGGAGCACAGGGTTTTAGATTTAGTGATGAATCACTAAAATCTACTTCTAAAACCATTACTACACTACATGTTAACTAACTTGGATTTAAATAAAATTTGAAAAAAGATCACTGCTTATACTACAGGTCTAATCCAAGTGTTCAGAATATGTCACCAAAGTCACCAAGACCTGCTTTTTAACCTGTATACTTCCAGAAACTTCAAAGACCACTGGAGTAAATTGGCTCTTTAAATCATTTAATTTGAATAATCGTAAGGTCAAAACTTATTTTTCCTCAACAGTTGGTACCAGGTTTCAGGAAATTTCTGCATGTATATTAATTTTATAAAAATCCTAACCAGTAATCTTAATTCAGTTATAAAGTAAATTAGGCTACTTCTCAGGAAAATGAGAATTATGGGCCTGAATCATCCTTACCAAGGAAGTTGAACAGAGGTGAAAACACTACCATTTAGTTACGGTTTCTGGTATTTCTGATTTTACTGATATTACTGTGCACAAGAATTTAGGAATTCACAATTAAAATACCAATCAAGCTGCTTTCTCTAGCTCTCTGAAAAATCCCCGTATAGACACTAACCAGAGAGCACGTCCCCACTGACCTCTGAATCTGGCATAGCCAAAAAATTAAAAGTTAACTCAACACTAGACAGTCTAGATAGTTATGGAGTAGATGGGGGGGGGGAGTGGGGTAAGGGGGCATTCTTTATCTAAGTCACGCTTGCCAGAAACCAAAACACAGCAGTTAACTTTAAGCTATCGTAACACTTATGGTTGTTATAAACCGTAAGACTTTAGAACTTTCAAGCACCTCAAGGGAAGCGTCCAGGCATTTTCAGGAACCAGTTGATTAGCTGGTCTTCCTGACTTCCTAGTACAGCCAGTTCAGATATGCCACGTGAGACCATCATGCCCACACAGCCCTGCCCTGCTATCGACTACCAGACACCTTCCCCACCCCCTCCCTAGGACAACCCCATCACAGGGCAGCCCCAGCATGGATGCTTAGGGCTCACCCTGAGCGGCACTACGGGCGGCCTGACCACTTGTCAAAATTAACAAACTAGCCCAGAGCCATCCAGACACAATTCAGATAAAAGTCTCCCCCGAGAAGCTTTGTAAAGTGCGGGGGGGGGGGGGGGGGGGGGGGGGGGGGGGGGGGGGGGCAAGGGGCCTGTGAAAGAAGGGATAAAGGAAATGTGATTATACACATAGGAATATCATTCAGCCATCAAAAAGGAAAGCTTGTCATTTTTGGGCCCTCGAGGGCATTATGCAAAGTGAAGCAAGCCAAAGAAAGACAAATATTATACAATCTCACTCCTACGTGGAATCTTCAACACACACGACATCCTCAGAGAACTCAGATACAGAACAAATTTTGGTTGAGGTAGAGGTGTGGAGGGAGGGCTGAAATGGGTGAAAGGGGTCCAAAGGTACAAACCTCCAGCTATAAAGTAAGTCATGGGGATGGATCATACAACCTGGGGACTCTAACTAATAACCCTGTGTTGTTTATCTGACAGTTGCTAAGAGTTGATCTTATAAGTTCTCATTGGAAGAGGAAACAAACTGTGGTGCTTGATGTTAACTACTTATTGTGATCATGTCACAATATAAATTTCCAATCAATATGTTGTACACCTGAAGCTAGTCATGTTTTATCAATTACTTCAAGATAGAAAAAAAAAAAAAAGACCGGCATCCAAGTTCAAATTACTTAGGAATCATGGTAAGAAGTCTCAAGGATCCCAGCCAGTATTTGCGGGGGAAAAATAAAGGCTGAAACATGTAGAATGTTAAAAATTGAAAAGCGGGGTTCCAGATCACACTCCAAAAAGCTCTGGTTCAGTGAATCCAGGTGGACTGCAGAAGCCTGCATTTTCACAGCCGAGGTGATTCTTGAAGATTACACAGGATCGGGAAGCCATGCATATGAAATTCCTCTGACTAGTCACTCAAAGAACACATTATAACCTTAACCTCCAGGACATGATTGCACTCTCAAAATTCCCACACTTGCAACTTACCACAGGACATAGGATACCAGGCACATTCATCAACAAATCTCCACCTTCCCCAGAAGTACTTGCCAGCTTCCAAATGCCATCCTTTTAGAGCAAGAAGCACAAATGATTTTTTTTTCATGTTTATTTTTGAGAGAGACAGACAGAGCATGAGTGGGGGAGGGGCAGAGAGAGAGGGAGACACAGAAGCTGAAGCAGCCTCCAGGCTCTGAGCTGTCAGCACAGAGCCCAACGCAGGGCTTGAACTCACAAACTGTGAGATCCCGCCCTGGGCAAAAGTCAGACATTTAACCAACTGAGCCACCCAGGCGCCCCACAACTTATTTTTAAAAAGAGCTTTTATGGGATGCCTGAGTGGCGCAGCCAGTTAGGTGTCAGACTCTTGACTCAGGTCATGATCTTGAAACTTGTGGGTTCAATCCCCACATCAGCTCTGTGCTGACAGCGTGGAGCCTGCTTGGGATTCTCTCTCCCTCTCTCTCTACCCCTCCCCTGCTTGCTCACTTTCTCAAAATAAATAAACTTAAAAAAAACATTTTTGATAAAAAAATAAAAAGACCTTTTATTCTTCTCTAAAGTATTCCCCATCTTCAGAAGTGGGAAAGAACCTAAAGAGATTTTTCTATGAATACGGAAAGCCAAAATTAACCCACTCTGGGCACAGAGGGCAAAGGGTGAAATTGCCCTTGAAATGGTCAACGGTCAAGGAAGGCTGCCATCCTGTGCCATCTTCCTTGAGGCATGTTTACAATCCTGCCCCCCCTGCCATTCCAATTCTAAAGCACAAACATTAGGTCTACACTAAACACAGATCACAGAAACAAAGTAAAGAAGGAAATGACTTGGCATCCATGAAGAAAACAAACAAAAGGCATTTTCTGGCTATAAACCTTCACCGTTCCCATTAACTAGATTTGAGTTGCAAAAGGTCTGAAGTGAAAGCCATCAGGGCCCAGTGGCACTCGATCCATCCTCCAATCACTCCTCCGCCTAATTCCTGAAATCTGTCAAAATGCCTATCTACCCAGGAAGGGTAAAGCTTATGAAGTAGACTTAGTCTTCTAAGCAATGAAGATCCCATCTTTTCTTGGAAACAGGCTGTGAAAATGATGACTCTTAAGAAACCAGAGACCATCAGAATAGGACTGGCGGCAAGGGCAGGGGGTGGGGGTGAACATTCCAGAAAAGGAGACTGAGGGTCCTTATAGCTCTCCCCCTTCTGGGCCTCATGGATCCATCCTCTCTTCCAAAAGGCAAGCTCCTTTTGGTCAGTCATCCTACAGAGGTTTATTGGAGCCTTCCAAGTACCCAGGACAGAGTGAGACTCTGGGACAGCGAGCCTCATGACAAGGAACAGTCAATTTTAACGGTTTCAAGGGCAACAGAATGCTGAGGGTGGGTGACATTACAGAGCCAAGGACCTCCCAAGAAGGAAGCCCCAAAGCCAAGATCTGATCCACGTGGTTGCTGGCAGGTTCCAGCGGGCAGGGAGAGGAAGTTGCCAGAGTGTTGGCACAGAGGCAGGGCAGGGCTCACCAGGGATCCGGATCCCAAGGGTGTTGTCAGGAAGCAAAGGAAAGGCCAGAAATCTCGAAGGGCCAGTCTGACTTGATCTGCAGATCAGACCAAGTCCTCCCGACCGTGGCCTGTGGGAAGAGAGCAGGGCACCCGGGGGGAGGCGGCAGGGTTTTTGGGGTACAGGGGTGCTGTGCCAAGGGCTCACTGATGGAGGATTTCTACCTCTAGAAAAGAGCCCCGAAGGCTTGGGGCAGACTTTTAATTTGGCCACATTACAAAAAAGGGAAAGAATGTGGGACCTAAGTGACGAAGGGAAGGAGGCAAGAACTTGTTCTTTAGACAGAGCAGGATGCTGTTCTCTGAACAGTTAACATAGACTAAATAACAAAGAGAACCCAAGCTCAACACCAGCACCATGAATCTGATTCCAGGATGGGGAACAGAGCCAACGCCTACAGAAAGACCCACACCCGTTATACCAAGACTCCCCACGCCACCAGGTCTCTCCTGGGAGTCTACACTGTACCTTGCCGAAGAGGTCTCTGCAGACCAGACTCGCAGTTTCCACCAGAAAGTCAGTGGGGCTGGGTCTGTTCATGGTGCTCAGAACAGAAAAAGAACAGTCATTGGTTAAACTGAAGTTTCTCCATGGAGGTGATTTTGCCCCCATGGAGCAAAGCCTGGAGACATCCGATTGCCCCTAGGAGGCAGGAAGCTGCTACTACCTCCTAGACAGTGGAGACCACAGATGCTGCTCAACATCCTACACGAAGGGTTCTCCCCCCACATGGAATCGATCAGCACAAAATGTCAATTGGAGCGATGTTGAGAAACCCCAGGTCAGGTCACTAACTCCATTTACTAACAGCGGCAGCCGCTGTTTCAGAGTGAGCAGTGGGACAGGCATCTCTGGATGACAGAGCGACATGGCCCTGGCACCCACAGGGCTGTGCTTACTACAGACCGGAAGGAGTCAAGAATGACAGGACCGATCGTACCTACCCGCACCCTGGCCGCGTGGCCAAGGTCTGCCCAACTCTGACCCCACCTTTCCCCTCTGCTGCCTCTTCCTGACACCTTCAACTCCCACTTGAGAAGTTCACCCCAAGTCACTCAAGAAGTGGGATCTCAGGATGGGGAAGTACAGCAAAGCCCAGGTAACAAGCATGGCCAAGGAGGATGAAAGGAAGGGAACCTCATAAGGACAGAACTTCTTGATGACCCTGGTCATGAACCTGAGCAAGGCCTGCAAATCTCACACACACACACACACACACACACACACACACACACACACCCCAGTTCCAGGGAGCCACAATACCCCGGCCTGCCTCTGCAGACCTGTCATGAACCTGAGCAAGGCCTGCAAATCTCACTCACTCACACACACACACACACACACACACCCCAGTTCCAGGGAGCCACAATACCCCGGCCTGCCTCTGCAGACCTGTAATTGCGGACACCTGTGGACTACAGCAGGTTATCATACCCAGACCTCAAGATCAATGTGCGTGCATGGGCCTCTTCCCTCCCCTCCCAGATTCTGCCCCAGGAAGCATCCAAACCTCCAGCCACGGGCCCTCAACACCTCCAATCACTCACAAGTGCTCTGGGCCCTGCCCCATAAAAAGCCCGCCCTCCCACTCCTGCTTCAAGCCTTTTTGCCACCATTCATCTGAGTCCCCTCATTTCTCACCTCTGAAGCGCCAGCACCTCCAGAGCAAAGCTTTTCAAATTTTCACAACAGGCTCTGAATCAAGAGGTGGTGGGGTGCCTGGGTGGCTCAGTCAGTTAAGCAGCCAACTTCAGCTCAGCTCATGATGTCCTGGCTCGTGGGGCCGAGCCCCAAGGTGGGCTCTGTGCTGACAGCTCAGAGCCTGGAGCCTGCTTCAGATTCTGTGTCTCCCTCTTTCTCTCTCTCTCTCAAAAATGTTAAAATAATTTTTTAAAAGATTTCATATATTTCGGGGGGCCTGGGTGGCTCAGTTGGTTAAAGGTCCAACTTTGGTTCAGGTCATGATCTCACAGTTCTTGAGTTCAAGCCCCGTGTCAGGCTCTGTGCTGACAGCTCAGAGCCTGGAGCCTGCTTCAGATTCTGTCTCCCTCTCTAACCCTCCGTCGCTTGCTCGTGCACATTTTCTCTCTCTCCCTCTCTCAAAAAAAAAAAAAAAAAAAAAAAGTGGTGGTGCCTGAGAGGCTAGTTGAAAGTATAGATCAAGTGGCTCAAGGTGGGGGCAAAAGAATCTGCCATTTTGCCAAGCCCACAAAGTGTTTCTGACTCAGATGCTCCCAGACCCCACTGGGCCCAGCAACGTTCAGAATCTCAGCCCCTAAGGAGCTAGCACGGTGGTCAGTTCTGTGTCCCCCAGAGTTCATTACAAGGCAGGGCCTTCCAAAAAAGTGTTTGCTGTGCGGGGGGGGGGCACGCTGGATGAAAGGGCCAACTACAAACACACCAACATGAAGCTGCAAACCAACAGGAAACCACAGAAAAAGTGAGTGAATGCCCATTTGCCTCCAGCAGCTGCCACCCAGGGAAGCCAATGGTCTCCCTACAATCTTTAGGCAGATTTCTACATTGGAAGCTTGGTCCCCATCACCATGGGATTCTCCATTCTCCAGCAAGGCTGAGATGTATCCAGATCTGAAAGTCTCCCGTCCACATTCCCTCTCCTCCTCTCACCCTAACGCCACCCCCAGCCGGTGTCCCTCTCTCCCCACACCCCTACCCACCTCTCCTTCCAGTCAGGACCGAGGTACTGAGGTACAGGCTCAGCTCCCAGGCTAGCTCCCAAACACAAGGAAGGCAGCAGCTTCATTCCCCTGTACCTCCCGAGGTGTGTGCCCCGGTGCCTCACAAGTGTTAGCTAAAAAGTAAAACGAAACCGGGGCTTGGAGGAAGGACAGGTGAACTATTTTAGGTTGTGCCTTGGCCCCACCTGAAGCCATCATGCAGCCACGTGGCAGCATCACATAAAGGCAAAGAGCGTACAAGTGACAGCAGGAGTCACTCGTCACACCCACAGTGCAGTGTCCCCAAGGCCTTCACCGGGCACGGTCCTACAGCCAACACGGCCACGTAAATGTATCTGGCCGGATCGTGCTGTCAGAAAGGCTTTCCGTGCTTTTCTGAGAAAGCCGATCCCCCTAAATAAATTACCCCCACCCCTCACCCAGTAAGGGGGTAGTTAACTGGTTGAGAGACCTGAGGGGGGAGGTGAGGCTGGGGGCTGTTGAGGTCTCTCCCTTGTTCTAACACCAGGGGAGCTGAAGGCTCTCTCTGAACGATGCTTTAGCACATGTGGGGCAACGCAGAAGTTCTCCCCCCAAGCAGTGAGGCCAGACTACCTGGAGCAACTGCTACCAGCAATGAGGCAAAGCTACCCACTGAGGGAGTACAGCTGAAGGGAGGCTTGCTGATCCCCGTGTGTGTGTGTGTGTGTGTGTGTGTGTGTGTGTGTGTGTAGCGCTTTCACAAAGCTTCATTACACCCAGGAGGGACATGGACACAAAAAGTCCTGCCACTCACACAACAAAGCACGCCTATGTTGTCCTATCCATGGAAGGAGACAAACACGGAAGTTGGAAGCCTTTCTCCTAAAGCGCAATGCCAACAGGCGCTGGTCTTCCCAAGGCCTCTTGGGGACCGTCCCTCATGAAATCCAACCCTTCCCTAGAAACCTCCACCCAGTACCCAGGGTGCGAAGAAGGGTTTGTCTGGAGACCCGACTAAAGTGATCCAACTCAAGTCCGTGCCATTTACCTCTGCTGTGAGGTGAGACCAAGGGTCCCCATCAGGGAAGGGGACGTGCCAGCTCCCCGCAGACACACAGCCGCCCGCACTCTCAGCACGTGCTCTGCCCTATCACATCTCCCTGCCGCACTTTAGAATAACCAGAGCCTCTTTCAAGATAAAAAGGGAGGCCTGGGCTGCAGGAGTTACTGATTAACCTGGCCTCGGGCGGGGTGGGGATACTGACGTGGTTAGAAGCTCCCAGGTGAGCCTCATGGGCAGTCACACGGCACACACCCTGGCTGGTCCCCAGGAGGAAGCCAGTGAGACAGAAAAGCACAAGGGTGGAGCACGACCGACCTCCAGGGTGGCCGGTCCAGGGACAGCTCTCCTGTCACCTGCTGACCTCCCTCTAGGAGGAGAGGACCAAGCCCGGCTGAGTCCTCACCCCCAGCGGCCCATCCATCTCCCCTTCCTACAGCCACACACAATCCCAGCCACCTCCCTGAGTTGAAGCCTGATCCAGGGCATCAACAGGGAAGTGCAAGGCACAGCATATCAGGACAGAAGCCCATAAGCGGGCTCCCCACAACCATCCCAGTCACCTACCATCCTTAGGCTTAAGGGAAACAGTGAGCATATACTCTGTGCCAGGTTCAGTGCCTTACGTGCATCATCTCATTTAACCCCAAAACACGGAGGCTGTTACAGCTATTATTCCCATTTTACAAATGAGCAAAGCAAGGCACAGCCAGTTAAAATTTATCTAATACCTGCACCTGGGTGCCTCAGTCGCTTAAGCATCTGACATTGGTCCAGGTCATCACGATCTCGTGGTTTGTGGGCTTGGGGCCCGTGTCAGGCTTTGTGCTGACAGTTAAGAGCCTAGAGCCTGCTTCAGATTCTGTGTCTCCCTCTCTCTCTGCCCCTCCCCTGCTTGCATTCTCTCTCTCTTTCTCAAAAATACATAAAGATTTAAAAAATATATATCCAAATTCTCACAGTAAGTAGTATCAGTAGAACCAGGATTCAAATCCAGCTGGTAGCATTCTACATCTTTGCTTCTAACCATTCTGCGGCTAAGATAACATCTTGTTATAATTAACATCAAGTTCAGCTGTGGCAGAGAGGAAACATTACCAAGTGAAAGCACGGAGTTCATTAAAGCCCTGAATTCGAGGTTTTAAAAAAAAAAAGTTCATCAGTATAGATGGAGAAAACCTGATTTTTTTTTTTTTTACTGACTGTTCCTGTTGAAAAGATTTTCGGTTTCCGGGACCATCTATCTATTCATACGCATCTGTAGGGCACCTAGTACAGGTCAGGAACAAGGTTAGGTGCTGGTAACCAGGAGATATAGGCCATACTCTCTGGGTGACTTTCTAGGAGCTAATATGATCCTGGGCTGCCTTTAGTACAACCTCCTCCCTGTTAGACAGGCCCAGCCCACACTGCCCTGCACTGGACAGACAGCAGGGGAGGCCTCTGAGAACAGCTGGTTGTGGGCTTGTCTAACTGGCTAGGGGGTGATTTGATACTGGTTTTAAAGAACGGTGCCCACACTCCACCCTGGACCCTCTCAAACAATCTCTAGACATGGGTCCCAGCACTGCCGGCTTGTAAGTTTCTACAGCTGAGTTGAGACCTTGTTGCTCAGCCAGGGTTGAAAACCGGTGGCCAAGAGACAAAAGAGGAGAAAAATCCAGAAACCACACACCTGAGTTGTTGAAGATGGCTGAATATAAGCAGCTCCATGTAGCGTGGAATAAAGATGGCATGAAGGACAGGAATGGGACATGGGGGCTTCCCTGTGGAAGGCATTCCTATATTCCTGTGGGGTGCCAGGGACAGGATTGCTGAGGGTAAACAATAGGAAGAGGCTACAACAGCCCTCAGGAGAAGGGATTACTGGTACCTTCAATTTGGAGGCCTCCAGGGCGCCCCTTAACTCTGGTTATCATGCTCGGAAAGCTGCGGAGTCCACGAGCTACCGCTCAGATCACCCAAGAGAGTACAATCACCATAATACAGGAATAACTGCTCTTTTAAATTAAAAGCAACAAACTGCTTTCAATCTTCTGGACTAGAAACCATCTGAAGCCATGCACCCAAGAGAGTGAACATTTGGGGAGAGGCGAGTTAAAATTCACATCCTTGGGGCTCACCTCCCCCTCAGACATCTACACTTTAAACAACCATCTCTGATGCAGGGGACACATGGACTATACTGTGAAAAAACCCCTGGCAGCTGTGTCTGATTCAAAGAATGGGTCCCTAAAACCTTCCCCCATTACGACAATCACTCCTTCTAAACCTTTAAAATGAGTAATTGCTGTAAGTTTCAAATGTCAGCTTCTGTTGTTTTCCTCCACATGCAGATAAAGGTATGGGTTTAACTGTAACTCCCCCCCCCCCAGCAAACAGCAAATGGCACTTCCCCAACCCCCATCTCCACACAGGTGCTGAAAAGATGGTCTCTGAATGACAACTAATATTTAAAAATCAAAACTGGTTAACCAATCTCATTCCAAAGAAGTGACATGAAATTTGATTGGAAATATTTAATCAACTCATGGGGCACCTGGGTGGCTCAGTCGGTTAAGTGTCCGACTTCAGCTCAGGTCATGACCTCGTGGTTCATGAGTTCAGACCCTGAGTCGGGCTCTGTGCTGACAGCTCAGAGCCTGGAGCCTGCTTCAGATTCTGTGTCTCCTCTCTTCAGATTCTCTGCCCCTCTCCCACTCACTCTGTCTCTATCTCTCAAAAAAATACACTAATTTTTGAAAAATCTTTTATCAACTCAAACTTCATGATCTTTGAAAATAAATACTTAAAAATCTTTTAAATATAATTCAACTAGCTGCCAAGGTACCTCCCCTGGCCCACGACTGACTTCACAGTGAATGGTTAAACTCTGGACCACATGGCTTTGAGCATGTCTATATTGTAAAGCAAGTTAGCATTTGAACTTCCCACTTTCGTCAAGCTCATTGGTTTTACTGTTCTTAAATTGGGGGCCTAACATAAAATCCCAAAATGAAGCCAAGTCGGGTCAACAGAGGATCTGGGAGAGCCCTGATAGAGGCCCTTCTTTTGGGAAAGGGGCCTGATGGAGATGAGCCCCTTGGAAGTGTGAGGAAATGAAGAATTGAGGCTTCACTTCCTAGAACAGTGAAGTTACAGTGTAACCTTCACAGAAAAAAACTGTTTTCCTCAACTTGACCCGGGGAGGACACAGTATTAAGATGAGGCGAGTGCTCCAGTGGTATGGTATTTGTAAGTGATCGGCTCTGCTCCTTCTATAAGCAGGCCACGGAGGAAGGCGCCAGAAAGCAGCACACTCTCCCGGAACTTCAGGCACATGGCGGTGGCCTTGGTGCCTTCAAGCCAGTTTTTGATCTGCTAAAACCCAAGGCAGTACCATCCAATCCAAGTATAATGTGAGCCATGTACGTGATTTAAAATTTTCTAGTAACCACATTTTTTCACTTTTCGGTAAAAAAAGAAAGAAACGTGAACTTGCTTTTTAGAAATAGATTTTATTTAAACCAATACATTCAAAATATTACCATTTCGGCTGGAATTTAATCAGGATAAAAATCATTAATGAGTTACTTCACATTCTTCTTCTTATGCCAAGGCTTTGAAATCTGGTATGCGTTTTACATTTACCGCACACATCTCAATTTAGATGTTAAATCTTCATTGGAAATACTCAAGCTATATTTCGACTTCATAACACTTAGAGCTGAAAAAGCTGATTCACATGTCCAGGTTTTTCCAAACGCGCTTCTAAGTTTCCCAAACACCAAACTGAGAACCTGGTTTTTAATTTAAATTTAAATGAGTTAAATAAAATCAGAGATGGAGTTCCTTAGTCCTACTAGCCACATTTCTAGCATTCAACACTTTGTGGTCAGTGGCTACCATATCAGACAGGCTGAAGGTGCCTTCTTTCCGAATCACACCACACCAAAAGCTATTTCTTAACCGTCAGGAGGTATGAGGGCTCTCAAAGGACAAAAGCATGAGGGATTTGTTGTTGCTGCTGTTTTGTGAATGGCTGAAGGGCTTTCTGATTCTAGAACAGAGTATCACTGTAATGTCCTTTCTCAAGGAGGAGGAAAAGCCTACCAGGTGCAGGGGAGGGCTCGCCGAGGAAAAGGGCACAGGAGCAGACTACTATGGGCCCAGACTACTGCACTGAACATAGAAAAGTCACTGTCCTATTCAGTCCCCACCATCTTGTAGGTGACATATTCATTAAATGGATTTAAAAAACAGGGGTGCCTTGGTGGCTAAGTTAGGCATCTGACTTTGGCTCAGGTCATGACCTCGTGGTTTTTGAGTTCGAGCCCCATGTCAGGCTCTGTGCTATCAGTTCAGAGCTGGATACTATTTCAGATTCTATGTCGCCCTCTCTCTGCCTCCCTCCCCCCTTCTCAAAAATATTTTTTAAAAAAATTTTTAAAGAATCCGTGATTGGCCACAATGGGGAACTTGCCTCAGACCCCTCGCAACCCTTCCTTGTACACCAAGCCACATTAAGGTCCAAGGATAAGGGGTTGAAGGGAAGGCATGCTGTGTCCTCTCTACGTTGGATACCAGGTAGAATCCAAGACAGGCCAGAATGCAGGTAACGTGAGATGATAAAACCAAGGCACTTGGACAACCCACACTGGTCTGGAGAATCCAAGTAGATGGAAAAGTGGACCAAACACTAAAAGGGAGGGGAAGGTCTGATAATCCCAGTTTTTATACTCTTGTCCCACTAGGTGCTGCCTCACTGCCCCCTGGGTCACTGGCACTGATGTGACCAGGAGTCAAGTGTTCAGTTTCTACTGCCAAGAGAAAAGCTTTCCTTAGCTCTAAATTCACATACTTCCACCCAGAATGGATTCCGTTCTTCTGCAATCCAGAAGCTAAGTGTGAGGTTCCCACAGGAGGTTTGCATAAGCCGGGAAAACCATTTTCCGATCCAGAAATTGAAGGGTGATCAAGTAATTGAAACAACAATCAAGAGGAAATTTCTATACAGGAATATTGTCCTCTAACTCAAAGTTTCTTGGCAAGTCCTTAATAAGGCCGTGGTAAAGCAATTTTCTAAGCTTCTTCGGGCATTAGGGGAAGCATAACATGGCTGGTCTGCAAGGCATATAAAGCTTGCTCTACAGCAAGCCCAGAAACTAAACTGATGAGGAAACAACTATTCTATCTGATTCTGATTGGACGGGAAAGAGGAGACAAAGGTGTGGAAGGAAGAGAGTCGGGCAAAATAAGCACGTTTAACTAATTTACAGAGGCAGGGTGAGTCGAATCCAAAAAGCGAGAATCAGATAGCAACTGTCAGAGGCAGAATCCTCCTGAAACCTTCCTGCCTTAGAGGAAAAGCAGGTGGCTGTGCCAAGACACACTCCTAGACGTGATGGCATCTCTGATGCATTCCCCACCTAGAGCGCCAAAAGTGGTTTTATAACTTGATGATCAGCTTATAGAAAGACCGGTTAGACTTCTGAGCCAGGCTGCAAACTGCTCCCAGGCCAGGGTGCTCTAGGGACGAGGAGAGAAGAAATGGTAGCTTGGGGAAATGGGAAGAGAGGCAGAGCCTCCAGGTTATTGAAATCGGAGAACTCCAGAACAACTTGTATTTTCATATGAGGATCCTGCAGCCAGAGAGAAGCGGTAACGTCATTTACGGGCAACGTCTACAACCAAAGCTAGGAAGGAGCCTCTACCAGTTAAGCTCAAGCTCTGATTCCAGGATACTTAAGCCACTCTCACTCACCAGGGCAAAGGAGCCGGGCTGTAGCTGGAAGGTCAAATGCAAATCAAATAAGCCTCTATCACCACTTCCTAAGAAGCACCTGTTTGAAATGCAATCATCAAGGAAGATAAGGTTCTATCTCCCAGTTTCCTGGGAGGGGGAGGGCCTAGCCTCAGCAGTCACCCTACTCCAGATTGCAAGTTCTACCTCCAGTTAGTAAAAACCAGGATAAATTTAGCAATTTTATCTTGAAGACATGAATACAATGCACTGTATCCACTGAGCTCTACAAAAGAATGAGATTTCTTTCCAACTTTGCAATCTCTAGCTTTGCAATCCTTGCAGTAGGCTTCCTGTGATGTCCATCACATTCTGGTTTAATGCTTATTCAATAATAAATTATTTTCTTTCTCTTTTACCTTTGTGGAGAGGTGTTCTGGGTTGAGAAAAGTTTTTTACTTTCAATTTTATTTCCCTAATACTCCTCACAGAATCACCTCCACCCAGGCCTGACCTCCCTAGAGTTATTTTTGAGCCATTTTCAACTGAAAGGGATACAATTATGCTTGAATGATGTGATTTACTCTATAGACAGGGGAGGGGTCCCCCACTACCCACTCAGATAGTGAAAGAAAAGCTGGAACTTGGTCCTCTGAACTTAGCTTGGGGACAGTCTCTTAGATCAGCCTCCACAGACCCCAAGTACCACGGACTTCCAGGCAAATGCTCCCAGCAGGTCCCAGAGACGCTCAGCTGGCTGGCTCCTGCCCTTATCACCTGCTGTGCCCTCCACCAGGTAGCCACCCCTTCTTCCTCCTCCGGGTGACCCCCATCAGAGCAGGCATCCTGTCTTACTCTGCTGGGTTCGTTCCCCAGCACAGAGCAAGGCCTGAATGAATGGAAACCTTTAACTGTCCTCTTCTCCCTCAAAGTCAAAGTCAATACTATCACACCATTTGGTTTGTTTCAGCTGGAACCATGTGCTCCCTGAGGAAATGCCTCTGAGAGAGCTGTGTTTCACATGTTAGAATGAAAAAATCCCTTCGAGAGAAGAATGCTCCTCAAACATTTTCACCATCACGCAGCCAGCGGACGCACAGGCAAAAAGCATCCGGGCCTTAGCTCTGCCAGTCTGCTCTAATTCCTCCACCGAAACCTCGCCCTCTGTGAGGGCCTCAGCCAGTTCGGGCATGTCTCCCACTCCTCCCTCCCTGAGATCTGTCCATCTTGGTCTATCCAGGTAGGAAAGTGACTGTCAAAGGCATCCTTGAGTGAAAATTTTTTGTGGGTTTTGGAGGGTGGGGGATTGAAAATGTTCTTCAATTGACTCTTTGTCAAGTCACAGTCAGAGAGTGCTTTTTGCAGAGCCCTGTCTGAAGTGAGCTGGACTGTCCTATCCATCCAGACTCTAGGGCTGCCTATCGTGAATTATTACTGAGCACTAATGGAAATCTAACCTTATTTACCCCATCCACTTGGCCTGGGTTACCAGAACAAGAAGCCAACCCAATGTGAAATGCTGTGGGACAAGACCCACCAGAATGCACATCCAAATAGCTTCTGCTGCTTAGGAAACTGTACAGTAGTGGCTCTCAAACCCTGGGGTGCATTAGAATACCCTGCAGAACTTGTTCAAATCTGTATTCTTGGGCCCAAGCCCCAGGCTTAGGATTCAGTGGCGGGGGGGAAGGAGAGTGGGGTTGCCTTTCTTTTAAGTGCCCAGGTGGCGCTGAAGCTGCTGGTCCCAAGATCACACTGGAGTAACCTGATGAACAGAGTACCTCCACCACCAGCTGAATGACAGAGCCAGACCGTGGCTTCTTATCAGACAGACTGTGGTATGGTCAAGCCCAATGGTTCTCAAACCCAATTCCCCTGAACACTGCCATTCTATCGATGAAATCAAAGCATGGGATTTCCCTCCAGTTTTCAAAGCAAATTAAACCACTGATACCACGGACTACTTGCTTCTATTATAACCAAAAGGATTTATCCTGTCAACAAATTATGTGTCTCTTGTTAAGACTTCACTGAGTTCAACCAACACAACTTACTTGTAATGGCATGGCTGACACAGCCAACAGAACATGGAAGAACACCAAAATTCAGAGCACTTGGCCTGTAGCTCAAGTCCAACCTTCCCTAGGCACCTCCTTTGACCATGACAGCTGGACATCCTACTCATTTAAGAACATACCCCTGGGCTGCTGGACAAAAGAATGGCTTCGTTGCCCTCAAAATTCAATCTACTGGACAAAATGAAATGGGCACACACAGTAAACTATTTTAAACCACGGCAATGTGTAATTTATTGTTAAACTGTGTGGCATAAACGATTACAGGCTTCTGATTTTCCACACAAGCAATTAGGCATCACAGAAATGGCTACCTCCTCCCCATGCCTCTGTACTGGGGCCCTTTAGGGTCCTGTACTCAAGCTGAAAGGTCTTTGTAATGTTTCAGCCTTCCCGCAATTTAATTTTAAAAACTTAATATGCATCTGTCCCTGTGGACCTCAGCAAGAGCGTATAAATCCATGCCTTTCACTTCGAACACACACATTCTGCCCATGTCCACTGCAGAGGTCTCCCTGTCCTGGGCGCTGTAAATCCTCTGAGCTGGTGCCTCCTGCCAACAGAAACCGCCTGGTGCAGCATCCCCAGCAACGGGGCTATTTACCAGCTTGTGATTTGTCTTTCCATGACCTTAATGTGTAAGGTGGGCTAGCAAATGAAACCAGCAGATTAAAATAGTCTGTTCTATTTTAAAAAAAATACTGTTTTAAACGGAGGTGGGTAGGGCCAGCACATCTGGATCCAATCATCATAAAGTTTCACAGTCTTATCATCTTCCCTCCCAGAGGGAAAGCAGCAGACAGCACAGGGACAGAGCAGGGGACAAGCCCAGATCCCTGGATCCTGACCCAGGCTTTGCCACTAGCCCAGTGTGTGACCTTGGGCAGGGTTCCTGACCTCTCTGGGGCTCAGTTTCCGAAAGAGTCTCCCAGGCCACAACATAAGTACTAACTAGTAATAGGATTCAAGTGTGGGTGAATTCATTAATGACCTTCGCTCTTCCGCTTGATTGTGTACGTACGCAAGGATGCCAGTTCTCCTGGGAGGGGACACAGCCATTGTTCCTTTCTCTGTGGGGCACTTCGTTCCCCTTTTTGCCTCCTCCATTGCCCTCCACTCTCCCCAACCTGGCAGCCTGTCCACTTCCCAAGTTCAGCTTCTCAAAGCAGGGCTGAGAGGAGAAAGAGCCCCCACGAGAGTTTCCTGAACTGGCACTGCGCTCTGACTATAATGTCTAGCACAGCAGGCCTTGACTTCCTCAAGTGAGCTTCTAATTGTCTTTTCGGAAATGTGTGTGGATGCTTATTTCAAACCATTTGGCAAGTGCCTAGGAGGGTATTTTCTCTGACATTTTGCTGGGGGGGGGCGGATTTAAGAGTCTGGAGGAGCATTAGAAAAACTGCACTCCAGCTGATCCTGTCCTTGGATGGAGATAAAACAACTCTTCCAGGCACACACCACTGGTAGGATGCACACCCCCACAGGTCTCCAAAAATTACAATCACAGAGTTTACATTTGGACCTCGGTCTTCTCCCGGGGTCCTGTAAGTAAGAAGGGATCCTGACCAGGTTCACGGACACCAAGGATTATGACGGTCCCAGCGGTGCCCTCCTGTCCCCAGGCATCATTCTTCCCAGATGCAGTATTAACAGGACAGTGAGGGCCCCTGACTGCAGGCTGGAGACAGGCCCTGAGTCAGTAAGAACTGGGTCCAGAAGATGCACCATGAGCACTCAATCTGCTGTCAAAAAATGGATTTCGAATCCCTGGCTTACCACCATGTCCCTGGTTTAAAATGTTGACTGGTGTCCCTGCCCTCTGGACAAGCCCTAATTTTCCCCAAATTGTGTGCACATTCACCCTAGGGTCTTATTAATATGCTGACTCTGAGATCGCAGGTCTGGGCTGAGCCTGAGTGTACCAACAAGTTCCCAAGTGGAGCACACGTTACTGGTCCATGGACCAACTTTAAATAGCAAGGACAAGGAGATTTATGATCTAAGCCAGTGTTTCCCAAACATCCCTGCTAAGAATCACATGGGTAACTATTAAATGTACAGAGTCCAGAGCCCCAACCCAGATGGGTACAGGCCTGGTGAACTGGAAATTTAACACGTACTCAGGTGAGTCTTTTTTTTTTTTCAGTGTTTACTTTTGAAAGAGAGAGTGAGTGTGTGTGATGGGGGAGGGGCAAGGAGGGGGAGACACAGAATCTGAAGCAGGTTCCAGACTGAGCTGTCAGCACAAAGCCTGATGCAGGGCTCGAACTTACAAACCGCGAGATCACAACCTGAACCAAAGTCAGATGCTTAACTGACTAAGCCACCCAGGCACCACTCAGGTGAGTCTTATTATCAGAATGTGGGGAAGCCTGGTCTAGCTCCTCTGCATCTCCCATTTTAAGAAAGCTCTCACAGGCTGTGGGAGTCCTGGCTTCTTTTCCGTTGTTCTCTTCACTTAAGATTACTTAAAATCTACTAACCTTGCTCCTGCTTCTGGGAGTCCTGTAGAGATATTTAGGGGGCTGACGGCTCTCCCAAGCCCTGGAATACTTGGAAAAGGACAGTCTCTGTAGAGCGTAAGCTCTGGCAGCCCCCAAGGGGCTGAGGGAAGACTGGAGGGCACCACTCACTAGGTCAGCACACTTCTAAACCATCACTCAGCTCCCCAGCTAGAAAGCTCTGCTCCCACCTCAACCTTATCAGTCAAGGAGCAAAACAAAGCCGCACAGCCCTCCAATACAGCTCCCCACTGCGGTGAAGATGATCCAAAACAGAGAAAAATCAACACCTCCAACTCCTGTCCTGAGCTTGCACTGCACTGGCCCTTATAGACAGAGGAGAAAAACACATTCTTCCATTTACTTACCCTCTTTACCAAGTTACAGATAATTACCTCGGGCCCAGAAGCACACACAGTCTGCATTACGGTTATTTCATTGAATATCTGCAACACATCCTCGACTGGTCTGTTTTACGGCATACCCCAAGGTTAGGTGACTCGCCCAAGGTCACATGGTCAATGGCGACCACTGTGTAATAGGTTGTCACATGTGACCCTCTACAACAGTCCTCCCTGTTCTGGTTTGTGTTAAGGCTTCCTGCTGACATACCCTCCTAGACCCTGCTTTCCACGAGGGCAGGGCCCAGGTCTGTTTTGTTCTGGGCTCTATCAACCATGCATGTCATAGACACTCAGAAAAGGGCTTGCCGAGCTGATGAAGGTCTTCAAAGCTAGGGCTTACCCCTGATAACAGGCTGCCTGCAAAACCAGAACAGGCAAACAGGCCCGCCCTGGTTTCAAAGACTCCCAACTGAAAAAACAGGAATTTAAAAGGCCTAAGTTGGAGAAAAGATGGCGAAAGGGAGTCAGAAGGCCTGGAGGCTTCTTCTCCCGCTTCTGCCACCTTGTCCTCACATCTGGACAAGCCACTTGACCTCTCCACACCTCAGGTTCTCTATGGGCATGGTGGTTTAGTTCATCCCCCCAAACCTCTGTGAACTCCCACCATGTACTGGATCCCGCCCGAGCTAAGAAGAAAATGACCTGGGAGAATGAATGAGGGGCCACATCCACCTCTCAGTGGCTCTGTGCCCATTCCGCTCTGCCCACCCCACCCAACACCAAGGGAGGTAAAGTACACAGAACAATTTTCAAACAAGTATGAAACAAAGAGAGTCCTAGGGGGTCATTTGCATCACAAAAGAAATCATTACTTAGCCAACTAATTCACTAAAAGGATGGCTAGCTTGACAGGTTCCCCTGATACGTTTTTTTTTTTTTTTTTGAGTCAGGTGACTGAAGTATTATCACAAACAGTGAACGTCTTCCTTTTTAAGTGTGTGGTTCGATCAATTTTAACAAGCATGTGCAGCTCCTGCTGCGGTTTTTAACAGTGTATTTCTAACTTTTCCAGAATACGTTATATAAAGTGACATGGCACGTATGATCCAATGAAACAAAATTAATTTTAGCTCTTCTTTCTAAAAGTGAAGGTCCCCATTCCGCCAGAAGGAGGAACACAGAACTGAAAATCCTGTCTGGAGGGGGTGGGGAGTGGGGGGATCAATTGGCAGACACATCTGCTAGGCATGGAGCACAGAGAAGCAAGATCTGTTAGTCCATGCAACTGATCCCCTTCACGAATTAAAGGGTCCATCCTCCAGCCCTCCCCCCTCTCATTTACCCATTTTTAAAGTACGTACACAGAGCCCAAGAACATAAACATATTTCTACTAAAGGTTATCCTTTTTTTTTTTTTTTTACAAATAGTTTATTGTCAAATTAGTTTCCACATAACACTCAGTGCTCATCCCCAAAATGCCCTCCTCCATGCCCATCCCCCCTCCCCCCCACATCCATCAGTCCTCAGTTTTTGTCAGCATTCAAGAGTCTCTCATGGTTTGCCTCTCTCCTTTTCCCCCCACCATTTCCGCCCTACCAAAGGTTATCCTTAACTGTGCAGTTTAAAACCACAGAGTCTCCTTGAATTAACTCCAAAAATCTCTGATAAATTTTCACATCCTATCATTGTTTCAAAGTAATTTACCTGGACAAAGAACATAACTTTTATTTGAAGACTTATCTTAAGATGAACTGCATGAGCTCATGTAAAAAAGGGAGGGGATGAGTATTCAAATAGAGCTCTAACAATCTGTTCAAATTACGTGTCCTCTGCAGAATTAGGTCCTGGTAACTTGAGCCAGGACAACAGCATTCCCAGCCAGAAAATGGGAACAATGCAATCAGTCTAACAGTGTATATATTTACTGTGGGGCTGGTAAAAAAACAGAACTGATTTCCAAGCCTTAGCTCAGTGGCCCTCAAAACTTCAGTATACCTAAGAAACTCCGGATAATGAAAACTCCACTTTCTTGGACCCCACACAGACCTACCAAATTAGAATCTCTGGGGACTGGGCAGCAACAGCCTTTAACCTTAGTCCCAGGTAATTCTGATGGTGGCGGCCCAGGACCACACCCTAAGAGATAGAGCCCTAGCTAAGGATGAGATTTGTTACCTACCATCACTTAAAACAAAGATGGTGAAGTAATTTGGACATTGATCCTGAGTATGTGTTATAATCTTCAGGCTAATGGCCAAGGCTTAGAAAGGTTTTCGATATGCATATCAGCAGATAAAACCGCGCAGTGACAATCTTTCATTAATGTGTGGCTTCCTGCTCTGACTGTGGTCCCCAGACCAGCAGCTTGAAATTAAAAGAAATCTCTGGAGCTGGGGCCCAGGAATCCACGTTTTAACATTTCTCCAGATGATTCTTCCGCACTGTACACGGTCCAGCACGTTATAGTTAATGCAAATACATTTTATAATGATAAACACTTAATCACACTTTTTTTTTTTTGCCTTGTCCTCCTGCTTTGATAAAAGATGTGATGTTAATTAGCAGACCCTCTCAACTTCTCTCCCACGCCTTCCCCATTGTGGTGCAAAGTGCATATATGTGGCACAGAGTTTGAGCTAGACTTTCCACTAGCTGAGGGACAATTAGCATGGCTTGGACAGTCAAAGAGCTCCAATCATACCCGTAAGTATGGAAGCAGGGGTGATATGAAAGGAGATCCCCTCGGGCTCTCAGCGCCCTTTGGTTCCAGCAACTACCTTTCCATGATGTTTCCTAGGGTCTGCCATGAAAGCCAGAAACATCGCATGGGAACTTGGTGGTGGTGGTGGTGGTTTGTTTCCTTCCCCCTCCCCCACCTAAAACACTGCATCTAAAGTCGAGTATACTTACTCTCACATTTTGGAGTACATCAAAATCTCCAGGGGAAACTTAATTAAAAATACAGATTCCTTGGTTACAACCTCAGCTTCTGATTCAGTAGAATTCGAGAGGGTCTCCTCAATCTGTATTTGAGCAAGCTTCCCCATATCTTACACATATCAAGGTTTGAGAATCCCTGGTGTTATGGGAGAAGCCTAAGATAAAAGTAGAAAATCTGACCTTAAGTCAAACTTCCCCAGAATTTGGTGTGCAAACCTGGGAACACCTCAGCTTCGTCAACATAGAAACGGCCTGCCTTTACGGGGCTGTTAAGGTGGCAACACATGTAAAAGGCCTCAGCGAATTGCAAAGTACCAAAAACACAGGGTAAAACTGACAGGGGCCCCTTCGCCTAAAAATGCAGCAACAATAAGCAGCATTCCACATCAGATTCGAATTGTGAGACACAGCTCAGTTTGACAACCTGTGAAATGTATTGACTCATGTCCCCTCAAAAATGGTATGCCTGGGGCACCTGGGTGGCTCAGTCAGTTAAGTGTCTGACTTCGGCTCAGGTCATGATCTTGCAGTTCATAAGTTCGAGCCCCGCATGGGGCTCTGTGCTGACAGCCCAGAGCCTGGAGCCTGTTTTGTATTCTGTGTCTCCCTCTCTCTCCGCCTCTCCCCCGCTAGTGCACGCTCTCTCTCTTTCTCTCTCTCGAAAATAAGTATTTTTAAAAAATGGTATGTTGGAGCCGTAAATCCCCAGCATCTCCAAATGTGACCTTATTTAGAAATAAGGCCTTTACAGAGGTAATCAAGTTAAAATGAAGATACTAGGGTGGGCTGTACTCTTTTTGACTGATAATGGAAGAGAAAGGTGAACATAGATTCAGAGGCACACGAGATGACGGCCATCCACAAGCCAAGGAGAGGGGCATGGCATAGATGTGCTTCCCCCTCAGCCTTCAGCAGAATCCAGCCCTGCTCACATGCAGATCTCGGACTTCCAGCTTCCAGAATGAGACAATAAATTTCTGTTGGGTAAGCTGCGGATCCATGATTCCGTGTTACAGCAGCCCGAACAAAAGCAAACAATCTGTCAGCTCCCAATTCAAGAGGAAAGTGCCCTTCTGCTGTTCCTTCTGTGGGGGACACTTGGGCCCCTGATGCGTCTCGGATCCCCCAGCGCTTGTTCTAATAACTTTACCAATGTACGCCCATAAAGTTCCATGTGAACTGCTTGTCAGATGCGTGGGGGAGCCAGCTCTGGGGAGGCAGGGACAGGGCCTCACTGCAGACTGCATCGTGGAGTCTTGGTCTACAGCAACGGTCACACAATCAGAGCTCTGAAACATCTGCAAGCTCACCAGCAGGAACTGGCAAGTGATTTACCATCCTCATAAAACTGTCCAAACCCATCCCTGCGCCGCTAACTCACACTGCCTTTCTCCTTCTGCCAAGAGTGGCACCCACCGTCTGTGTCAAGCACCAGCTGGTCTGAGAGCTGGTCAACGGCCCTCAGCCCGCAGGGACCTGGGCATCCTCATCAAGAGGACCCTAAAGGCCCTCAAAGAGCATTTTCTCACTGAACGCACCTTTCTTTCTCCCCATCAGTAGGACAAACTCACTGTGGAAACACCCCCGTCAAAAAGGTCCTTTTTATATGCCTTACGATGGACCCGTAGAGGGTCTTCTCCAGTAGCTAGAGGGGGGACGGGAGAACCAGCCGCAGGCTGGTCCCATTGCACTGGCTGTCCTGCACCAGAAGGAGCTGTGTCTGTCCCGTGTGCAAGGCCTACAGGGTGACTTTACCCCCTACACACCCTTCTTGGGCAACCTCTCCTAGGAAACTCCCTAGGGTGGTCTAACACACACACACACACGCACGCGCGCGCGCGCGCGCGCCCAGGTCTCGCTCTCAGGGTTTCCAATTGAGTGAGTCAGGTGGGGTCTGGGAACAGCATTTTTCATTTAATTCCAGTATAATTAACACACGGTGTTAAATTAGTTTCGGGTGTGCAATACAGTGATTCCACAATTCTATACATTACTCAGTGGTCATCAAGGTAAGTATACTCTTGGGTGGCTCAGTTGGTTAAGCATCCAACTGCAGCTCAGGTCACGAACTCACAGTTCATGGGTTCAAGCCCCATGTTGGGCTCTGTGCTGACAGCTCAGAGCCTGGAGCCTGTTTCAGATTCTGTGTCTCCCTCTCTCTCTGCCCTTTCCCTGCTCATGCTCTGTCTCTCTCAAAAATAAATATACATTAAAAAAATTTTTTTAATCTACTCTTAATCTCCTTCACCTATGTCTCCCCCCACCAGACCCACACACACACCAAGTTCCCCTCTGGTAATCACCAGTTCTCTATATTTAAGAGTCTGGGTTTTTGTTTGTTTGCCTCTTTCTTTCTTCTTCATTTTGTTTTTTAAATTCCACATATGAGGGAAATCATATGGTGTTTGTCCCTCTCTGAATGACTTACTTCACTTAGCAGTATACCCTCTAAGAAACAGTGTGCTCCCCTGGTGATTCCGAAGCACACTCAGGGCAGGGAACCACAGCCTTGAAATAAAGTCAGGGTCCAACCAGACATCCCAAGGAGAAAGCACCTATGGTGGTCAGGAAAGTGAGATGTCCACTTTCAGTATTGCCAAGTGGCCCCAGTAAGTCTCCTCTTTCCAGGCTTCAGTTCTTTCCCTGTCAAAGGAAGAGGCTGACCTAGAACCACTCAGGCCTCCCTTTTAAAAAAAAAAAAAAAATTTTTTTTTTAATGCTTACTATTGAGAGAGAGAAAGAGAAAGAGAGACAGAGCACTAGTGGCGGGGAGGGTAGGCAGATAAAGAGGGAGACACAGAATCCGAAGCAGGCTCCAGGCTCCGGGCTGTCAGCATAGAGCCTGACATGGAGCCAGAAGTCACGAACTGTGAGGCCAAAGTAGGACGCTTAACCAACTGAGCTACCCAGGTGCCCCAAGCCTCTGGTTTTTAAAAAAGTAACTTCCTGGGGCGCCTGGGTGGTTCATTCGGTTAAGCGTCCAACTTTGGCTCAGGTCATGATCTCACGGTTTGCGGGTTCGAGCCCTGCATCAGGCTCTGTGCTGACAGCTAGCTCAGAGCCTGGAGCCTGTTTCAGATTCTGTCTTCTCTCTCTACCCCTTCCCTACTTGGACTCTGTCTCTCTGTCCCTGTCTCTTTCTTTCTCTCTCTCAAAAAATACACATTAAAAACTTTTTTAATAACTTCCCTGGAATCACTCGAAGATGTCCCATGAAGACATCTGCCCTTGCTTCTCGGATGCACTAAACACAACTGCTTTTATGCTTGCACCTCAGGCTGCCCTGGCTGACGCCTCACCCTTTAACCCTGCCAGCAAGGGCCCAGGAGTGACAGGTGCTGAGGCCAATAGAAAGTCCTTCAAGGAGAAAATTAAGCCTCTTAAAGTGCCCTTGATGTAATCTCTCAAACCCCGGAATAATCCACACTCCTCTGGGAAGATTTGCCATGCATGACCTTGGGCCACGGAAATATCTTCACTTCCATCAAACTGGGTCCTGGACCCGAGTGTCAAGTAATGACGGCTGGTCTTGCAGCAATGCCAACAGAGAAGACAAGGGTTGTCCTTTAAACACAGGAAGCTCTGGTGCTTGAGAGAGCAGCACTGAGGGACCGCGCCATAGCATAACAAATCCATGGGGATGCACTCCATCAGGGGCTCTCAAATGCAGGGGAGAAAGGAGACCTCTCTCCATGCAGCCGAGGGGACTCTGGGGACGAGTCGTGCACCAAAACAATTCACCAGAACATCAAGGTCAATGATACATACTTCAGACGAGTGATTTTACTGTCTTCAACCCAGTGACGGAAGTTACCGAGCAGACCGTTTAAGTGCCGCTCCTTCAGAGATAAAAGCAAGAGGGGTGGCCACATGTCCCCAGCAAGCTACCCTCCACAAGTGTCTTCTGTCACTCAACAAGTAATTAGCAAGGATGGGCTTCATTCCTTCATGACTCGTACCTTTAACTCTTAACAGTTGACCTAAAAAAATATTGCCCCCAGAAGACACTGCTTTTCCACTATTTATTACTCTCTTCCTCAGCTCAAATGTGACAAAGATTTTTTTTCCTTATCTAAGGCTAACCTCTGTCACCAGCAAGTTTTCTTCATCAATTACTCATTCAAATTGTTACCCACAGCGCTCTAGGCATGGCTTCAGACACTTGGGGACACAGCGCCAGGTAGTGTCTCCTATGGAGTTTATATTCTAGTGCCATGGGGCAGACCATAAATGAACCATGTATGTAATATCAGGGAAGCATAAATGATATGAAAACAAAAAAGGAAGAGGATGGAGAGCAGGGGCTGCTGGGAGCCAGGGAGAGGCGCCAAGGTGCCAAGGGAGGCGGCTGGTAAATGAAATGAAGTGTGAGAGAGCGACCCCCACCTTCAGGGG
Source organism: Hyaena hyaena (assembly GCF_003009895.1). Classification (NCBI taxonomy): domain Eukaryota; kingdom Metazoa; phylum Chordata; class Mammalia; order Carnivora; family Hyaenidae; genus Hyaena; species Hyaena hyaena. Next base: position 6,779,865 of record NW_024080647.1, read on the forward strand.
CCAGGATGAGGAGACCTGGCAGGAGAGCCGGGAGTGGCCCAGCCAGGACACAGAACGCGTGAGGATGGTGGCATGGAAAGCCTGGAGAAGAAACTGTCCCACAGAGCGACCAGCTGGCTAATGGCTGCAGAAAGGGACAAGGGGTAGCCGGCCCCCCGAAATCACTGGTGCCCGAAGAAGTGTGGCTTCGGTGAAGGGGTGAGGGCAAAAGCCAAACTGGCGTGGGTTCAAAACAGAATAAGAGGGAAGGAAACGGAGCAGAATGTACGCCAGTTCTTTCAGAAGGGCTCACTATTACGGAGGGTGGAGGAATGCATGAACAGCTGATGGGGATGCGGTCGAGAGTGCGCTGTTGGGGTGCTCTTTCCCTTAAGACGAGGGGGGCTACAGGGTCTCTCGTGAGGGGGATCATCCATCGGGAGGGAAAAGTGATTGTGCAGAAGAGAAAGGTGACACGTGCTTGAGGAGAGCCTGCATGCCAGCAGAGGACAGGCTCCCAGGCACATGTGGCTACAGTGCTCTGCGGTTACAAGGCTGTGTGGCTACAGTTGTAGACAGGCTAGCAGATTTAGCCTGGGAAGATGATGACACTCATTCCTAATGGCTTCCTTTTTCTCACTGAAATAAGCCGGGTCATCAGCCCCGAGAGGGGTGGGGACAGAAACACAGGGCACCCCACTGTGCCAAGAATCCCCCTTGGGGTCTATGGCCATAACTCCAGAGACCAAACGGATGCCTGTGTGTTTTCTCTAGCCAGTTCCTCCGCCTCGGGCAGAAGCACGGTAGGTGGAGGGTGGGGTTTTCCCAAGAGAGTTAGACAACGGATGAAAGGGTCAAGGGAGTTGAGGGTGTATGCAAGCACCTGTGCTGGGGGTGGAGGAGGTCAGAGGACAAGAGAGGGGTGACGGTTAATGGAACGTGGAAGGGTCACCAGGTCAGAGGCCCCGGTAGGGGGAAGGCTAGGTGGGACTGGCTACTAAAAAGGAGTAAGATGAAAGAGAAAAGGTGAGAGTCGGACTGGAATGCTGGTCAAGATTTTGCTAGAGGTAACGGTTAATGGTAATGAGCAAGTGTACAACCCTGTTCTTCAACTGAAAGAAGTGGGTCATAAAATCAATGCAGTGGGTCAGAACGAGCATTTTTTTTTGAATTGAACAAAACCCCTTGTGGACTGGTGTTAAAAATAAATAAGACACTGAGGCAGGGTTTCTCAATGATGGCATGGCTTACATTCTAGGCCATATAACTCTTTGTTGTGGGGGCTGTGCACCGTAATGGCAGCCCTGGCCTCTACCCATTAAATGCCAGTAGCACCCCTTCCTCCCTTCAGGCTATGACACAACATATGTCTCTAGACGACACCAAATACCCTCTATCTAGAGACCCCCACGGGAGGGATGGCTGAAGTGAGGCAGAGGAAAAATAACAGTGGTGGCCAAGGCACTGAGCTGCGTGGACAATCTATGTAGATTTCAAGCCACCAAAACTGTTGATGGGAGCATATGACTCGCTGCTCAAAAACTGATTATCAGGAAAACCGAGAAAACATAATTAAGCAGGAAAAATGGTTTAAACATTTAAAAAATTCAATTCTAAGACTTTCCTATAAATTCACGTATATAATATAAAACTGTAAAACGATAAACCAAACCTGTAACCTCAAGATATTTTAGCAAACAAAAAAGAACTACAGGTCACAGATGGGAAAGCGCATCGGATTCATTGCTGCATAAAGGAAGTTGTTACTGCTTTGATATTTTGATCATTATAGAGAAACCTAAATTTGTATATATGTATCTGATAAACCAGCCACTGGTAAGATTTTTATTAACATGTTTTCTGATTAGAAGAGAAATATACCCTAAGTATAGAGAAAATTTGGAAAATATGAAAAAGTATTTTTTAAAAATTTGAAACATCTGTAATCTTAACCACCTAGAAAAAGCCATTTGGTTTGTTCCATTTCGGCAAAATACAAAAAAAAAAAATTTTTTTTAAAAAGGTTGAAGGGAGGCCAGATAAACAAAATCTTCAAAATATGAGGCGGCAGAGAACTGTAGGCGGGGGCTCTTTACCTAGGCTGCATATTAGAATGACCTGGAGAACTTAACCCACCCATGCCACAGCCCCACCCAAACCAACGCATCAGAATCCTCAGGTGATCCCCATGCATAGCAGGGGTGGAGAACCCTACAAAAGAGACCCATCCTACAAGCTTAAGCAGCAACCCCTTCATGAAAATTTCATGAAATTTTACTTTTTTCCATATACCCTGCTACCATTACCAGTTTTGCTTTGCCTATAACTTACATGCGAAACCATTAACAAATAAAAGGCACTAAAATTAAGTGGCTAAAAACAGCACAAGTGTTTATCTGCTAAAGAATTTTAGAATTAGGGGATCAGTGGGGAGGGAAGGCTTTCAGGGAAACTTCTTCTTGAGCTCTGGGTCTTCCAAGTCACTGAGGACTTACAGACAAGTAAGGGTCCCTGAGGACAGCCAAGTGTGTATGTGTCACTGATAAGCACTGTTAGAAATGTGTCCCCTCTGGCAACAGTGAAATAAACACTTGTTGAAATTAATGGTTACTGCACTTAATTTCCTCCCAAAAAATGCACTAATGATCAGATTACAATGCAATTTAAGCAACATTTATCATATGGTCACCATTTTCTTCACAATGCCCTTTACATGTAGCCAACTTTTTATTAAAGGAAATCAACGACTTCAAATCTTGAATATGCATGTATGCTGAAAAAACAAAAAACAAAAACCACAGAATCTCTAACAGTCCTCACCAGTCTCTCATGAGAATCCATTACAAAATACTTAAAACCATACTCATGAACTCTGACTTTCACTGTGGCGTACCCAGATATCCACCTATCCATTACTAAATCCCCAAACATGTGCAACAGATGCAGACACCAATTAAATACCAGAACCCAAATATATATGTCTCCCTGCTTGGTAAAACTGATACAACGAAATTAATTTGCCTTGTCTGGCATTCTAAATTTCATCCAGAAAAGGGTAGAGCATTGGCTGGACAAGAACACAGGATCTGCAAAATAGGAAGCTGGTTTCTGTAAACCAGCAGTTTGCAAAGTATGGTTCATGACCAGCAAGATCAGTATCACCTGTAAACTTATTAGAAATGCAAATTGTCAAACCACACCCAAGACTTATAAAATCTGAAACCAGAGCCCAACAACCTGGCTTTTAACAAGCCCTCAAGGTGATTCTGATGCATTCCAGCTGGGGAAACACTCATGGTATCTAAACCCATGGTTTTCAAATGGTAGAGCAGAGCCCTGGCTCACAGTGGGTTGAGACTCTGAGTCTCCCACCAGTACTCGCAAGGTCACCTGGGATGGACTTCTTAAACCGTGGATGGAGTTTCCACTGCTTTTCAATGTTTGGTTTTAGTGGTAACTGCCAAGAACTCATAAATTCTATCAACTTTCAAAAATCACACTACAAGGCAAGATTACAAACGGCGAAGCAGTCAGCAAGCTAGGGACTGTGTGGAAGGAGACCCAAGATCAAATGCCAGCACAGCCGTTAAATAGCACCTCTCCGAGCCTCAGACAGGAAAACCAAGCTTGAGGACGTGCTGCTGCTATCTGAGAGGACTCTGCAATTGGCCAGAACTTCAGCTGGGATCAAAGTCAAGGAAAAGGCTTCCTAAAAGCCTTCCTGGTCTCTTCGTCTTACTACTCTCCTAGGGGATAGAGGTAAACAGCATTTCCTGAAGTCATCCTTTACAACGAAGGCACTGACTCAAAACTGGCGAATTTCAGGATGTCAGAAGATAATTAACTACAAGTTTCCAAAGAGATAAAAAGATTACTGCAGAAAGCATAAGAGAAAGCAGGTATAATATTGCTCACTTTCTGTTTCCAAAATGGTTCCAAACAAGTTTCATATTCATGAACTCAATACCATTTTAAAAAGTGTTTCCTTATAGAGAAAAGCTTTCTGTTTGAGCAAGTAAGCCTATAGAGCTGTATATGGAGCAAGTTAATCACCTCCCCTTCCCACTGCCAATTTTAAACAATCTCGAGTTTTGTGTGTCCTGCCACATCTTCCTCCAAGGTTATATACCTAGGGCTTCTTTCTTTAAATCAGAAATAGGACCATTCTAAATATGATACTCTGTAACTTGATTTCATTTACATTTAATATGTCAAGGACATTACTAGCAAAATAATCCAAAATTATCCATCCTGATAGACATTTCATGTTGCTTCCCATTTATTCACTTCAATAACACTACAATAAACATCTTCACATACAGATCCTTGCATGCTGTTTTGATTTCTAGAAGACTCCAAATATGGGATTGTGGGGCACATGGCAGCAAGTTCCAAACTTACACAGAAATTGTCTACCTTCCCTAAATCTCACAGCAATTCATACTCCCACCAAAGAGTGCAAATTGTGCTCCCTCATACATCTAACAGAAGATGTTACCAGGTTTTTTTTCAATGTTTATTTATTTTTGAAAGACAGAGTGTGAGCAGGGGAGGGGCAGAGAGAGAGGGAGACACAGAAGCAGGCTCCAGGCTCCGACCTGTCAGCACAGAGCCCAACGCAGGGCTCGAACCCACAAACAGTGAAACTTGAGTCAAAGTCAGCATTCAACTGACTGAGCCACCTGAGTGCCCCTCACCAGTTTTGTTTTGTTTTTTTAAGTAGGTCAGCTGGATGGACAGAAAACTTAATGCTTGCTCTAAATTTGCATTTCCCTGATCATTATGTAGGTTGAGAATCTTTTCACATGTTTATTAGCCATTTACATCTCTTTCTGTGGGAACTGACTATTCATATCCTCTGTTCATCTATTATGTTGTACATCACCACCCCCTAGAAACTCTCGATGTGTGAGGTTAGGACAGGGCTGTCTTCTTAGCATGAAGCACATGGTTAAGCCCTCAAAACAACAGGGCAAATGAATAGCAGACCTAAGAGAGTTTTGTTTGTTAAGACTGCAACTAGAAGAGTAGAAAGGAAATACGAATATTCATTACTTTTCTATATATTCAGAACAGCATCACTTTGGCTGACATTAAATTGTTGGTTGAGGAAAAAACAAACTCATGCTCTTGGCACTGACTCTCAAAATCCACTGTGAAACGGGTGACAAATGAACACAGTCTTAATTCACAGTTCCGGGTGACACATAAAGAAAGGCTCTCCCAACCAAAGCATTTCGTACCCAGCCGTGTCTACCAGTTGTCGTTCAATGGCACCTGTCACTGAGCCAAAGGTTGCTAGGATGGTGATGGACAGGAGAAGCCTACCTTAGAGTGCCTGGGACGCTCAGCTGATTAAATGCTCAGCTCTTGATTTCAGCTCAGGTTTTGTTCATCTCACAGTTTGTGGGATTGGAGCCCCCATTGAGCTCTTTGCTGACAGCAGGGAACATACTTGGGATTCTCTCTCTCCCTCTCTCTGCCCCTCCCCCACTTGTGTGCATGCAGGCATTCTCAAATAAATAAACATTTTTAAAAAAAGATGCCTACCTTAAGGATTTCATTTCCTTTTTGTTTTGTTTTTTGTCTCCACCCCCTCCAAGATTTTTTGTCTTTTATAATCTGCTTATTGAGGAAAGGGGCTGTGGAGAGGGCCTACAGGGGGAGTTTTATACAGTTCAGATTCCTTAATTCTTTTAACTTTAGGCAAAACATCTGGTTAAACCCAGCGTTTATCCCCATTATTTGTAATAGTTCTGTTTGGTTTATGTTTTAACTTGTCTCCTTATTAAATATAAAAGTAATAGGATTAAGAAGTTCTGGGGGAAACTACTGTAATTAAAAAGGCACCAGTTGGGTATGTTAAGCTGTAATTCTGGTCCTGCTTAGTAAGTTTTTCTTCTGGCCTTTAAAATTTTTTGTACCCAATAAAAATGGCTTTGAATTATTTAACTCTTTTTTAGTTCTTCCTGTATTGGCCGAACACCACCCAAAATCTCCAAGAAAATATTATCACTCAAAAGTTCTGAATCAATAATGTCATAGATCACAAGTTTCAGACACTGTCCCAAGAGTCTGGGCATGCCACACACACACACCACAACACACACACCACACAGCCTGGGAAACTGACAGGCATCAGTCCAAAACACACTGGTGTTTTCTAACCTTTTGAAGTTATAAAATCTTTTTAACAACAACAACAACAACAACAACAAAAATGCAGGAACTTTGAGCAAGCAACGCTTATCATATGGATCAGGCAAGAGGCAACAAAGCACAATTTGTAACACTTTGTTAAGAGAGGCATAAGAAATTGATAAATATTAAGGTAGTAGACTTGGGAATGAAGATTGAAGGGTTTCCAACTTCTTTTTAATTTTTTATTTCAGCTTTATTAAAAAAACTATTTTTTTTAAGTTTAGATTGTATGAGTGCAGGAGCAAGAGAGAGGAGCAGAAGTGAGAGAGAGAGAGAGAGAGAGAGAGAGAGAGAGAGAGGAAAGCAGGCTCCATGCTCAGCACAGACTCCAACTTGGGGCTCAATCCCATGACCCTGGGATCATGATCGGAGCTGAAACCAAGAGTTGGAGGCTCAAGCAACTAAGCCACCCAGGCACCCCAAGAAAACTTCTATTTTTTAAATTTTTTATTATATAACATTTAGCACATGCACAATAAGTTACAAATTTATAGTTATAAAACATAATGCTAAAATGAATCAATACATTTTTAGACTACAGTTTTATTTTTCTGAGCATAGTTGGTAAAAATTTAGATTGTTCACGATCTGTATGTAACCACCCTGAACTGCTCTTGGGAACTAATGATCTGCTGGAAATGAGGGGTGGAGGAGAAGGGGAATCAGTATAACTCTGAGGTACAAAAGACAGAAACTGGACTAGAAATCTCCATCTCCACCCCCCCCTCATCACTCACTCATACACACACCCCTCTTTGTGAAACCTGACTTTACTTTTAAAATACTCTAGGAAAGAGTGTTTGCTTTGAAAAACCCTAAACAAGGGGGAGGGGGCTGGGTTGCTCAGTCATAAGCTTCACTCAGCTGAAGTGTCTGACTTCAGCTCAGGTCATAATCTCACAGTTCTTGAGTTCCAGCCCCCTTGGGCTCTGTACTGACAGCTGGGAGCCTGGAATTTGCTTCCGATTCTGTGTCTCCCTCTCTACCCCTCCAGTGATCTCGAGTTGTGTGTCTCTCTCTCCCTCCCTCGCTCTCCCTTCCTCCCTCTCTCTCTCTCTCTCTCAAAAAATAAATAATAAACATTAAAAAGAAAAAATAACCCTAAACACGTAGGGTTAGCAGGTGAATTCAAGACACACCGATCAGCCTAAGCCAATAGCTTATTTAACAGATTTAAGTTCAAATGTTTTGCTTTCCCTCTGGAGGCAGAAGCACAACATCACTGTCAAAAATAGACACTTTCTAATTAAACTCTTGTGTATCTCCTTGATAACCTAAGTGGGTACAAAGGCAGAGAAAAACCAGTGACTTCTCCAATCCGAAGAGCCCTGTGTTTCTCTGATTCAAGGTACCATCACTAAGACTGGGAACTTGACACAATAGATGGCTTTCTGCAATTGATTTGAGTCTCTATGCTAATTTTGGATATAAATGTATCTTAGGCTCTGGGTGTTTTCTACAATTCCAGGGTTCAATAAAAAAAAAAGCACAGTATTCATGCAGGTGTCCCTCAAGGCCACGTGTCACAACCACCCCGCCCCCCCCCCACAGTATTTTGCATACATATCCTAAATCAGCAGTCAAGGAAGATAAAACCTTGGAGACGCAATGGCTCACATCCACGCTGGAGGCACTTAATGACGTTCACTAGCGAAGCAGCAACCTAAGCCCTGACATCAGATGAAAGCTTCACATCCCCCCCCTTTTTCTGTGATCCCTTGAAGCCTCTCCAAAGATGAAGCCCCAAAGTGCTGACGTGACCTCAATACTATGGCATCATTTCAATAAGACGCCAAGGAGAAAGGCTTGCGTGTTTCTGCACTCAGCTGATTGTAGGTCAGCAAACACGCCCTTCCTCTGCCCCTTCACAAAGCAGAGATCACAATCTTCCGTATTTCAAAGAAAAAGAATGCCCGGAGCCCCACTCCTGAGAAGTCGCCAACTCCGTGCTCCGGAGAAGGGAGGCGGATAATGTGCAACCTGACGAATGCCACAACTCAGCACACCCAGGTACCATTAAAGGCAAATAAGTAGTACTTAGAGCACCACGGTGTCTGCAATTCATGTACATTTGGGGGCCCGTTTCTCTGGGGCATCATCCCTATCCTCCTCTTTGGGCCTTGGACAACGCCAAATACTTGGGCTCATTCTCTCGTCTTCTGGAAATACTCGGAGGTTAGTCTTCACCACGAGACAGAGATTCTGAAACAACCCCCTTTCCCCTGATCATCTCGACTCTTCTCGGGAGGCACAAATTCAAGTTTCCCCACGCGTGACCTGAAGCCCCAACTTCTGGAAACGTCCCCCCCTTACCTACTCCACGAGCTGGCATCGCGGCGAGAACCGAGCACGCAGCCGCGGGCGCTGCCGCCGTGGCCGCCGCAGCCAAGGAGGCGATGGGAGGCTCGGGCCGCTCTTCGGCCCCGGGGCGACCGCGAGCCAGGCCCTCGGCCCGGGCCGCCGGCCGGCTCGCCTCCTCTCCCGCAGGGGAGAGCTCCCGCGCCGTGCGCAGCGCCCAGGCGAAGCGGGGCGCGGGGAGCACGCTCCGCACCCGGGCGCCCGGCCGGGGGACGCCGCCAAGCGCACGGCTCCGGTGGAGCGCCCGGGCACTCGCGGCGGCGGGGGAGAGGGGCGTGTTCCCTGCTACTCGGAGCCTGCAAGCCGCGTCTCAGCGGGACAGGGAGACGAGGTGAGCCGGGCGCGCAGCCCCTGACGGCGGCTCTGGGCCCTACACACGGGCCGGGCCGGCCTGGCGACGCGCCGCAGCCCGCGCGCCCCTGCGGGAACCACCTCCGTGCGCGCCCTACGCGGCCGCCTCCGCTCCTGCCTCGGCGCGCAAACTTTCCCGACCAAAACCCCCCCTGCCTCTCCTGCGGGGGCGCCGCGCTATACCTCCCGCAGCCCCAGAAGCCGTACGCCCCCTCCCTCCGCAGCCAAGACCCACTGAAAATATGGCGCCCTCGAACGTCGTTCCTCGGTCCCCTCAGGGAATCCCGAATTGCCAGTCCCCTGGACCCCGGCTCCCAGTGGGCGCGAAACTGCAGCCTGCGGGGCCGAGGAAGGAGAAGGCGCCGCTAGTCCAGTGCGAGCCCAGCGACACCAAATCCAAACCCTGCCCTCGCTCTCGGGCGGGCGCTGCCCAGGTCCCTCAGCGGCCAGCAGTTTTGCTGGTGGCCAGACGGCCAAGGGGGGTCGTGGAATGGGCAGGTCTGAGGGTCTGGGACTGGAGGAGCTCGGCACCGGCGGGCTGTCTTTGCCTCCAACCTCGACCGAAGACTAGTTTGCAAAGTGGCGCTGGAGTCCGGGCGGCCAGTGCTGGAATGAAGCCGCTCCGCCCGCGCCAACTCTCCTGGCGCGGGGGCCCGGCCGGGGCCGAGGGGACACTCCATGCAGGCGGGGCCGCCTTTCAAAGCCCAGTTACCGGAAACCCAGCGGGAGCCCCGGAGGGGACTGGCCGCCCGCGGCTAGGAATCCGCTCTCAGGCGCCGGCTGCCAGCCTGTTTGCAAACCGCTGCGCCCAGGTCGAGTGCAGTGAAACATACATGTGCAATAGACAGGTGCATAAATTTTATTTTATTTTTATTAATTTTTTTCGCAAAAAGCCCTCCTAGGACATCAAATCTGGGAGCTTTGCGGGGTTTTTTCTGCACTGGCATCACTCACGAGATGCAAAAGGGAGGAAAAAACCACCCACATTTTCCTTCTGTAGAGGGGAGGGAAAAGACACGAGAAATTCATGCAACGTGCATGCAGCTGGAGGAAGAGGAAAACCCGAGCGAGCCGTGCGCCTTACCGGGGGATGCATTTACTGTCTCATTGCAGAGCGCCTGCCCCGGAGTGCAGCCGGCGTCCCCCCGCGCGCCCGGCGACCGCTCCGCTCCCGCAGCCGCTTCAGCCGCTGCCGCCGCCGCTGGCTCCGGGCGCGGAACAAGAGCCTAGGGCGAGCGCGAGCGCACGGCCCGCGAGCGCCGGGAGGGCAGGAAGCGCGTCATCACTCGGGGACGGCGCGGCCCCGCGCGGCTCCGGTCCAGCAGCGGCGCCGTGCGGCACCCGGGCTGGGCCGGCACGGGCACCTTCTGGGTCTCTGCCCGGCGGCTTGGTGCCGGGAGGGTCCGCGTGGGGAGGCAGCGTGCCCGCCGAGCTGTCGTGGGGAGAAGGGGTCGCGGAGTGACCCTGGCTTTCCGAACTCGGGTTCAGCTGTGAAGGAGACGGGAGAGGAAGGGATGCGGCAAGGGGCCCCTGGGACAGCTGAGCGCTTCCCGCGGACCACTCGCCGTCCTGGCCAGCGGCGTGGTTCCCACGAGAGGACAGTGGCGCGCAGTGGGGTTCTGCTGCGGCGCTGCTAATAGGAGCCGGCAGCTGGCTGTCCCTTTCTGCACGTGTTGCACACGCGACACTGAAATTGGTCAGAGGTCACTTAGGGTTTTTGAGAAAGGCTCTCGGGATGGGGTAAGAGGGGTGGAGAGCACTCCATTAAATTCATAGGAAAAAAATGTTCTCCTGCCTCCTATGCCCTTGTGTAAAGTCATATACCTGTTACATTTACACAGTTAGTAGGAAATGTAGGATGACCTGAAGCAACGTGAAGGTTATTAAGGGGACAAGGAGACAAATCAGAAAATAGCGTGTACCATAAGATCTCATCTTCTTAAACTATGATAAACGGAGAGAGGTAGGAAAAAAATGAACGGATAACCACTGGACAGGTGTTAACTAGATCCCTCAGTGATTGGTAGAAGTGTGGTAATTTCTCTTTTCCTGCTTAGTTCTAGTTTCTGATTTTTCTGCATAGTTCCAGTTTCTGATTTTTCTGTCAGGAACACATTACTTTTATAGTTAAAAAATGTTTTTTTAATACACCTTGCATTTTTTCCTAGCCCAACACAAAATGACTCGGATAGACCCCTCTTCTTAAGAAATAAGTAGCAAATCTCTCCAGTTACTCAATAAATGAAACTATGGAAACTTTTAAGTGTTGTTTCAGAGCATGAAACTGCTGTTGCTATGAACTGGAGAGCGGGTTGATTTTGTAAACAAACTATCATGTAGAAGTCTATTGGGGCGTTGGATAAGGCTGGACATTCTGTAAGAACAATGGCATGTTCTTGTCTGGGCTGATGGACTTGATTTTATTATGACCACAGAGAATAATACATAATACATCTATTATGTATTATCAGAGTACAGCTTTGTAACTTACAGGGAACAAACTTTAACATCAGAAAGCACAATCAGAACCAGTGAATTGACAACTTGAGAAAGTCCTAGAAGTGGCAGGACCCACACTTGCTAATTACACAGGTAAAATGGTTCTGCTCACACATTTCTAAACAGTTGCGGGTCTCACAGAATAACTGGTGGTGACAGCAAGTCACTTCAGGGGATGGTTAAAAAGTAAATCTTTACTGATTCCTGAGAGATTAATAATAAGCTCATTAATTAATGCCACTTAAATTGCAACTAAAGTCATTTTTCCTTTCTACCTTAGTCTTTGATTCATAGGGCCCACTGGCTTCCCATCATACATCTCAGTCCGTTTTGTTCCCCCAACCTAGACTTAAATTTTTTTTCCTGGACTTAATTCACCCTTAAGGTATCCTCATGTTCTTCCACTGCCTACTAGTGAGACTCCGTTTAATCTTAGAAGGTGAGCTCCATCAGAGCAAGGATCTTACTTTCATCTCTGTGCCTAAATGAGGGTCTGGCACATATTGGGTGCTCAGTAAATATTTATTTCATGACAATAGCATGTTTGTTCACTGTCTACTTGCCTACTTCCTAAGATGTTTGAAAAGTCATCTCTGCTATTAGACTGTCAGCACAATCCTAGGACAAGAAGAATTTGTAGAATTATAACCCTGGTTTAATTCAGTAGTCTTACTCTTCAAAATGAGAGCCAAATCCTAAGACATTTCAAGCAATGAGGTACAGGTATCTGAGTATCTTATTAGTAATCCACTTTGTTCTATTTTGTGGCTCCCTGAGATCAATCAAACCCCTTCCCCCAGTGAAAACATCAGTCCTAGAATTCTTTGCTTTAGTCCTGACTTCTAACCAACTGACTTTTGGACACTTCATTTATTTTTATATTTTCTCATTGTCTCTAACCTCTCTTCTGACCTCAAAGCCATTTACTCTTTCTTTAGAAAAACCAACTCTAACCATTCTATTGCCTAGCATTATGTTTTTCAACAAGTGCCCCAAGAGAAGTAAAATTGATTTTACCAGGAACCTCTAGTAAGTGCTTTGAAATTAAGACTCTTCCCCTAGACCTGAAAACATAGTTATTTCTAAACTTAGAGTCAGCTACTAGTCTCTCTCTAAACTAGTCACGATGATCATAGGTCAGTAGAGACCAAACAAAAAGTTCTTTTAACAAGTTTGCATGCTTGGACTTTGTCTCCGCCCAGCAGAGGGAAGTGTGGTGGCAGTTCTCTGAAAGTATGTAGGACCTGAGGTAAAACTCATCCCATCGATGCAATTTACGAAGGCTTCATAGTGTCTCACTTCCTGCCAAGCAGATAATTAAGAACTGAAAACATACTCATTTTCTGTGAATAAAGAGTGCAGCATTTGGGGAAGTAAATCAGAGAGATCGTTTCCAAGTGGCTTATAAATGCATCTGGAGCTAAAATCCATTTTTCCACAAGCTAGAGCTGTAAATACCAAATGAGACATCGCTTGGTGTTACAGAGCCAAATGCTAAGAAATTACTCCCCTCCCGTCATTGTACTATTTGCCTTAATCTCCAGACAACCTCTCTGGCCGTGTGTACACCTGAGCAAACCCAACTGTGTCACGTTGAAGAGCCAAGGAAACTCTACTAAATACTGTTTCCCACTTTTGTGTGATAAGATCATAATTTGTCTTATGTTAAAATATCTTCTAGGGCATCCTTGACACACACACCTAGAGCTGATGACATTTTTCTCTTTTTCAAAATTGTTGTATCCATTCTCAGGAGCAAGGTGGATGTGGGAACCACATTTTCTAAGGATTGCCCATTACTCAAAACCAGAAATCAAAACAAGATACCCAGGCTTCTATTTTCATTTGACCTCTTTACGTTTATAGAAATCTCTCCATCTCTTTTCTTATTATAAGCTCTAGGAGAGAATATTACCCAAGAATCATATCTGAGTTTCAATACAGCATACAGTCAATAAGTTACTTTCCTTTTATTGGAAAGGCAGATAATCGGCACTTTCTAAGAATTAATATGTTTTAGTTTTTTAGCTCTCTGTAAGCATGGGGCCTCGCCTCATTCCCCACTACCCAGGATGGAGTGACAGATGCAGATTCAAAATTTCTTTTTTTTTTTTAAGAGCAAATTGCTTATATAGACTCAGGAAACTATTATTGTACCCATCTCATGACATACTTGATAATAATTTTTCTTTTCCTGTGGTATATAGAACACACTAGGGAAGGTTCTACCTAGAAACACGCTATCTAAAAGAATGCCAAGAATTATAATTATGCTAAATTGGATTTATCTTTAAATAAAATAGTCAATATAAACAACAGGTGAGGCAGGATGTTTCCCTTTTGCTTGCTTGCTCATAGATTGGAGAAAACAGGTTTGGTGTTACACAGTGGTTAACAATATTTTTACTGTGGATCATCAAAACTTTTTAAATTATGTAACTTTTAAGTTTCTGGTCATGTGGATTTTTTTAATGTTATGTAAACATGTTTTCATGAAATGTTCTACAGTATCAAGGTACTATAGAAAGACTTTTAAATTTAAAAAAATTGTTTTATTCTGTGATCGTAGCCAGTTGCTTCTCTATCATGAAAATAAATGGGATGAAACTGCTTTCCTTGTCTCTGGAGATGTGTTTAACTCTTGTAAAAATACTTTGTTTAGGTATCAGACCAACATTAATTTTAAAATAACATATTTATGGGGCACTTGCGTGGTTCAGTGGGTTAAGCGTCCAACTTTGGCTCAGGTCGTGATCTCACGGTTCCTGAGTTCGTGCCCCGCATGGGGCTCTGCACTGGCAGTGCAAAGCCTGCTTGGAATTCTCTGTCTCCCTCTCTTTCTCTGCCCTTCCCCCTACTCATGTTCTCTCTTTCTCTCTCTCTCATACAAATAAACATTTAAAGAAAGAAAAATATATCCAGCTCAATTGTTACTTGCCTATTCTTTAAATAAGCCTAAGAAATATTTATTAAATTAGTGCCAGGACCCATTATGACCAAAACACTGCTTTTCCCAGCTGGGAAGAATCCACCTGAATAAAATACAACCCTTGTCTTTCGGGAGAATCGGAAAGATGAGAGAGGACACACCAAATATTCAAATTGATTATGTTGATAAAAGGTCTTTAATGGTCTTCTTTCATCTGGTCACTTGTCTCAGAGAAATTTCCAGACATTTAGAATACACCAAAAAAAAAAAAAAAAAAAAAAATGTTTGTTCCTGACAAGAACAGTCCTTGATACAGAGGAATCACTATGGTCCTGTGGCCCAGAATAGCTCAAAGCAGANAAATTGATTATGTTGATAAAAGGTCTTTAATGGTCTTCTTTCATCTGGTCACTTGAAAAAAAAAAAAAAAAAAAAAAAAAAAAAAAAAAAAAAAAAAAAAAAAAAAAAAAGATGTTTGTTCCTGACAAGAACAGTCCTTGATACAGAGGAATCACTATGGTCCTGTGGCCCAGAATAGCTCAAAGCAGGTGTCTTAGGTCTTAGGAAATCAACTTGGTGTCATCTAGTACCCAGTTAAAACTTTAAGGTCAAGTACAAAGCAGGAGTTGTGATGAACTGGCCCATACATTATTTCTCTCACTATTTTGAATATTTTATTCAATTTTTCACACTTTTTCCTGGCAGCTGCATCTCCTGGATCTATCTTCTCCAGATTAGGAAGTCTGATTGTCCTCACTTTGCCTCATAAGGTGATTCCATTGAGATTCATTGACTTTTGGCATTATCACATTATTCTATTTTTATATTGATGAACTCAGATTTTTTGTCAGCAGAGTCAGAACCACATTTGCAAAAACTGTAGTAAAGCTGGCATGGAACAGAGCCATGTAATTCCAAAGTAAGTTGGGAGAAAACTAGAAGAGTTGGAAAAAGAAGGAAATATTCACTAGGATGATTTGTAATGCATCAGCACTTAGCACTATTCTTTAAGTATTTCCCCCCATGCAATTTGAATAAAGTTAAAATAAAACAAAAACCCCCAGCACCAACTCAATTAGGTTAATTTTTTTTTTATCCAAAGATAAAATACAAATAAGGGACTAACAGCCTCCCTAACATCAGAAAGATTATTTGCAAAAATAATGGCCTCCTATTTAGGCTTTTTTAT
The DNA here is from genome assembly GCF_003009895.1 of Hyaena hyaena. Taxonomy (NCBI): domain Eukaryota; kingdom Metazoa; phylum Chordata; class Mammalia; order Carnivora; family Hyaenidae; genus Hyaena; species Hyaena hyaena. The sequence goes on from NW_024080647.1 coordinate 6,795,371, forward strand.
CTTTTTTAATGTATTCATGCATAGCTCAGAACCACCGAGGCTACTATGGAAAAATGGGACTCTTTATGTAATCAGTGGGATAAAGTGGTATTTTAATATCACTTAACTTTCTAATTCCACTCCATGATATTCTAACTTTTGTTTAATGACCCTTATTATGATAGTACCTAAGTACAGAGTACCCAACACATCAACTTTCTACGTTCACTGGGTTTCAGTCATACTGCTGACTGACGAAAATCTTTCTTCATTATCCTTAGAACTTGGCACAGCTAAATAGATTTCTTAATGAGTCAGAAAGACTGTCAAAAGAATTGGCCATCCTGTGGTTCCTTCTTTATAGGCCAAAAATGTAAAAAAAAGCATTAGTGAATTGGTGTTAAGCCCTATCATTTGGTAAGTGTCTGACTCATCTTTTTGTTCTCTAAGACCTAGCACCCATAGCAGCAGGCACTGAGTACATGTCTATGAAAGAAATTTCTCTGTAATTTACATAAACTTTTTCAACTGAATATGGCCCACAAACTGTAAATGCCCCATTTACAACCGGCAGTGACCAGGGGATGAGAAGGAATAAAACCAAACTTACAAGGGCCAAGTTCGTAGAACCAATTGCTCTCCTTATATAATGTCTCCATCCTCTCTTCAAAAAATCATTTCAGTAGGCTCCTTTTCATCCCTGTCCCTGGTCACCCAGTTCCTCTCTCCAGAGGCAATCACTTTTGTCAGTTTCTTAGGTATCCTTCCAGGATATTCTATGTCTATACAAGCACAAATGTATGTTCACTTTCTTTTTGCAAAGGCTGCCACACTATTCTGTTGTTTGCTTTCCTCGTTATCCCTTGTAAGTAGAGTTTTTTAATTTTAATATGCTATTGTGAAAATACTAAAACATGTAGCAAAAGTAGAGAGAATTGTATAACCAATGTACCCCAACTTCGACCATCTCAATATATTACCACGTGCTTCATCTATTCTTTGTGTATGCATATTTTATTTTATTTTTCATTTTATTCATTTTGAGAGAGACAGAGAGAAAGCATGAGCAGGGACAGAGAGAGGGAGAGAGAGAATCCCAAGTGGCTCCATGCTTGTCAGCACATAGCCTGACATGGGGCTCAAAGTCACCAACAGCAAGATCATGACCTGAGCTGAAATCAAGAGCCAGACACTTAACCAATTAGCCACCCAAGCACCACTATTTGTGTATGCATATTTTAAAAAAAATTTTTTAACGTTTATTTTTGAGAGACGGAGAGAGCGAGCATGAGCGGAGAGGGGCAGAGAGAGAGGGAGACACAGAATCTGAAGCAGCCTCCAGGCTCTGAGCTGTCAGCACAGAACCTGATGTGGGGCTCAAACTCACAGACCGCAAGATCATGACCTGAACTGAAGTCAGACACTTAACCGACTGAGCCACCCAGGCGCCCCATTTTTTAAAAAAATTTTTTTAACATTTATTTATTTTTGAGAAACAGAGCAAGCATGAGTAGGGAGGGGCAGAGTGTGTATGCATGTTTTAGAACAAATCTCAGACATCATGTCATTTCACCCCTATCCACTAAAAACATTCTATCTGGTCTTTAAATCATATAGATGTTTTCTTATATGAGCACATTACCATTATCACACCTAATAAAATTAATAATAATTCCATGGTATCATCTCATGCTCACTCCATACTCAGATTTCTCTAATTGACTTAAAAAGGCCAAACATCAGATTTTTTTTCTTGTGTTTCTTCTCATGTAGAGTCTTCTAGAGTTGCCCATCCTTGTTTTCTATGGTACTGACTTGAAGAAAACTGCTCAACTATCCTGTGGAATATTTATTCTATACTCTGGATCTATCTGTTGCTCCTTGTGGCATTTTTAAACTTGGTCCTCTATCCCCTATTTCTTATAAACTTGAAATGTTTCTTGGAAGTTGTTTCTATGAACTAAGTTAGGCTCTGGCTTAACTTTTGGAGAAGCATACTTCATAGCTGGTGCTGTGTGTCTCTTACTGCATTGTATCAGGGAGCACACAATCTCAACTTGTCCACATATCAGTGAAGCTGAAATGCCCAGTGGGGTCGAGGACTACCAACCTGAACCCAACATTATAAAGTTCCCATCAGGATTTTATCAAGTGGTTTCCTTTACTGATGATTGTTGCCTGAATTAATGACTCCTTAAGGACTACAAAATGGGGATAATTCTAGTTCTAGCATTAGTGTGTGAAAGAATATACTTGGTGAGAAATACCTTTTTTCCCTGAAAAAATTCTTGAGACCTTAGAATTCATTGAACTGGAATATTTACAACAAAGCTCATGGAATTAACATCATCATGGAAAATTAGCCTTAAGAAGGATCCAAGTCACTCTAACGTCCATTCAAATGAAATTGAAAGCCTGTAATTTCAAAAGCTTTGTTTATTTTTAGAGATTGAAAAAGTCTAGGTCCAGGGTGACTGGGTGGCTCAGTGGGTTGAGCATCCAACTCTTGATTTCAGCTCAGGTCATGATCTCATGGTTTGTGAGATGGAGCCCCATGTCAGGCTCCATGTCTGTGCTGAATGTGGAGTCTGCTTGGTGGGATTCTCCTCCTCTCTGCCCTTTCCCTGCTCGAGTTCTCTCTCTCTCAAAATAAATAAATAAACATTTAATGAATAAGTAAATAGTCTGGGTCCATTTAGGAGCAGCCAATATTGTCACTTGTAGAAAGGGGGTTCTATGGTTACACAATGTCCTAAATATAATCTATTGGGAATTTTTCCCATTTGCATGAGAGGTCCATTCATATCTTCAGGAAGAAATATTCTCACCCAATCTGAAATTAGAATTATTCCTTTTATAGAAGGGTACAAAGATGGAAACAATACCCTCTGGAGATGAAATCTCCAGGGAGATGAATATTCTCAGAATTGCAGATGAGAGCAAGCAGAGAACCAGCATGTGGTTGGCAGACTTTCTAAGCATTGGGCATTTCTCTAAAAGGAGGTAAGCCTCTCATGAAGCAGAGGCTCTCAAACTTGGACTCACTAGGCTGCTCTTTCAGATGCCCAGGCCTTGCTCATGAAAGCCAGATATACTGTCTTTTCCTTTAAAAGCATCCCGGGTAATAATGATGCAGTTAGTCCAGAGACTGCATTTGGGAAAACCCTAACCTAAGTGCCGAGGGTTCTGGGTTTCACACCCGCGCTGGTTGAACATAGCCTAACAGAGTTGCTTCATTATATAACACTATTCATGCCCGAAGTGCTCCCTTAACAGCTACAGCCCAGGACACTACACTGTGGAGATGTATGCATTTCTCCATACTTTGCTTGCAAATCAAAGGGAGAGCCCTCTTGCCGATGGGCATCTGTGCACCTTGCAGCAGGGGCTGGTCCATGCCAAGCAGCGCTCTACTGGCCTTTGGGTCGAGAACCGCTTCATATTCCACCATGCCCTGCTTTCTGCCATTCTTTTTGTGTTCTGGAGAAGTTTTGACCCATGATGGCTGACAAAATGTGCCAGTGGTAGTGAGACCCATCATGCAGGAGCAAAGGCAGAGCCAACGTGGGAGTGAGAACACACTCTGTACAGGGCTCAAGGCCTCCCAGGAAGCCACTGATGAAAAGAAGGGTAAGGAGCAGTGGGCAAGAACAGATTGGTGGAGAGAGACTTTTCAGAGGATGAGGGGTATCGAGGGATGTAACAGCAGTGTGAAATGTCCAACAACAAACTAGGAAGGGAGGCCTGAGACTCCAGAGGAGACTGGAAGGGAAGTGAGGAGGGCCCACCAGCGCATGCAGTTGGGAACACCTATCTCCACGGGCACTCCTTAATAACAACGGCAGGCAGCACCGAGTCAGGGAGGCAACCTCACACCAGTTCACCCCATTTCCTAACAAAATTGCTGACTCCTGCGTTGGTCTTTAGGCTGGGTTATGAACTACATATGAAGGAAAAAGATCCAAAGTGTCAAAGGTGAGTTTGCCTGTGTGCCCAGGCATGCCACCTCCATGCTCTCTGCAGACACCAGCAAACAGGCAGAGACACTGAAGAGGCGTAGGCCAGCAGTTTCCCTTAGGATGGGCTAGAGTAAACAAATTTGTGACTAAGTCATGGATGAGGACTAGAGGGAAAAATGATCCAGGATGGAATATTTTTGCTTGTTTCCAGGCTGTATTGAGGAACTCAGATTCTAGGGAAATAAGATAAGGCTAGAACAACAGCTAGAATAACTTGTTAGCAAAAAACTGGGAGCATGTCCCAAGTCAGAAGAGTCAAAAACAGGGACACCTGGTGGCTCAGTGAGTTGAGTGTCTGACTCTGGATTTCAGCTCAGGTCACGATCTCATGGTTTATGAGTTCAAGCCCCATATCAGGCTCACTGCTGTCAGCTTGGAGCCTGCTTCAGATCCTCTGTCCTGCTTTCTCTCTGCCCTTCCCCTGCTCATGCTCTCACTCTAAAAAAAAATAAACATTAAAAAAAAGAAGAAGAAGAGGGGCACCTGGGTGGCTCCGTCAGTTGAGCGTCCCACTTTGATTCAGGTCATGATCTCACAGCTCGTGGGTTCAAGCCCCGTGTCGAGCTCTGGGCTCCGTGCTGACAGCTCAGGGCCTGCTTTGTATCCTCTGTCTCCCACTCTCTCTCTCTCCCTCCCCCATTCACTTGCTCCCTCTCTCTCTCTCTCAAAAATAAAATAAACATTTAAAATTTTTTCAAAAAAGAAGAAGAAGAGTCAAAGATGGGTGAAATGTGGGAGCAAGAGATGCAGGAACTGGGATTAAGGGAGAAGCCGAGTTCTGATCTACCAAATGGGACGTGACGTAGAATGGATGGGACGCTTGGGTTCCCTCGACATGCATATGCTTCAGAACATAGAAATTTTAGTTAATTAAAACTCTTCACCATTGAGAACTTCCTAGCGAACAGTGCTGGGTCTTTCCTATTAGGTATATTTCTAGTATCTAGCACTGCGCTAGGTACATGGAAAGTTCCCAATAAATTTCCAGGATGAATAAACAAATAATGAGTGGAGCTCAAGCCAAATAATGTGTTCTGCCACACAAAATAAATGACTGGAACTTTTTGTACCACAGACATCTCTAGCATCATCCCACTACTGATACTTCCAGTATGTTTTTAATTATAGCACTTATACTTGATTCATATTCATATATCTGTCTTGTCCACCAGATCAAGCTTCCTGATGGCTGGGTTCTTGAGGGATCTTGTCTTACTCAACTTCCAGTCCTCGGTTCTTACAATAATACTTAGTATAAGTGGGTGTTGAGCAAATAGCTGTTGAAGGAATGAACAACTGGTAACTTATCAAAGAACACAGATATTTAATTTTAGCCCAGTTCAGTGTCATCTAAGCTGCCTTTATGTCCCCTCTCCCCCACAGTACACCTTACATGTCAGAAGAAATAACTTATGTGAAGAGGAGAAAATGAGCTGGATGGTTCTAGAATAAAAGGAGACCCTTAGCAGAAAACAGTGAGCACTATCATAGACTGCAGTTATGGTTTACCAAACTACCCTAACAGAAGCGGAGTATCACCAGTGTGGTCTGGGGTTGACCCTGGTGGTTTCCTATCCACATGCTCTTTGGTGTTTTTTGGGAAAAGACTCAGAAACCATTTCTCATTTTCACAAAATGAGCAAAGCTGGGGCTGGCCATTCCTTCAGAAGAGATGGTGGCCTCCCACATTGTCACAAATGGATGGAAAAGTGACAAAATATGAAATTACTTATAAGCTGAGGGAAATCTTTCTAGGCCCATGTCTTGACTGATAGTTTTGATTCTTTTTTGTTTTTTGAGTTTTTTGTTTGTTTATTTGTTTTTGAGAGGGAAACAGGGAGTGGGAGTGGGAGGAGGGAAAGAGAGAGAGGAAGACAGAGAATGCCAAGCAGGCTCCATGCTGTCAGTGCAGAACCTGATGTGGGGCTCAATCTCATAATCATGAGATCATGACCCTCAGAGCCAAAATCAAGAGTTAGGCACTTAACTGACTGAGCTACCCAGGCACCTGTTGACTGACAGTTTTTCAGATGAAGATCAAAAATACTTGTTTGAATTTAATTCTTGTGCAACTGAGGACTTATTTCAGGGATTCTGTTTTCTACTTTACCAGATTCTATTCAAGATTACATGGATCAGTTCTGTGAAAAGAAATCACTTCCATCCAAAGGGAACTGTGTACTAAACAACAGAATAAGGATTGAAATGGGAATCAGGAAATCCAGGTGACTTCACAGTAGATATGCAACCTTGGACATGTCCCTTCACTTTTAACATCAGAGTACTCTCATTTGCAAATTGAGCCTATCAGTCAAATAATCCATAATTCCACTCTCAGCTTTCTACCATTTCTCTATGCATCTATAATCAGTGCCATACACCTGACACTTATAACCCACTGCTTTGTGCTGTAGTTAAAGCATATATCTTGTTCCCTCAACTAGAGTCTACGCTTCTTAATGGCTGAAATGCATCTTGTACTTTGTAGTGGTTGCTGTGGTGCATCCACAGAGGCCCCCCACTCCCACCCCTCCGCCCAAGTGCTGGGAGTGTTGGTGGCCGATGCCTCTCATCTAAGTCTCTCTCTAGCCCTCCCAGACTGAGGGAAGTGTGCAACTCAAGGGGACAGACACAGCCAGTATCTGATGACTACACGGTTGATGGTGGTGGTAGGGGGTGTGATAAAGGCCAGAGGGGGAACCTTGGAATCCCTGAGGTTCTTTTGTGTCTACATCGCAGTCCAACCTCTTTGTCTATTTCTCCTGCTTTCCTCACTCCTTCATTCTCCAGGACCTCGTGCACGTGAATCCCAGAGTCTCAAAGTCTTTCTGGGGATCATAACTATGTTCCCTGTTACCTCCCTATCTTGCCTCATGTACCCATCGCACCTCTGTGCAAGGTGGGTTAAAATGAACTGAAGTCCATAGCAAGGTGGGAGAGAAGCCCAAACTGGGAGGCACCCTGTTCTTTGTCTCCACACATACTGAATCTGACAGTATTTCTCCTGGGGTCCAAATCTCCACTGGCAATGCCAGGAGCAGAGAAAATGTTCTCCATCAGTCAGGCAAGGGGAGTGTTCCTGGCAACAGCCAGAGTGGAGGGATTGGGTCCTACAGAACCTGACTAAGACCAAGAGAATATTTAAAAGTTGGCTGGTCTCCTGGTGCTTCTAAGGCTAGAGAAAAACCTTGGTTTTCATACTGTTTCCTCTTTCAAATGAAAACCAGGAGGAAAGTGGTCACACAGTGATGGTCTGGGATCCATCAGCATCGATGGTGTCAAGGTGCTCAGTAAAGCTTGCTGTTCCCTTCCATAATAAAGGGGAAAATTGCTTTAGGCAACCCCTGGCTCCCCGCATGTTGTAATACATTTACTTTGTTCTTGCTCTTATGAGCATGTTGCATCATTTTAACTAGATTAATTTAGAATCTACACACACAGCCACACACACATCTTTACCTTTGGAGCCAACTGACTGCATTATATCATCTTGTATTCACATAAACCTTTCAAACGAATACTTGCTTTTGTTATGCAATATCATTTCCTTTCTGCTGCACACTTTCCTTGGAGAGCCAGGAATATCTGTCCCTAATTTCTCCCCTCATTTTTTTTTTGTTAGAATCTCAGACATTCAATATGATTTATAGAAGCATAGTCCTTTGAAATGAGAAGACAATGAACTGCAGACTTGGGGCATATTTAAATAATTCAAGCATTGTCTGATACCGTGCGGTTCCAAGAGGAAAGAAGAACAGTCGACACCAGAAAATTTCCTGCTGGAATTCTGCCAAGGCATAGCTGGCCGTCTTGGGGAGGTCCATCATTATGGGACTTTGCTGTTTGTAAATTTAATAAACGGCTCACATCTGCTTATAATATTATGGAAGTCTGGGCTAGAAGTATTATGTAAAGCACATGGTTTATTTTACAAATCAATCAGTGCTTTCTGTTTGCAGGGTTTGTCGGGGTGCACGGAGAAACGCTACACCTGCATTTACACGTGAGAGTCTAGGCCACAGCATCGGTGTCCTGAGTGTGCTTTGAAGCAGAGCGTGATATGGTGGAAACCTTAGCAGTCATCTAGTGCTTCCACAGCGTGGCACAGCAGAGGCCTGGAAGAGGCGGGGGCTTGAGGGCAGTTCACTCAGAGTTACTGATGGACTCAGGGTTCAGAAGGTATCACAGCGCCCTCTCCCTGGCTCCCTCCCATCCTCCTCTACTTCGTTCCTTCTTTCTCTTTGTTGTGTTGTTGTTTTTTAAGTTTCTATTTAAATTCCAGTTTGTTAATATACAGTGTAATATTAGTTTCAGGTGTAGAATTCAGGGATTCATCTTCCTTCCTTCTTGCTTGCTTCTCTCTGCATGAGCTTAGTTTGTGGCACATTAGCAGCACTTTTGGTCAGGGCATGGTCCCTCTCATGGTTGACCCCATGGACTGCTTGCTTCCTTCCCTTTAGGCAGCCATCTGATGTGTTTAATGTGCTTTGTTTCCATTTTTATGAATCTCAAATCGTATGTATTTCCCCCTCCCCATCTTGATACGATGCTTGAAGACCCTCCCATGTTGACACATGCATGTGACTCTGACCATCGCAGAGCTCCCCCAGGCCACAGTTTGTCACCCTATATCACCTTGTCTCTGTATCACTTCATCCCACAGTGGTCCATGGCAGCCGATGTTGGCTTACTTGCTCTCTCTCAAGCAAATACCACATTTCCTCCCTTATTAAACTTATAAGGCAGAACAAGTCTAAGGAATACAAGCAATTTAACGGTGGCTTCATTAAACTTACACCTCTAGATAAATTACTGGTATGATTTAATACATTACACACAGAAAGTGTTCATACACTTTACTTTTGTTCTTGCTCTTATGAGCATGTTGCATCATTTTAACTAGATTAATTTAGAATCTACACATACAGCCACACACACGTCTTTACCTTTGGAGTAAAGGTTTTTGCTCAATCACAGTGGGCTGAGTTCTTTAAAAATGTTTTGCTATCATAAATTTTGATTCTTCAGAAAAAAATATCTTCATTGTTAGAGTTAATAACCTATTCTTCTCAAACTATTTCAAAATACAGAAAAGGAAGGAAAGCTTCCAAATTCCTTCTATGATGCCAGCATTTCCCTAATACCTAAACCAGATAGGGGCGCCTGGGTGGCTCAGTCGGTTAAGTGTCTGACTTAAACTCAGGTCATGATCTCACAGTCTGTGAATTCGAGCCCCGCATTGGGCTCTGTGCTGACAGCTCAGAGCCTGGAGCCTCCTTCAGATTCTGTGTCTCCCTCTCTCTGCTCCTACCCTATTCTTACTCTGTCTCTCTCTCAAAAATAAATAAACGTTAAAAAATAAAAATTTAAAAATTTAAAAAAGCAAAACCAGATAAAGACACCAGAGAGAGAGAGAGAGAGAGAGAGAGAGAGGGAGAGGCTTACAGGTCAATGTCTTTAATGATCATAGATGCAAAAATCCCCAACAAAATATTAACAAACTGAACCCAACAATGCATTAAAAAATCATTCACCACAATCAAGTGAGATTATTCCTGGGCTGCAAGCATGGTTCAATATTTGCAAATCAATCAACATGATACATCATATCAGTAAGAGAAAAGATAAAAACCATATGATCATTTCAATAGACGCATAAAAAGCATTTGACAAAGTACAACATCCTTTCGTGATAAAAAATTTTTTAAAAACCCTCAACAAAGTAGGTGTAGAGGGAACATACCTCAACATAATAAAGGCTTTATATGGGAAACCCACAGTGAACATTGTACTGTATGGTGAAAAACTGAGATCTTTTCCCCTAAGGTCAGGAACAGACACCCTCTCTCACCACCTTTATTCTGACATGGTACTGGAAAGTCCTAGACACAGCAATCAGACAACAAAAAAGAAATAAAAGACATCCAGATTGGTAAGGAAGAAGCACACTTTCACTATTTGCAGATGGCATGATACTCTCTACAGAAAACTAAAAAAGACTCCACCCAACAATTGCTAGAACTGATCAATGACTTCAGTAAGTTCGCAAGATACAAAATCAGTGTACAGATATCCATTGCAATTCTATACATTAATAATGAAGCAGCAAAAAGTGAAATTAAAAAACAATCCCACTTATGATACACCAAAAATAATCACATACCTAGGAATAAACTTAACCAAAGAGGTGAAAGACCTTTACTCTGAAAAATAAAACATCAATAAAAGAAATTGAAGATGACACAAAGAAATGGAAAAACATTCCATGCTCATGGATTGGAAGAACAAATATTGTCAATAGGTCTATACTACCCAAAGCAATCTACAGATTTAATGCAATCACTATCAAAATACCAACAGCATTTTTCACACAACTAGAACAAACAATCCTAAAATTGGTATAGAACCACAAAAGACCCCAAATAGCCAAAGCGATCTTAAAAAAAAAAAAAAATCAGGGGCACCTGAGTACCTCGGTCAGTTAAGCGTCTGACTCTTGATTTTGGCTCGGGTCATGATCTCATGGTTTTTGAGATCAAGACCCACCATCTGGCTCTGTGCTGACAGAGCAGAACTTGCTTGGGATTGTCTTTCTCCTCTCTCTCTGCCCCTGCCCCTGCTCACATGTGCTCTCTTTCTCAACATAAATAAATAAACATTAAAAAAAGGGAAGGAAAAACAAAGATTAAGTTATGATAGTTCCAAATTTCAAGTTATATTACAAAGCTGTAGGAATCAAAACAGTATGGTCCTGGCACAAACATAGACACCTGGATTAATGACAACAAATAGAAAGTCCAGAAACAAACCCATGATTATATGGTTAATTAATCTTTGACAAAGGAGGCAAGAATATGCAATGGGAAAAAGATAGTCTCTTCAACAAATGATGTTAGGAAAACCGGACAGCTAAATGCAAAAAAATGAAACTGGACCATTTTCTTGCACCATACACAAAAGTAAACTGAAAATGGAGTAAGGACTAAATGTGAGGTCTGAAACCATAAAAATTCTAGAAGAGAGTACAGTCAGTAATTTTTTTACATCAACCATAGAAAATTTTTCTAGATATGTCTCCTGAGGCAAGGGAAACAAGCAAAAATAATCTATTGAGATTACATCAAAATAAAAAGCTTCTACACAGCAAAGGAAACAATCAGTGAAATGAAAAGGCGGTCTACTGAATGGGAGAAGATATTTGCAAAAGACGTATCGATAAAGGGTTAATATAAAGAACATATAAGCTCAACAGCCAAAAAACAAATAATCTAATTTTTTTAATGTTTTATTTATTTCTAGGAAAGAGAGAGAGAGACAGCGTGAGCAGGGGAGGATCAGAGAGAGAGGGAGTCACAGACTGAAACAGCCTCCAGGCTCTGAGCTGGCAGTCAGCACAGAGCCCGACGCGGGGCTCGAACCCACGAACCGCGAGATCATGACCTAAGCGAAAGTCGGACGCTTAACCGACTAAGCCACCCAGGCGCCCCACAAATAATCTAATTTGAAAAATGGGCAGAAGACAAGAACAGGCATTTCTGTAAGGAAGACATACAGATGATCAACAGAACATGAAAAGATGCTCAATATTACTCATCATCAAGGAAATGCAAATCAAAACCACAATGAGGTATCACCTCACACCTGTTGGAATGGCTAAAATCAAAAACACAAGAAACAACAAGGATTGATTGAGAATGTGGAGGAAAAAGGAAGCTTCATTCACTGTTGGTGGGAATACAAACTGGTGCAGCCACTGTAGAAAATAGTATGGAGGTTTCTTCAAAAATTAGAAATAGAACTACCCTGTGATCCAGTAATCACACTACTGGGTATTTACTCAAAGAATACAAAACCACTAACTCGAAGGGATACATGCACCCCTATGTTTGTTGCAGCATATTTACAATAGCCAAATTATGGAAGCAACCTAAGTGTCCATCGATAGATGAATGGATAAACAAGATATGATATATATATATCACATGCTAAGCAAAATAAAACAATTAGAGAAAGACAAATACCATGTGATTTCACTAATATGGGGGGAGAAAAAAACAAATGAACAAAGGAAAAATAAAGAGACAAACCAAACCCCAGACTCATAAGTATAGAAAACAAACTGAGAATTCCCATAGGGGAGGTGGGTGGGAGGGATGAATAAAAGAGGTGAAGGATGTTAAGAGTGCACTTAGCTTGATGAGCACTGAGTAATGTATAGAAGTGTTGAATCACTATATTGTACACCTGAAACTAATATAACACTGTATGTTAACTATACTGGAATTAAAATTTTTTTAATGCATGAAATAGAAAAAAGTCTTCATTGTTATAAAAAGAAAAGAAAGTTGGCAAGAAGATGGAAGAATGACCCATTTTTCTGAAAGGTAATTTGGTAATATGTATCCGAAGCCCTTGATCTGGTAACTTGACCTTGATCTGATAACTTGAATTTATCACAAGCCAATAGTAAGGAGGAGATGCAAAGATTCACCAAAGAACGTTCACGGCAGCATTATTTGTAATGTTGAAAAAACGGGAGTCATTCTCAATGTGCCACAATGAAGGAGAACTCTATTTTACTAACTAATTTATTCAACACATATTTATTGAGTTCCTGCTTTATGCCAGGCACAGTGCTAAAGGCTGGGGATAAACAGAATCAAAATAGATAAGGTCTCATTCTGGAAAACAATGAGCCATTAAGCCTGATGCATTGGGAATACTCATGATACAATAAATGATTTTAAAAAGTTACAAGAAAAAGTACTGTAATTACAAAGTATAATGCTTTATTTTTAGATTTATAATCATAGTCATTCAAAAAAAAAAGAGTGAAGGTGTTCCCATAAGTACAAAATAATAGATATGATTTTAAAATAATTACTCCAGGCAGCACCCTGTCAGCAGAGCAAGGAGAACACCCTCGAAGGCAATAATGATGCCCAGAGGCTGCCTGCTTGGGGAGGTGAGCGCCGACTCTGTCATTATAAACCAAGTAGTCCTTGGACCACTGAGCTGGGAGCTGGGAGGTCTGAGTTCCCTCGAAGAAATCATGAGGTCAAAGACAAGTTTCCATCTGTTCATGACTCCATTTCCCACTGTAAAATGAAGGTGCTGGACTTGGGGGTCCCAAGCCAATGATAGGGTCCCCTGTGATTTCCTTCATTCATAAAGTTATTCCTTTTCTCATGATCGGATTCCACAGACTGTCATTTTTCTATATATATACATTTTTTGGCTGTGTTGTGACATGTTTGTGTTTTTTAACTCTCTGAATGACTGAATTGGGTCACTGCTCCACAAATCCAATTGTCAGTGTGTCACCTGTGGAAATGACTGGAAATACTTGATTGCCCATGCTGAGAGCAGTGAAGCTGTGCTGTCCCCAGATGTCCTTAGGGTTTTCTTCTCCGAACTGCATGTGTTACTAATAAATAGTAAAGCTGATTCTGCCAATCACACACAAAACAGTCGGGGTTTTTATAATTATACCCCACATCCTCTTGTTATTAAAAACATTTACTTATAAAGTTAATTTTCTACTTAAAGTAGATTTTAAATTTTCTCCCTTTTTATTTTAGAGTTAGCAAGTCAAATTTAGTTGAAAATAAGAGTGTATTATTCCATCAAAACCCATGGAAACATTTCTTATTAACTTCCTTCACAATAAGTGTATTTTTAAAATGTTATTTTTGAGAGAGAGAGAGAGAGACAGAACATGAGCAGGGGCAGGGCAGAGAGAAAGGGAGACACAGAATCCGAGACAGGCTCTGGGCTCTGAGCTATCAGCACAGAGCCTGATACAGGGCTCAAACCCACAAACTGTGAGATCATGACCTGAGCTGAGATCAGATGTTTAACCGACTGAGGCACCCAGGCGCCCCTACAATAAATGTATTTTTAAACACCTTTTCTGATTGCCACTGTACAGGGTTAGACTTTGAACTATTAAAAATCAAACATAGTTCCATTTTAGGAGATGGACAGTGCCTAGACATTTAGAACAATTGAAATATTTGCTGGAAATATCTGACGGGCACTTGTCTCTGTGACATCTCACTTGCTAATATGCTGTCCAACCCTTGCCTAGTATTTCTGGACTTTTTTACCTTCCACAATTTTAACCAATACAATATTTGATGATGGTATCTTATGTATGTTAACTCAGTTTTCCTAATGGTGTAGTTTGTGGACCTTTGATTGTACAATTTACTATGCTCATTAAAGTCAGAGATTCATGGACTCAACCCTAGACCCTACTAAATCAGAATCTCTGGGGTTGAGGACTTGTGATCTGAATTTGTGGACAGCCCCCTCCAGCCTCTCACCAAGTAATTCTTATGTGCACTTAAACTTGAGAATCCCTAAACTTTATATTGTACAATTAAATTTAGCCACTCTCAAATATTCTATCTGCACACTTGCAATCCCATTTTCCTTTTGTCCAATATATCATAATTCCCAGGGCCGATCCTTGAAATAGTCTCCACAATTAACCTTTCCTCCTGGAAAATTGGCTATTAATTTCCTGAGTGCGTTTGTGTGTGCGTCTAGTTTTATCCAGAAAGGTCCCATGACAGGATCTCATTTCTTCACTACTGTTTTCTTTCTTTTTTTTCCCTAAAGACACTAAGGTCCTTATGAAGACAAAGCTGATTTTAGTCTATGGTGGGTTCTGGAATGAGAAAGTCTTTTTTTTTTTTCTTAAGAGCAAAAGAAAGAAAATGACTTCTCTTCATTCCCACTCAAGTACTTCTCCAGTGATACTCGAGAAGCTCTACATGTGAGTGGGGCGTCCCCCCACCCAACATCAGCCTGCTTAGATCCTGCTCATGGGAAGAAAGGAGAAGAGAGAAAAGACGAACAACACCTAAAGTCAAAGAGCAGATTTTCTCACTGCAGTCTCCCATGTCTCCCCTCTGAGAGTGAGTGAGTCACTGGAATCTAGTGGTTAATTTTCTGACCAAACCTAATCATAGCATTAGTCACATATTCAGGTGACTTTTGGCTTAAGCGGTAAATATTTATTATCCCACAGTTTCTGTGGGTCAGGAATCCAGGGCGGCTTAGCTGGGTGATGTGGCTCAAGGCTTTCCTGAGTCAAGATGTCTGCCCCAGCTGCCGGCTTCTGACGGCTTGCTGCAGCCAAAGGGCTTTCTTCATGCACCCGGCAGGTTAGCACAGGCCGGTGGCAGGAGGCCTCAGGCCCTGCCCATGCGGACCTCTCCACGGCCTGCTTGTGTGTCCTCACAACATGGCAGCCGGCTTCCCCCAGAGGGAATGACGCAAGAAAGCCAGACAGAAGCCACAGTGCCTTTTAGAAGCTCAACTCTGAAGGCAGACTCCCTCATTTCAACAATTCCCTATTCAGTGTGGGAAGGTTCCGAACGCCAGAAATAAGAGAATAGAAGAGAAAATCTTCGTTGTGTGGGGTTAGTGCTGGCGGCAAGGTGGAAGGCCCTTTCGGAGAGGCACGGAGGGAGCTTCAGGGACATGAAGTAGCTTTGGGGAGTTTTCTCAGACTCTTAAAACTCTCCATTTCTGGGTCTCAGATCATTTAAGGCAGTTTTTGAAAAGCTTTTACCAACAATCACACTAGAAAAATGGTTGGGATATTTGGTTTTTTTAATTTGGCCTTTGTGGCAAAGACTAATAGTGAAGGAATGAATAAAATTTTTGAATTCTCCAAAGAAATACAGATTATAAGTAAGAATGTAATATGCTATATCTGGTTTTGAATTAATAACCTCCTAGGCTTGCCTAAATGTTTTGAGGTCCAATATGGGCTAGTTGTGAGATCAAGTTTCCTTGAGTCTTTAGGAATTGGAGGCACAGGAAACAGGGATTATCTATTGGAAGTATATTCTGAAATGGATCAGGAAACTATATGTGTTAAGTCTTCCTTAGTCCTGGGCATCTAGGCTTTTAATCGACTGTTTGTTTTTGCTAACATAGGAGGAAACAGAAGCCGGGACCAGCACTCTAGAGACTGGAGGCCTAATCTGACCTGGCCTCTGACACTATATATGACACCCTGGGCCGTGCTGTTCATAGGAATACATGGTTGATTATGCTTGTCTTCTGTGTCAAGTAAGACTCATAATATCAAAGGTCTCATTATTCCCAAACAGCTTACCTAAAAACCAAAGAATGGGCCTGTTTAAGCCTCGGGAGTTAATCAGTAGATAAAGAGAAGGGGGTGGTAGAGAGGAAAGGAAGAGAAGATGCTAGAAACATTTCAGCCACCAGCTGTGAGTAAGCAGCTAACTCTGGGAGGTGAGAATATGGAAGGAATCAAGGAAGAACTCTTTCCTATCTGCAGCATAGTGATGACCATGCATCAAGAGGGGACAGTCAAAAAGAATAATGCACAAAGCAATTACAACTCCCTTTGGAAGCCTGCATTTCATCATTTATGTCTGTTTCTCACATACTTTTACTAAGAATTGGTCAGTAAAATATCCAGTGTAGTTTATTTTCTTCTCATAGGAGAATTTTTTTTAAGTTTTTATTTATTTATTTTGAGAGAGGGAAAAAGCATGAGGAGAGGGGGCAGAGAGAGAGAGGAGAGAGCGAGAATCCCAAACAGGCTCTGCACTGCCAACACGGGGCCTAATACAGGGCTGGAACTCATGAACTTGAGATCATGATCTTAGTCGAAGTCAGATGCTTAACAGTCTGAGCCACCCAAGCACCCCCATAGGAGAATTTAATAAAATTTTAAGAGGATTATGCAAAGCTCAGGCTTTCATATACAGTCATCTTTAGTTCAATCCATTCATAAGACAGATTTCCGACCTAGAAAAATTATCTTTCATTTGATAGCTACTTGTCTAGGACCTTTGTGGTACAGTCCACCTTTTGATTCTATTTATCTTTACATTTTTTTTTTTAATCACTAAGCAGCTATGGGCACATCTTGATTAAAAGTATTGAACTTTTGGGGCACCTGGGTGGCTCAGTCGGTTAAGTGTCTGACTTCTGCTCAGGTCATGATTTCATGGTTTGTGAGTTTGAGCCCTGCATCAGGCTCTGTGCTGACAGCTCAGAGCCTGGATCCTGCTTCAGATTCTGTGTCTCCCTCTCTCTCTGCTCCTCCCTGCACTCGCTCTCTCTCTCTCTCTCTCTCTCTCAAAAATAAACATTAAAAAATTTTTTTTAAAGTATTGAACTTTTAACACATGGTCCTTCTGTGTATATCCGATGCAAATCATCAGAGAAATCTAAAGTGTTATATGGTGGACAAACAGAAGCCTAACTTTGCTCTTAAGAAACTCAAGTGTAATGAAACTGCCTGGACCTGGCTTCAGAGACCTTGGTTGGAAAGCCCTCTCTGCCACCTTGAATGAGTCATTAACCTTTCCAAACTTCGGCCTCCCAAGTTCCTTTTACATGTCTTTATAATAAGGGGATGCCGAGTGCTCTGGTTTGAGAATTATTTTAATGCTCATACTGTGTTTACTCCAAATCTCCAGCCATGTAGCTTTCCCTGTAAACCCAGGAATGGAAGTGCTAGGTAGCATTGCACTACCTGTCAGAGCCATCACTGGGCCCAAAATAATGGTTGGTGCCCTTCATGACCCAACCCAGGAATGTAAGAGCAGCCAGGCCTCATTTGCCTGAGCAGCAAGATTTTTTTCTCTCATGAGATTTTTTGGAGGTTAGTTTTTGTACCTTCAATACTGCAGGTTAGAGTCAGCCCTTGCTTTATCATTCTTTTTAAAAAATTATTTTAAATTTATTTTTAAAATTTTTAGTGTTTATTTTTAAGGGAGATACAGTGCAAGTGAGGGAGGGACAGAAAGGGAGGAGGTCACAGAATCCGAAGCTGCTCCAGGCTCTGAGCTGTTAGAACAGATCCCAATGCAGAGCTCAAACTCATGAACAGTGAGATCATGACCTCAGTCGATGTCTGATGCTTAACCGACTGAGCCACCCAGACACCCCATCTTTTTTTTTTAAGAGTTTATTGAAGTAAAAGTAACACACCATAAAATTCACTCTTTTTAAATGTACAATTCAATGATTTTTAGTAAATTTACAGCCATGCGACCATCACCACATTATGGTTCGAGTACATTTCCCATTCACAAAAGCAACCCCATGCTCATTTGCAGCTATTCCCTGTTTGCGCCCCAACCTTCAGATAACATTTTTTACTAGAGAGACAAAACAAAAACAAAAAAAAGTCATGTTCTTGTTCTCTAAAATTCATTGGCATTTACAGAATCATAAAAAGGCCACATCGCTCTTTCTCTTGGAGATGAAACTGGTTTGGAGAAAAGTAAGAAATTTTTGGCTTTACTTGCCAAGCACACAATGCCAAGTGAATGTTTTTTAGTATTTCCCTATGTCTTCCTTCTCAAATTAACCCTAAACTTAAATTAGAAAAGGAACAAAAAATTAATTCCATTTTTCTCTTTTCCCAGGCAGAAAAGTGATTTTTGACAACCACAAGATTTTCACATTGCTGCGCTAAACCGCAAATTCTATTACTGTGAACTAACCCCCCCCCCCCGACAAATTTCTTCCTTGCAAAATATGTGTCTCATGAATGTCTATTTTGAACAAGTAAATGTCTTACATCTTTGATCACATCTTTAATCAAATTGCTTTCCTGGCCTGTCTTTTAGGACCAAGGACTGAACATTCTTTTTGAATCAAATCAAATCAAATCAAATTAGTTGTTTTACCTTTTAAGAGGTAAAAAACAAAAACAGAAACTAATGAAGCTAATGGGACACTAACACAAGCTGGCCTGTTCAGTTTCTTATTTTTTAATAAAATAGTGATGATGATGGTGAGGAGGATGATGATGATGATGATGGTGAAAACGGTGGTGGTGAAGATGGTGATGATGACGACAAGCCCCATCAGACTTCTGTCTTGGCTTCCTGAAACTAGAATGAAGAAAGAGTTGCTAGCCAAGCTTTGTAAGATGTGCTCCCTGGTTGCTGTGTCTGCTGGCTTTGTCTGGAGACGCACAGCCTACTGGCTCCACACAGTGATCAAATACCCCTTTTCTTGCCTGATCTTTGTACTGGCTGCTAACTCAGCAATAGATATGAATTTCTGCTTGGTGTTCAGGTCTTAGATTTTTCCAATGTCTCAAGAAATGTAATAGAGAGCCCCCAATCAATTTTTTAAAATAGTTTTAAATGCAGTCTTTCCTAGTGAGACAAGCATTGACTGATGGTGCTAGATGCCTGCCCCCTGTGTGTTTGTGGGGGAGGTGAGGTGGGATGGGGAGAGATGGAGAAGGATGGGGAGGGACAAGCAGGGTCTGTTCTGTTTCACACAGGGCCAGAGTTTTCTAATACATGCCATGTAATCAAGCTAAGGACAAATAATACCCATGAATAAATTTACAGTGAATTGACCTACATTTCACATTAGATAAAGCACACTTAAGTCATTAAATGAATTTCTCCCTCTGGTTCATTAGTTCTCAGCATGCTCTGATCCTTTACCCATTTGTCATACAGCTCATGAAAGCTAATATGGGGAAAAGAAACTAAATCATTGCATGCGTCCCTTTACCAGATCAGGACATGTTCCCTATAGAGGAATTATTACAATGTTGGAGATTGACTGGTTCTCCTCTGTTCTTGGCTAAAAGACAGAGAAGCTACATTCGATGAATTGGCCTCATGGCATTCAGCCAAGCACTGTGCACATTAGCAATGATGTGCCCATGCTCACATTTACCCAGGAGCCTCTAGTGCTAAGAGCTTAGACTCAGCATTATGAGAGCCCTTGAGAATGGATCTAGTGACAGTTGAGGCTTAAAGAGGTTGGCCCTTTAAAAATTCTCACTTGCAAAACAAACACACTTTCTTCTCTGAAGATACTCATTGGGTAAAGATGGTGTTCCATCTGAGCCTGCCGTGAGTCAGCCTCAGGTAGTAGTCACCACACCAAGTGGATGTATTTTTAAACCGTTATCCTTCTTGGTGTGGCACTCATGGCGTTTCATGAAGTTGTTGGTCTGATTTGAAAGTCTGAGATACAAACCAACGTTATAACAATAGCAGTTAAGTGTAGTATTTTAATAAGATGAGATACACAGTAATGGTCTAGAGAACAGACAGGAGCTCTGCAAAAGAGGAAAAAGAGAAACCCTCATAAACAGGACTTATTATGTGTCCCTAAAACTTATGGAATTTAGGCTGGCATTACTAAAGGTATAAACGATGAAATAAAGCAGGTGCATTAGGAAGACTGGTGCATTAGGAAGACTAATACTGTGATATTTGTTAAGAATTTTGGCCAGTACTGTAAAAGGAACATGGGCAAAGTGGAGCATGTTCAGAAGTCAGTAATATAAAAGATGCCTTATAAAAAGATTGATTCTATTTAAATAACATAGCTGAGCTAAGGGCTAGAGATACAGAGATACATATGAAATCCTCCCTTACCTCAAGGAAGTCACAGCCAGTAATGGCTTGAAAACCTGACAATTTGTAGTCCAGTAAAAAGAAGACTGTAGATGCTCAAATATTTGAAACATCATCATATAGAAGAGGAATTAGTTCCATTCTATGTGTTGCTAAGGGTGGAATTAAATCCAGTGGGTAGAAGCCACAGGGATTCATTTTAGCTCACTATGAACAAATAAGGTTGAAATTTCCAACAGTGAGAGCTGTCTAAATGTATAATGAACAGCTTGAAGAAATTGTGAGATCCAGGTTCTGAGTCTGGGGAGTTTTATGAACCTCTTGGAAGAAATGTGGGGGCAGTGGAGGTGGTGCGGGAATATCTACTCACCTACCTGTGCACTATTTACCCTACTATGTACTAGTATGCCAGGTATACTACTAGGTCCTAAATGTAATGGATATACTGGTGAGCAAAACCCAAAACCTTTCTCTTAAGGAGCTTAAGCCTAGAGGGAAGAGACAAGTGTGAATCAAATAATCACAGCAATATATGGAAAACTGCAGCTGGGAAGTGTTTGGACAGAAAGGCAGTGGTATTCACAAGAACGGACAGAATGAGGTTTGACCTGGTTGGGAAGGTCAGGGAAGACTTTAATGAGGAACTTTCAGGTGAACACAGATCCAAAGTGTGAGTGGGAGAAGAAAGGGTCATTCCAGGCAGAAGGATAGACAGTACAAGGTCCTATGGTGGGAAGACACATCTCAGATAATGGTGTCTCAATGATGTTTCACATTCCTTTCTTTTTACATTATTTATTTATTGAATGGGTAATATATCAATGGAACAAAATGAAAAGCTGGGAAAGGACCTGGAGTGAAAATGTCTCCATTTTCACTGCTGTAACTTTGCAGAGACAGTGGCTGTCACCAGGTTTTCTGATCTTTCTGGAGGTATTACAGGCATCGACCAATATTCCTTTGTCTTGCCTCTGTGAACTTGTAGCGTGCCATACACCATTCCACATCTTGCTTTATTCTCCAGATGGTGGATCTTGAGGCTGTTATGGTACATTTAGAACTACCATGATGGTTTTTCTGGAAGCCACATAGCAATCCATTGAAGGAAGCCCTATAGTTTATTTAGCTTCTCTACTTTGGGAAGATGGTAGGCAAAGCAGGGATGAATATCCTTGTATATACATAATTTTGCACATTTTCGTTATATCTGTAATGAAATTTTTTGTTTTTTTCTTTAAAAACTATTTCATACCATTTCCTATTATAAAAGTGATACATGCTTCTGAAGAATATTTAAACATTGCAGAAAATACATCATGTGGAATGTGAAAACACCCAAAAATCCTGCCCTCCATAAATAACCATAATTATCACTTTGTCTCGATGATTTCTAATCTAGAATAATTGAAATAGAAGGCACATGTGGCACGGAAAGCAGATCGCAGATTCCAGAATATCTATGTCTATGGTTTGGGGCTCCCATGGGAAAGAAGTTGGCAGAAAGAACAGACGCATTCCTCTACTACATTAAGGGTTTTTAACCTGGGTTCCATGGATGGCTTTGAGATGTAGATGAATTTATCAGCATATGTTCATCTTCCAAGGAAGAGGTCTATGGCTTTCATCAGATTCTGAAAGGGATGTATGACCTTTGGTAGGTGTTAAGAGCACCCATCAACATAGAAAGGACATCAGGTAAATTTCATTTTGTTTCAAAATGATGCTAATCTTGGCAGAGGACTCTTCCAAGGATTCCTAAATTGTTGCAGAATTTGAACAAGTTATTTAGCCTCATCTAAAAAATAAGGATAATACTAATTGAATTAGTATTGAATAAGTTAATATTTACAAGCACTTAGAAAAGTTTTTACCAAATCACAAGACTTACATCTGTGTTTATAAAAATAACTCTAGTGCACATGTCCCCTGCCTGCCCCAATCCCAATGAGAAAACCAAAGTCTGTAAGTCAAGAACAGCAGACTCTTGCCAAGTGGCCCCGACCTCCTGAATAATTTCTAATACAGAATCTTCCCAGGGCAGCACGCTATCCCTATCCAGGGATCAAAATGTATCTAGGTCATTTGAGGAAGTAGCTAGGCAAGTTGATGTTGAAGCCCTGCAATAAAACTCAATGTTAATTTTGCAGCTAGTTAGGAGAGTCTCTTACTATAAAAATGCAAATTATACAAGACAGATGTGTACATGCATGCATGCAGATGTAATACATATATATGTCATATTTTGGTACAAAATTATTTAACTTTCAACTGAGGGGTTTTTATTTCAACAGCAAGAGAAAGGACTGTACCTCTAAACCAAACTAGCTGAAAACTCAGGATACATAACAAGCAAGAATTAGGATTGCCTTACTCTTTCCTCCCCACTTCCTGAAATACACACACACACACATACACACACACACTTCATACACACACACACATATATGCGCATTTTTCTACTTATAGAAGAACACAATTGAATGCTGTTCTCTAAATGGCATTTTAAATATTTCAGAGACCTGAGGACTGTTGGAAAAAGCCCCTGCACACTTTAATCCCAGGTCCTTTATTTTTCTCCTTCCATCTCACAATGCAGCACAGTGGCATCCCTGCCCCGCACCGACTACATTTCAGGCAGAGAACGAATTCAGTTGTGTCTCACAAGTGCTTACAGGTCACCTAGTCTGTGCCAGGAGTCTTGCACAAAACAGAGACATCAGATGGAGTCTTAGCTTGTCTATAAAATCAGGTGCTTGAATTTGATGGTTAATCCATTTTTTTTTCCAGCTCTGAGTTCTGTGATTCCTGTGATGTTGAAGTAAAACCAAGCAGTAATATGCAACCGGAAATTCTTTAGAGATACTTATCAGTAGGCTTCCTGATGATCCCGATGGCTACATAAATCCCATCCCCTCAAAGATGCTCCCACCCCCACTTGAATCACTAACAATGTATCATTGATACTAACAGGGTATCGGTTAATACTGATGTGCTACTTGCACAGGGCTCCATAATACAGGAACTCTTCACATCAACAGTGGGTCAAGAGCACTGCTAATCGCATCTCTATTTCAACAGGTGAGGAAGCTGAGGCTGAGAAAAGTTAAAGGTGGCAGAACAGGGATTGGAACCAGGTGTGACTTCAGGTGAGGGACCTATCTGCTCACACCACCACGGCCATTATGCAACGCTATTGGGCATTGTCGCTGCCATGTCCGAGCCTTTCCTCCCTCCCTTATGGGCAGGATCAGTCCTTTGTGTTTCCTTTGTTGCACCCACAGCATCCTGTCTGCTTCTAACAGACACCTGCTCCACTCTGGGGCAGGCCATGTCCCGCGTGTGATTGGCTGGCCTGCGAGGCCGCTCTTGGAGCGTCGGGGCTCTGTGGACAGGCCTCAGAGTAGGCAGTTAAGAAAACGTTCCTGCTCGCCTGTTCCCTGGGGCCCCAGCCACTTGCACTGGCAGCTGTGTTCCCCAGGCTGGAAACGGGAGCCCCGACTTCTTTGTCCATCTTATCCCAGCATCAGCAGGCCCTGAATGGTTCATTTGAAACTCCCTGAAGGAAGCTTATTATCAACTGAACTTGTTCTCTTTAAGATTTTAATCTCAGCAGAGATGAATGGGTCATTTTAAGTGCTTCTGTATGTGGCCCTGAGAGACATGCAGCAGGGGCTACAGGGCCAGTCTGCCATATCAGTTGTCCAGGCTGAGCTCTGTACTGACCCAGCTGAGGCCAGAACCCATGGGGACATTTCCAATAGTAATCATAAGGCAATGTGCTTATTTTATTTATTCTAGTAAGGTACAGGGCCTATTCTCCAAAGCCCAGCCACCCTCACACAAACAGGTTGGGGCAGGCATGACGGACCCTCCTTTACAGCTGAGGGAAGGGAGGAGGGTCAGGGATGGGGTCTCAGTTCCCGGAGCTATTAAGTTGCAAAGTTGAGACCGGAATGCAGATCCCCCAACACCAGGCCCTGTGATCTCTGCATTCTGTCAGTCTTAGACCACCCTGTAGAGCCGGCCAGGTTTACCTCTGAGACTCTCTCCTCCCTTTTGATGACCCAATGCACTTCAATAGCCAGCCAGGAATCCCCTGCCTCATCATCTGGCTAAGACCCGACTTTTCTTGCTGAAAGGCACAAGTTCTGAAACTGCCTCTACTCCATCCACCCCATTAAGTCCCTCCCTGTCTTTTGAAACAGATCACAGCTCAAAGGGGAAAGTGACAGAATCAAATGCATTTGCAGATAGATGTGAGTTAATAATTATTTCGTGTACATGTCAGGGAGACTTTGGAATCCCCAAACACAGGCATCTCGAAGGGTGAAATTTTAAGACCCACTTCTGGGCACACAAAATACATTGTAAGGCATCTGCTTACCTCTTAAACTCCATTCGAGATGCAGCACCACATAGATGGCTGGTTGGGCCTGGAAAGAAGAGGTTCTCTGGCCCAGGACATCACTTGAGGTCTGAGCCCGTGTGCAATGACAACACTAATAGTAGGCAGATAGGATGCAAAAGATCTGTGGCCAATTCAAGTGCAGACAGTGAATTAACCTGCAAGACACAGCTGCTGAGAACAAAGTCAGATACGTGCTACTGGGTCCCATTGCTAGGTCTGAGCCTCTGCACATGGCTGAGTCATCGTAGAACTACCCAACCATGTTCCCAGCACTGGGCCAACCACGATGGTAAGGCTCTGCTCCTGTCCTATACTGCCCTCGCTCCCTAGCCTGCTTGTTCTGAAAGCATACTTCTGCATCAAGGGAGCATTAGGGAATCCACTCTGAGACTCTGGGGCTCATGCCAGGCTTCTAACTTGTCAGCAGGAATCTTGGAGCTATTTGGTTCACACATTTCCCCAAGCACAAAACTCAGACCTCAGGCCCCTTTTCCTCTCCACCAACCACGAATGCACATCTTTCCAGACTGTCTCTGAGCCTCCTGCTTCCCTTCCTCTTGTGATCGAAAGTGTACACTTCAGAAACAGACTCTTCTTTCCTGTCTGCTCTGGACTTTCAGCTTCACCTCGCAGTGCCCTTCCAATGCCCAGGCAGGATCTTCCATGCCAGGAGAACTTCCATTAATGAGCCAACAGAAACTTCCTTGTTAATGGGAAGATGCTTGCTAACCTTAGCCGGGCACTGACCACAGCTCAGGCACCAAGCTAAGCACTTGGCATGTATTATCCCATTTAATCCTGACAACTAATGACGGAGGTACTAGTAGCACCAATTTGACAAGTGAGGAAACATGCACAGGGCAGGTTAAGTAATTTGCCCCAAATCACAGAGTTGGAACTGGAGGGAATGGGGTTGTTCTTGTGACTTACAAACAACGCTCCAGGCCTTTTGTTTTTAGTTTTGCAAGCTGTTGAATAGATGCTTTGAAGCAGAATGGTGGGGTCAGACAGGAAACACATGAAACATTTTCATAACTCCTTCCAAACTGCCCACAAAAATGACTGTACAAATTAAACTCCCATCAATAATTTATGAGTGTGGCTGTTGACCAATATTCTCGCCAATAGAGGCTATGTTTTATTCCAGTCTCTGTCAATGTGATAGGTAAATGATCTTGTTTTAACTGTTGGTCTTTAGTTTAGAGTTTGAGCATAACTGCATGCTTATTGGCAGGTATAGTTTTCTGTACAGTAAACATCAATGGTACCAAACAACTGATTTCTCCCACAAAATATGCATTTCCTTTATCGCCTGCTAGTTGACGGCATGAGCACCCACCCGTTACTCACGAGATTAGCCGAGGAGTAGACTTGGGTTCTTCCCTTTCCCTCTACAGCTGGTCAAGCAAATCGCATGGATTCTGCCTTATAAATGCCTCTGGGACAGACTCCTCCTTGCAGGCCCTGGGGCCACCCCGACGCTGCAATCCCTCATCACCGTTTGTAGAATAGTCTCTGGGCACCACTGCTGAGGCCACTACTGCACGGGCTTTGTCCCGTCTTCTGCTGCGCCTCTTAGAGGGCGGGGCTGTTATTGCAATTGTACCCAAGTCCCCCAGCTTGCACCCCACTGTGAGAGGGCCCCGAGGTCTCTTTCCTGCCTTCCAAAGGCCTTCCTACCTCCCCTCACCTGCTGCGGAAGACTGCTTCACCCCAGGCCCGCTTCAAACCCCTGGGACCCAAGGAAGCTGCTGCAGGGTCAGAGAGCTCAGGGCAAGGCCACACTGACTGGGAGTTCACATTGTGATCTGTGGTCTCTCTGGGACTCTGACCACCTTTCTTTCTTCTTTTTAAAATTTCTTTTTAACGTTATTTTATTTTATTTTATTTTATTTTTTAATTTAATTTAATTTAATTTAATTTTATTTTATTTTATTCTATTTTTGAGAGAAAGAGACACACATATACACACAGAGTGCCAGCAGGGGAGGGGCAGAGAGAGAGAGACACAGAATCCGAAGCAGGCTCCAGGCTCTGCACTATCAGCACGGGACGCGGGGCTCGCACTCATGAACAGAGAGATCATGACCCCAGCTGAAGTCAGATGCTTAGCCGACTGAGCCACCAAGGTGCCCTTTTAAAAAAATCTCTTTTGGGGGGCCACCTGGGTGGTTCAGTTGGTTGAGCGTCTTACTTCAGCTCAGGTTATGATATCACAGTTCATGAGTTCGAGCCCCATGTAGGGCTCTGTGCTGACAGTTTGGAGTCTGGAGCCTGCTTCGGATTCTGTGTCTCCCTCTTGCTCTGCCCCCCGCCACCCACATTCTGTTTGTCCATCTCTCTCTCTCAAAACAAATAACATTAAAATTTTTAGGGTTTTTTTTAAAGGTTTATTTATTTTGCGAGAGAGTGAGAGCATGCACAAGCAGGAGAGGGGCAGAGAGAGAGGGAGAGAATCCCAAACAGGCTCCTCACTGTCAGCGCAGAGCCCCGTGAGGGACTCAAACCCAGGATCCAGGAGATCATGACCTGAGCCGAAGTCAGGAGTCAGACACTTAACCTACTGAGCCATGCAGGCTCCCCTTTTTCTCTTTCTAACCCTGACTAGCCCCCTTTCTTACTCTTTCTTTGTATCTCTTTGTTTTTCCCTTTCTCTGTGCCCCCTCCCCCATTTCTGCTCTTATTTTCTGGCATCTCTGCTTTATAGTCTTTCTTCCTCCATGTTTTCCCATTTGTGTCTCTGTTCCTCTTCCCTAGTGTGCATTTGAGTGCCTTCTGACTTCCTCCCAAAGAGAAGAGGATCTCGGGGTCCTGGGTGGTGGGGACAGGCACCACCTGATTCTCCACTGCACGTAGACAACAAAAGCTACTTTCCCTTGTCTCTCGGGATAAGCAAGCAAACCTCCCCCGGAGCTGTGCTTGCCAGTCCTGAGGCTCACCACCACCTCTCACCCCCAGCCGCCCTCCTCCTCACCCCAAACTGGGATCGCCTGTACCCCTGTCCTCAGTTTCCCTGAGACTGCTCTTGCCCTGTTCCAGAAACCAGCCAAGGGGACCTTTGCCCCCGAGCATCCCTCCTTTGGGGACCCTCAGCCACCGCACCCATTTATCCATCCCCACCCTGTCCCAAGAAAGATGAGGACTGCCCCGGCCCTCTGTACCCATTCCCACCGGGATGCCACCCGGAGCGGCATCTTTTTCAGGAACTCAGTCACGCAGCACCCGGGAAGCTGGCCTCACTGGGTAAGAAACTTCAGAGATTTGTCACAGACATCTTGATAAAGCCATTATATCTCTTTCTCAGAGGGAAGCTGAGTTTCCTTATGGTGTTAACTTTTTAAAATGTTCAGTCTCAAAGCACTTCTAAGTACATAAGAGGTACAGGGTAGGCGGTCGGGGATGATGCTGAGAAATGAGGCTGATGATGTGTAGCAACATGGATGGACCTTGAGGGTGTTATGCTGAGCGAAATCAGTCAGGCAGAGAAGGACAGCTACCGTATGTTTGCACGTATAGGTGGATTAGGAGGAAGCTAACGGAGGACCGTGGGGGAGAAGAAGGGGGGAAATGGTGGGGGAGGGGGAGAGAGGCAAACTATGAGAGACTCTTGAATGCTGAGAACAAACTGGGGACTGATGGGGGGGGGGGGGGGGGGGGGGGGTGATGGGCATGGAGGAGGGCACTTGTGGGGATGAGCTCTGGGTGTTCTATGGAAACCAACTTGACGATAAACTATTTGTAAAAAAAAAAAAAAAAAAAAGGCTGATGGGCTGGAGCAAAGCAGGATTCTCCCAGCCCGGACCCGGAGCGCATTCTGTAGGTGCAAGGGGCTGTTCCCAAGGAAGGAGAGGAATCAGAGGAAAGGAAACCTGAACTAAGCAGGCTGATGCACCAGAGGAGGGGACAGGAAGGCCAACGGGACAGCTGTTGGGGCAGGAACCGTAACCTGTGGCTCAGAACCCGTGGTGACACTTACAGCTCCAGGCCTGCATTAGCGAGCACGTCTGTACCAGATGGGCTCGTGTAGAGAAGCTGAGCCCTCGCCGTGGTGGCGGGGGTTGGGGAGGGTGAAGAGGCTGCCTGTGCTCAGGTTTACTCCCCACCTGCAGAGGCCAGGCTGCCAGGGCCCTCCCCATGCCCTCACCCTCCACTCCCCCTCCCCTGCCGATGATAGGACAGCTGACGTCCTCAGAGCTTCAGGGCACCCAGGGCACGGAATGCAGAGCACCTCTTCCTGCCCCAACAGCTGTCCCGTTGGTCTCTTCGTCCCCCCATCTGGTGCATCAGCCTGCTTAGTTCAGGTTTCCGTTCTGTTAGAAACACTTTTACTCTCAGCTTTGCTGAATTTAACGGAGGTTTGGGTGTTTAAAAACAAAGTTAACATCTGTTTTCTGATTCTCCTGAAGCCCATTCACAGTGTAAGTCTCTGCAGCTGGCTCCCATTTGTGGCGTGGTTATAGGGTCTCCACCACCCCAGGGCTTTCTAGAAGGGCTGCTTCGCAAACTTTGGCATGCACCAGAATCACCTGGGGTTTGTCGAAAATGCAGATACCTGGGCTGTCCCCGCACCTACTAAATCAAAATCTCCAGGGGCGCCTGGGTGGCTCAGTCGGTTAAGCATCTGGCTTCAGCTCAGGTCATGATCTCAGGGTTCATGAGTTTGAGCCCCGTGTCGGGCTCTGTGCTGACAGCTCGGAGCCTGAAGCCTGCTTCTCATTCTGTGTTTCCCTTCTTCTTCTTCTTCTTCTTCTTCCCCTCCTCCTCCTCCTCCTCCTTCTTCTTCTTATATTTTTATGTATTTCTAGGAGAAAGAGACAGCATGAGCAGGGGAGGGTCAGAGAGAGAGGGAGCCACAGACTCTGAAATAGACTCCAGGCTCTGAGCTGGCAGTCAGCACAGAGCCCGACACGGGGCTCGAACCCACGAACTGCGAGATCATGACCTAAGCAAAAGCCAGACGCTTAACCGACTAAGCCACCCAGGCGCCCCTCTGTGTCTCCCTTTCTCTGCCGCTTCCCTACTCGTTCCCTCTCTCTCTCTCAAACAAAAACAAAAACAAAAACAAAAAAAAACCAACAAAAAAAACCTTCCAGTTAGGGGAGCAGGTGTCTATTTTTTTTTTTTTTTTAACAAGCTGCCCAGGGGATTCTGTTGTACGACAAGCTCAAACGGATGACCTATAAGGGGAGAGAATGTGGCCTCTGGGTGGGAGGCCTGGGCTATCAGCCTGACTTTGCTGAGTGCTTTTGGAAGAGTTACTTAGCCACTCTGTGCCCCAGTTCTCTCATCTTAAATTGGGGCTGATAGACCCTCCGCAGGGGGCGGGGCGGGGAGGAGATTGTTGTAAGCACTGAACAAGGAAATGTGTGCAAATCTCTCCTAAAGCACCGCCTTCATGCAACAAATGCTTACTAAAGTAATTCTCAAGTCCCCAGCTGGTGGAGTGGAGCTCCCAGTGTCCTGCCTGCTAAAGTCAACGGGTTTCATTTCCTGAACAGCATCTTCGTGATTGGAGCCGAGCGGGCTAGACACAGGAGGCGGCAAAATCCTGCTTTACCTATATCTCTAAGTTTTCAAAGCTGTGTATTTTTTCTTCCCACAGACAGGCAGCCGCTCCAGGATGGTCTTGCTTTGCTCCTTTCCAGCCCATCCCTCCTCCTCCCCACCCCCACCCTACACCCCTAGCAGAGGGCGCAGGATGGAGAGGGAACGAGAGAAAGCCAGTTCCCCTACCCTGGCCTTCTGCTCCCAGCAGCTCAGGCCCAAGCATTTCTCCCCTGGAATCTGAATGTTTCTTGAAATAGCAACGCCCTCCCCAAAGCTCCCGTGCTCCTGCCCCTCCTGGTGGAGACAGTGCTGTGCTTTTTCCCACAGGAAAGTCCCTGGACCTGTGCGGTGAAACCTTGGTTTGCAAGCATACTTTGATCCGGAAACATACTTGTAATACAAAGTACTCGTATATCAAAGCGAATTTCAATAGCCTTGGCTCAGGTGTGATCATGTGACATTCGGCATCACTGACTGCTCTTATTGGAAGACGTCACTTGTTTATCAAGTTAAAACCTATTAGAAATGTTTGCTCATCCTGCAGGACACTCCCAGAACAAGTGACTCGAAATCCAGGGTTTACCATCTTTGACAATACGGTGACTCGGTGCCAGCACAGGCACGTGCCTGCACAGGCTAAGCACTTCACATACAACCTTCCCAGCAACTCCGCAAAACAGGAAATGCCATTTTGCCCACTTTTCAGTCAAGGGAACTAAGGCTCAGGGAAGTCCTGTCCCTCGCCTGAGTCCACACAGCTCATAGATGGTGGGGAAGGATTTGAACCTAGGTCTCTGACTCCAGAGTCTACTCTTACCCACCACGGTCCTCCCGCCAGGCACCTGCCTCCGAGTCCCTTTGCAGCATTCAGCCGATGAGTCGTGCTGCAGGATGCTCCCTGATTGTCCTTTTCATCCTTTCCAGTCACTCCATGCAGGCACCACAAGCTTGTCAGTGACACACAACACTGCGGTTTGACAAAGCCTCTGAGTGAGGCTGAATCTCCTGCTAACTGTGTGATCTTGGGCAAGTTAGTTAGCCTCTCTGGGCCTCTGCTTCCTCCTCTATATAATCAGACTCATAATGTGGGCCACTCAAAAGGTTATTGTGAGGATTATGGACTGGGCTTGGCTGTAATGCCACTGCCCTATGTCACCTATGGACTCATTTATGGTTATCCTACATCTTCATCTTTTAAGGCAGAAGTTGAAAAGCCACAGCCAGTGGGCTCAGTCAGACCCATCATATTTTTATATGTGATAGGAACATTTTTTCACATTTTTAAATGGTTGAGAAACAATCAAAGGAATAATAATATTTCACAATTATATGTGATTTAAATTTCAGGGTCCAAAACTAAAGTCTTATTGAGATACAGCATGACCATTCATTTACGTACTGCCTGTGGTTACTCTGTACTCTACAGTGCAGAGTTGAGTAGTTGAAATAGACACCTTATTGACAGCAAAGCCAAAAATATTTACTGTCTGATCCTTTACAGACAATGGTTGCCAATCCCTCTTCGAGGGCATAAAGGGTTTATGCTAAAAGCCTCTACATAGCCCTGGCCTGGGCTGTGAGTAAGAAGGAACCTCTGTACTTGAGCCCCTGGCAGTAACTGAAGACCAGCAAGGCTTCTGTATGGGTTCAGATCACATTGGAAGAAGAGGGTTATGCAGTAATGTCACAGTATAGGTTTTAGACACAATGAGGCAGCAGACAAAGGGAGTCAGGAAAGAAAGAAATAAAAGAAGATTAAGTCATTATCTGGGACTCAGAGGCCCACAATCCTCTCCCAGCAAACCCACTTCATCTGGTTCCCACAACATCCCAGCCTTCCTTGCATTGAATGGGACCATGTGATTAAGTCCTGGACAAGGACCTATAAGCAAAAGAGCATGGCCAGCTTCCAGAACACTTCCTTAAAGATAACTAGCATGTATTCTTCACCCCACCTTGGCTCTCTACTTTACCCTGTACCTAGAAGATGGCTGGAGTTCTAGCATCCATTTTGGACCATGAAGATATGAACCACTTCTTAAGGATGGCAGAACGGTGATCTGGAAGTTGGCTGGATCCCCAGGACTTTGAGAAACAGAGCCACCACTCTAAGCCTGAAGTGCTACAGACATTAGCACGAGGAAGAAAAAGCAAAGCAAAACAAACATTAATACCCTTCTGTCTTGTTGAGATCATAGTTATTTTGGAATTCTTATTTTACATCAAACTTAATCTTAGCTGATCTACTTCTCCTGATGTCTTTTGGTGATGACTTCCTGTTTTCTCCTCTTTCCAGTTGTCCTTGGCTTTCACTTTAATAGATTTTTTCCTGTATCAGAGTATTGGGAAAACTGTGTGCTGAGGGGACAGGCATCCTTGGGGATTGCATGGGTGGTGCAGGAGGGCAGTGAGGTGCACAGGCTTGTGATTTCTGTACTTTGGCCGCTTTCCGTACTTGAGTCCCTCAGCCTGGCAGAGGAGAATGGTGGCAGCCCCTTCATTTAAATTAGCACTGAGCTGGGCACATCCAAAGAGGTTTAAATTTATTTTCATTTTTTAAAATTTCTTAAGCTAGCTATTTGCGTTATCATCATTGTTTAGGCTAAGATAGTTATCCAAATACTGAAGGCAAGCATCGTCTTTATAAAATTTACAAAATTGAGACCGGGCCATTCCCTACAGCACTCAAAAACTTACTAACCAACATCTCACATTGTGTGGGAAGCCAATATCAACGTCCCTAGTCCAGCCACAGACCCCTTGGCAGTGTGACTGAAGCCAACCTCTTCGTTTCATTTCCTACCTGTCTCAGAAAACCAAAGTGCAGCCATGACAGTACCTCTAAAATTCAACCTTCCAGTGGCATCCTGTTTCATGGGGTATCGCATAGGTTGGTCATTAGAGGAACCCTTCTCAAAGTCAAAAACTGGAATGGGGATGGGAGGGGAGCTTCAAGGCTTGATTACCAGCTTCCTCACTCAAGGGCAGGGGGTAGGAGATGCTGACTTGAACAGGGGCCTTGGGTGTTTACTCAGGCAGCTCTGATCAGTCTTCTAGAGCCAGGAGGAGAATAGGGGTGAAAATGGGAGAGAGAGCACTGAAAAATCCCGTCCAGACCTCCCTTGCTTTCCTAATACTCTCCGTACAAAGTCAGGGACTGCAGAGGATTACCTTTTGTGTTGGGCTAGAATTCTTCTCTTTCCTCAGAAACTCAGGAATTAAATAGATTTAGATATCATAGCACGCCTCTCCATCTAACCTCACTTCCAAACTCAGGAATCAAATGGATCAGATCGTGGAGGATATTTACACTTTCTATTTTAGGAGGAAAAACTATGTTGAGATGTAAGATAATAAAATATTTTTCTACCTAATACCTAATGAGTCAGTATTTTATAGATATAATTATTAGGCTTATGGAACTAAATTTAGTACTTCAGAGTCACAGTTATTGAAATGTTGCATCTTTTAAGCTGCTTATATGTTTTATTCTATCAAATCAGAATGATGACATGATTTATAATTATTGTTATTTTCATGGCCATATTTTGGCTATTTTAGAATCAAGTTCAGTTTCCTCAAACCAATGTTTTAGATCCTCAGTAATATTACTTTTATTTTCCACTGTCGCTAAGAAATCTCACCGCCCCACTCACACACCCACCACGGGTACCTGTTCCTTTCTTCCCTTCTCCGTGCTGGGAGCTCACCTCTTCCTCTCCCGTACCTTCCAAATCCAATCCCTTCTTTAGAGAGAAACTTACCTGAACTGGAGTCTTCACAGTGCGGGGCACAGACTTTCACACTGTAGAATATACTCCATCTATTTATTTTCTGAAGTTGCATGTATGTAAGCCTCATTTTTGAGCAAAATTGTAAGGTACCTAAAAATGAGGTCATTTTTTCTTTTCTTTTTTTTAAATTCCTTATTCTTTAATTCTTTATTCAACATCAGGCCAGTAGCAGACTTTCAATAAATATCTCTGAATCACTGCTAAATTTGCCACTTGTTCAAAGGCAGACATTTGACTTAGAAGTGCAGCAGGAGCAAATGGGAACCAGAGATAATAAAACGCTGTGAATGCAATTTCCTGTTTTATGTAATGCCAGAGTCAAATATTTCTACCATATCTCCTAGGAAATATAGAATTAAATTGAAAAAAAAAAAAAAAAAGTAAGGAGGCCACACTGAACAGCTGCTAAGGAAACAAAACGAAAGCGCAAGCATTCTTAGCTGTGGACGACCACAGGTGACAAGTCTCAGAGTAAGACCAGTCTTACCAATGTGCGCAGCACCAATGAGCCCAGAGCCTGCCCACACCTGTGCAGGTGTGGCTTCTCCTTCCATCCTTCCCTTTGGCTTCTGTTAACATTTAAACCTTCTGCAGGTGAC
Source organism: Hyaena hyaena (assembly GCF_003009895.1). Taxonomy (NCBI): domain Eukaryota; kingdom Metazoa; phylum Chordata; class Mammalia; order Carnivora; family Hyaenidae; genus Hyaena; species Hyaena hyaena. Next base: position 6,830,114 of record NW_024080647.1, read on the forward strand.
AGACTGCCTGACTGCTCTCCTAGCAGCCCAGGCAAAACGCCAGGGACCAGATGGCTGGACCTATGTCTGAAGGGGTGCAGTGCGGCTTTGAGTGAGAGCTTTCAGATCCAGTCCTGCCCTTCCTTAGGTGCCCAGCCTGGCAGGGGTCGGGGTAGTGGAAGTGTGTGTCGGGGGGGTGAATGGCACCCAGACTACATTCCCCAGATCTCCTGCCAGCTGCTTCTGGTGGGAGTCTGTCTCTAAGGGGCATCAGCAGAGCTGAACAGAAGAAAGCAGCTCACGCTGTCTCCTGCCTGCAGTGGGGCCTCTGATGGTGCCAGCAGCCACAGCAATGTGGGCTCCATGGCCAGCAGCCCCATCACTGGTAGCGGTGAAGCTTCCAGCAGCCAGGGCCTGTGGGCTCCAGTGTCCTGACGTCTGGGCCACTCCTTTTCCCCTGTGCTCCCTCATTCCCTTCAATATCTTTGCAATCAGATCATCGCACACAATTCCTCTCTGCACAAAATATGTAGAGCAGGTGCCGATTTCTTGACCGGACCCTACTAATATAGATGCCAAGTTAAACTAGCCAAAACCTGGGTGCTGCAGACAGAAGCAGGGGCCCAGGTACAGAATCAAACTGGGCAGCAAAGTAGGGCTGTTCAGGGTGGAAGAAATATCAGACCAGGGGGACAGCCACCCGCAGGAAGCTTCCTCTGCTGATTACAGACGTGAGCGAGGACCTGAAGGCCAGCAAGGGACCAGCTGGGTGTCAGGTCAGTCCCAGTGCAAACTCAGGGCCCATCTCCAGAAGGGCTTCAGAAGGAGAAGGGAGGAATGGGCAGGGCACAGAGGCAGTGACAGAAGAGAGAGGGCTGCCAAGAGGCAAAGTGGTGGCCAGATTACCAGAGACACACTTTGTTATTTCACTGAATGACTTAGGACTGGCCTTGTAGCATAGAGTACTGAGGAAGTTGGATTTCATGCTATAACGTAAGAACACACATCGGAGTTATGGCGGATTTGAGAATGCACTCTAACTTGGTAATATCTTAGGGTTAAGATGAATTTGACGAGTTAAAAAGATTCAGATTCTGTTTGGACTGTAAGGTTGCTGTTCCCCGAATAAAAGTTTCCTTTTTCTTTCTAAATAGTTCTCTGTCTCGAGGCTGCACTTGCTTCTACAAACTAGCATGCCATAAAGGTAGGGTGCGTCTTCCAAGAATAGTTCAGAAAGGCTGTGATTTCTGTCTTGCCACTGCCCTCTCTGGCTGGTTCATCTCACTTGCCAACTTTGATGACACCAGCCACCCTTCCTGAGCTGCCCTGTGGAGAGGGTTGCGTGTTAGAAAACTAAAGATGGCTACCAGCCAACAGCCCATGAGTAACCGAATCTTGCCAACAGCCTCATTATGAGTGGGCTTGGGAGCAGATACCTTCCCAGCTGAGTCATGAGATGTCTGCAGCTCTGGTTGGCGCCTTGATTCCAGAGGACCCAGTGAAGGCACACTCAAATTCCTGATGTATAGAAACTATGAAATAATAAATGTTGTAAGTCTCTGAGTTTGGGGGTAATTTGTTGCATAGGGTAGATAACTAATACAGATATCCTACCTGGGGCCCAACCAAGATGAGGGCTTCTTTCCCCTTCTGCTCTGTCTGCAAGTCCAGAGCATGAGTCCATTCAGCAGTGTATGGACAGAGATACATGATGAATGACCCACCCAGAGATTGACCCCAAGGAGAAGCGGGATCCTTTGAAAGAAGGAGGGGCACGGGAGATAAATGAACCAAGAGGGAGCAGCAAGGGAGGGAGTAGGAAGTAGGGGAGTGGTTCCGAGAGAAAAGGTCCTGAGAGCAGAGAGCTAGGCCCACACCTGTTAGAGGGGCTGGGGCAGGGAGTTTCACCATTCTTCAGGCCTGAATCTTAGCCACAGGCTCGGGCATAGGAGAAATACTATGCTTTGTTTTTCTTAAATAACTTACTTCTACCTCCAATTCCACTTCCTGCTGGGCAGTCATTCCTAGGGCTGTGCCCCTTTTCCAGGGTAGAACAAAGGTTCTGGGTCTTTCTTGGGGTGAGGTCGCCGTCTACCCATGCCCTCCCACCCCCAGTGTCACTCGGCAGGCAGCTGCTGTCCTAGTCTGTATCCTGTCTTCCGGTCTGCCTGCCTTGCTGGTCCATCCCCTGCTTGGAGCTGGGGAGTCTTTGACCAGCCTGAGGCCCAGGCCTAGGAGTCAGCCTCCCTGGGCACCATGCAGTGCTTTTCTCTGAGCTGCTGTCATGTTCTTCGTTCTTCCAGGGAGCAGGACATTGGTCCTATCTCTTACTGGGAGTCCCAAACCACTGTCTCCCGAGTTTCCTATGGGTCTAAGGTAATTCCTTCTATTTATCTTGCCCCTTCCTTCAAATCCACCTGTTGCTTCTCAGTAGGCACATGCTTTTGGAAATAAAAGCCAGGAAGGGGTGCCTGCAGATAACTAGCACTTCCTGCCTTGCCTGTATCTCCATTGAAATAAGGATCAGTCTTCCGTCTGCTCAAATGGGGGGAAGGGGAACTCTAGGAAAAAGAAATAATGTCTTCAAAATTTCTTCTGTCTGGGTTGAAAATGTTTAGAAGCTATATCCTTTCTGGAAAATTCCTGCCTGCCAATTTGCCCTAAGCTGGATCTAGCCATGAAGAATCAGGCAAACACAAACTGAGGCACAGTCCACAAAACAACTGCTTGTGCTCTTCAAAAAAGAAAAAACAAAGTGTTGCTGTCATAAAAAAAAAAAAAAAGAAGAAAAGAAAAAAGACCAGGAACTGCTCCAGAATAAAGAAGACTCAGAAAGGCATGACATTTAAAGGTGACGGAGATCTTGAACTGGAACCAAGAAGGATCAAGGAAAGATTTTACACAGGATATTATTGAGATAATCGTTAACATTTGAATATCCTTGGTGTCATTTATGGTATTATATTGATATTAAATTTCCTCCATTTGTTAATTATATTGCGCTTATGTAAGAAAACATCCTTGTTGTTAAGATATTCATGGAAGTATTCCAAAGATTAAGATGTCTTCAACGAACTCTCAGGTGGCTCAGCAAAAAGTTCGTATGTATATAGAAAACAAAAGGGAACAAAATGTTAGCAATTGGTGCCTGTAGGTCAAGGGTGTATGGGGAAGTTGGATTACTCTCAGAGGGGGAGGCAGATCCATGGGTCCATGGACAAGGTGGTAGGAGGACCGAAATGGACAGAAGCTACAGAGGCAGCCATTTTGAGGTGCTGGGATGAGAGATGGAGCAGGTGACGGGGTGCATGTTAGATGCTCACAGGAAAGAAAAGCTTCTGTGGAGGATGCAGAGTTGGCATGGGGAATGGGGTGAGGAGGTAGCAGGAATTAGATTCCATTAAGGAAAAGTTACAGAGATGGAACGCATCTGAGGATTCTGGAAATTCACAGGATTCTGCTGAGTGGTGTGTGAGTTCATTGACCTAGTGTGTATCCAGGGGTGGCTTTGGATGGGATGTTTGGGAGGATAAAGCACCGAGAAGTATCCCGAGTTCTTGACCAATTGGTCAGTAGTGGGTGAAGCCATTTCTACTTATTTAATGTAATTCGAACAAGTCAAAGGAGAAGGGGGCTTGGGGTAGAAACTGGTGGTTTAGACAGTGTTGGCAGGAGGCCTGCACAGGCAGCTCCGCTGCTTCCCCTCCAATGGAATCCTCTCCAGCAAGGCAGCTTGCTCTGATGGAAGATTGAGAAAAGGCAGTCTGTTTGCTCTTGGACATGGGATCACATATCAAAAGCCCATCAGAGGAGGCTGTAATCAAAGTATTGTCCATGTACAAAGGCAGCAGGGACCATGAAGACCCAGGCCAAACTCACAGGCTGCTCGAGCCTTCTGCATGGATGTGGCAGGGTGGGCAGGTGATGGCCCATGGCGGCCCTGGTGGTGACGGGTGGGGGGGGGGGTGGTGCAGATATGCAGGGGACTGATGGGGAAAGGGTCTGGCGTCCATGGGCATCACTGGATTAAAACCCGGAAGACAGCTCCAGGCTATCACCACAGCCAACCATGTTTGGTAGCCACGTGTTAGCTTGTCATTTTGTCTGGCAGGCCGAGGGCACTATTGGGTGACATTCATAACCTGAGTCAGGCATGCTGGTGCAGTTGGCCCTGGGAGGCTAAGACAGGCAGATTCGGATCTCCACAAATTGTCTCCCTGGGAGGGAGGAGTCAGAGAATTGGGTCTACACAGCTTAAAATTCAGAGCTCCTCCAGAACCCGAAGAGTGGAGGGGGTTGAAAAGGATAGCAGTAAGGTAGCCGTGAGCCATGGGGTGACATCAGGTGAGTATTTCACTCAACAAATTCAATCCCTGTGCTAGAGGCTACAGCAGAGGACCGAGGGACAAAGAAGAGGAGAAACAAAGGAGAATGAGAGCAAGAGGCAGCATGAGAGAAAAAGAAGAAGAAAATAATGCCTCCCCTGCCACCCCCCACCCCCTGGGTCTTTCTCTAAGCACTATTTATTCAGTTTTGGCACGTGTCTTTTCTCCCTCTCTAGGACATTGACCTAGACAATGGTAAGGCTTATTGGGAACATATGTGACACTGGCACCCAATGCATTTAGAAGAAAATATTACCCTAAAACGTCCTACCTGGGATGATGCAGACAAAGGAAACTGCACTCTTAGTGAGCATTGGCTTTTATTAGTAGAACAGGAAAGCCAATACCTAGCCCCACACTGGTGACGATCACTTTACTCCCAGTGTCCAGGCATGGCCCCCTGGTGAGTGCGTGTGTGTAGAGTCTCCTAGGTTTATGGGTTCTCTGCTCACACCCAGGACTCATCACACATAGTTCTAGATGTTGCATATGTGCTTAAAGCCCAGCCCATGGCTACAGACTAAACAAACCCCCTCCTACAACACTGGCCACAGAGTGCTGAGTTTACAGGCACGTCTGTATATACAAAGGGAGAAGTCTAAAGGAGTAACAACGGTTATCTCTGACCTATGGAATTAGAGAGGACCTTTTTCTTTCTACTTTGCATATGTCCATTTTGGTTAATACTTTTGAAAATTCTTACACAATTTTTATAATGAAAAATATGTTACTACTGAGTACTGTAGAACTCCCTTAACATTTTGAGTCGGATTACATTAAATATCTGCAGTAATGTGACAAAGCGTTGTCATCTCTAGAATAATCTATCTCCTCTTCCTGTACATGGAATGCTTCATTTATTCAATGTTACTTTTGTATTTTCCAATAGCATTTGATTAGCCTGGGTGTGTGCATGCGTGCGTGCGTGTGTGTGTGCGTGTGTGTTAAGAACAGATTAAAATATATCAAGTGACTTCTCTTTGTTAGCCACTACTCGTCCACAGGCCTCACTTGTAATACTATGAGGAAGGTACTTACACATGAGGTCACAGGTTCTACACTTGCTGGGGAAGTGGAACAGGGCTCCTAGTCCAGATCCAGATGATATGAAGCTTGAGCTGTACCAGGTCTCCCAGGTTCTTTTTTTTTTTTTTTAATGTTTGTTTATTTTTGAGAGGGAGAGAGACAGAGTGCGAGCAGTGGAGGAGCAGAGAGAGAGGGAGACACAGAATCCAAAGCAGGCTCCAGGCTCTGAGCTGTCAGCACAAAGCCTGATGCAAGCCTCAAACTCACAAACTGTGAGATCATGACATGAGCCAAGGTCGGGTGCTTAACGCACTGGCCCTCCCAGGGGCCCCAGGTCCCCCACATCCTAAAGGACATAAACGGAGCGTCGACTAGAGAAGCTGCCTGATACCCAATACATATTTTCATGAAGATATTTCCCCTTTAGGCAACTAATCACAACCTGCAATATACCACAGATACACGCATCCGTGTGAAGTTATGAATTGCCCCTTAAAATACTGAAACTTAACTTCAGTCTAATGGCGATACTAGCCTAGATGAAGTACTCTTATTTCAAGGATCCAGGACTTAAATTAGCATTAAAAGTAATCACCCTCAGGCACTTCTGGAATGTGTCATAAATTTTTCCATTTCACACACCAGTGGTCATTTTGTCTTTAAAGTTATTTATTTTTAATGGGTATAAAGACATTTTTTAAAAATTTTTTGAAATAGGAGTTCTTAAGGAAAATTTGGGCCAGATGAGTCTCTTTCCTCTCCGAGGCTCTAAGCCAGATACCAAGCCGCTCTTAGGGGGTAGGGGAGAGTGGGCACTCTGGAGTCAGATGGAGTTAGGTTTGAACCCCAGCCCTGTCACTTCTTACTGTGTGTCCTTGAGTAATTGTTTAATTTCTTTGTCAGGAAAATAGAAACCCACTGGCTATTTTACTGGGGACAATTTAGGACGGGAAATTGGCTGCATACCTTGGTGCTGGAGGGTTGTAAAAGCTGGGACTGTAAAAGCCAGGGGGACCCAGAGAAGATGCTGTCATTCTCAGAATCTAGACGCTGGGAGGGGGGAACCTGTGGAACAGGAGCCCAGATTTCTGAAGTGAAGGACCATTGCTGGGAGGCTGCTGATGGGCACAGGTGGCAAAGGAAGGGGTGAGTGCCTTCTCCCTCCTCCTGGCACTCCCAGGGGCAGAGCCTGCCTGGGCAAAGCAGAAGTGAGCTTTGCAGGGTCCTGGCCCTGGAGTCACAGTGCAGTGCAGAGAGTGGGCGCGTGGCCTCCAAAGCTTGTTAGGTGGACAAACTGAGAGAATTACTCTAAGCACTCCATTTTTGGTGGCTTACTGTTAATAAATCACATTAAAGTCAAGACATAGGCCACTGAAATTAGTGTCAAAGAATCATTAAGAGACATTTATCTTGCATGCAGAATGTGTACTCACATGTGGTGGGGAGCGGGTAATCAGCTGGTAAGAAGCGGGGTGATGGAAGGGGAGAGGAGACAGGGAAAAATTGCCAAAGTCTGGAAGCGGTGGTTCTTTCCTGTTTTGGATACACCGATGACTTGGCAGCTAGCAGAGGCCAAGCTGGGCATTCTTCTTTGAGTAGGCTGACTAGGGGTGTCAGTTTATGGTTTCTCCAGAATACCCCCGGAGCTTGGCTGCCAGCACACCTGGCAGACCAGTGAGCCAGCATCCTTCAGGCTGGGTCTCGCCCAGGGATTCTCGGCCCAGGCTGACCTTGGAATTGCCTGGGGAGCTTTGAAAAACAGACGTGCCCAGCCTAGCCCCATCCCCAGAGATTCTGAGGAATTGAAAGGGGGTGGGCGGTGGCAGGGCTGGTCATCAGGATTTCTAAAAGCTTCCCAGGTGATTCTGAGGGGCAACTAGGTCTGGGAACCACAGGTCTAAACCCACAAATCAACTTGAACTGCTGTCTGAATGAATACATCAATTAAAAAAAAAAATGTTCAGTTTAATAAGGAAATAATTGATAATGGGTCCATTTTTTTAACTTAAGAAAAGAAAAATTAAGGAAAAAGCATGAAACACATTACTAAAGCAGTTAAAAATAAGAAACAAGTAAACATTACATGCTCATTCCTAGATCTGTTGCACTAGAATCCAGGCGAAATGGCTGGATAGCTGGAGTTTTAAATAGCACCTCAGGTGATTCTGATGGTCAGCCAGGGGGGAAAGCTCCCAAATTAAGTACAGTTCATTAACTTTTCAAATATTCCTCTTGATATTAATATCAATCTTGGCCTACCTAGCCCTGGTGTTGCAGCTCGGCTTAATTTGAATACATCTTTCCAACACGCCGTGCATCTTTGCAGCACATCATTCCTGGGCTCGGAAGGTCCCTCTGGCTTCAAAATCCCTGCAACTTTTTGCAGTTGCAGGTTGTGCGTGCTTCACTGAAGGAAACAGTTCTGTGGTAGCCTTCCCCCAAAACCTGAGGTTGAAACAGAACAGATTTCAGCCCCTCTGGGATCCAATTTCTCCCCAACCACAAGTGCCAAGTGTTAGCAGCGTCTGATAGCTTGAACAATCAACAGTGCAGCACTGGGGGGAGGGGGGGGCTTTGGGGGTCTCGGTCAGTTAAGCAACTGACTCTTGATGTTGGCTCAGGTCATTGTCTCATGGTACTTGAGAACAAGCCCCAAGTTGGGCTCTGGACTGACAGCAAGGAGCCTGTTTGGGATTCTCTCTCTCTCTCTCTCTCTCTCTCTCTGTCTCTCCTCTATGTGCACTCACATCTGCTCCCTCTCACTCCCACAAACAAACAAACATTTATTTATTTATTTTTAAGTCTTTATTTTATCTTGAGAGACAGAGACAGAGAGCAAGTGGGGGAGGGGCAGAGAGAGAGAGAGACACAGAATCTGAAGCAGGCTCCAGGCTCTGAGCTGTCGGCACAGAGCCCGACATGGGGTTTGAACCCGCGGACTATGAGATCATGACCTGAGCCGAAGTTGGATGCTTAACCGACTGAGCCACCCAGGCGCCCTCAAACAATCATTTAATAAACAGTGCGGTCCTAGAATCTACAAACATGACCCTATCTGGGGGGAACCAGAGAGGTGGGGCTGGGGAGGGGAAAGATGAGGCAGCCCTAGCCCTTTGATTCTGAATCCAAAAGGCTAATATCCCGTGACTTTATTCATTAGTGGGGAATGGTACAAAAGGCATTGTTTCTGGAATTGATCAGGTAAACCACACTAGGGCCAACTCCAGGCCCCAAAGCTGCCACAGATCCATCAGATGGCCCAGGGGCCCAGGTGGAGGCCCATCTATAGTGTCCAGATCATCCCTAGGTACAGACATGTCCGTGTTGGGTGTAGAATAGAATAATCCCATAATGTGGTCCCTCATCCATGGTCACAAAGGAGGCTCCGTTGGCCATTTCGAAAGCCAACGTATATGAACACACTTAGCTAAGTGTAGAGCATTTTATGGGTGAAATGTGATTGGCATGTGTTATCAGAACCATTTCAACACCCACCTCAGTCAGAATAGAGTTATTTTCTTCTCCTCTTATAAAGCAGTGTTCTGGGAACAGCAAAGAGGGGGAAAGAACAAATGAGAAAATAGTGCAGACTGTAAGTTTCAACTGTGTAGAAGAGTATTTTTATGTCTAGAAAGAGACTGGAGGGATTGATTAAATAATGAAATGCTAATAGTAGTTATCCTTGAGTGTGAGACTTATGAATAATTTAAAATATACTCTGTTAATCTACATTTTCTAAAATTTCTACCAAATATATTTAGTTGTCAAATTAAAGCCCAAAAGTATAAGGATTTAGTCCTGTCCATGTGCTATGACAGAAAACTGCAGAGGGGGTAGCTTATAAACAACAAATTATTTATTGCTTGCAGTTCTGGAACCTGGGAAGTCCAAAATCGAGGTGGTCACAGATAAGGTGTCTTGTGAGGGCCAGCTTCCTGGCTTGTAGATGGATGTCTTCTCACTGTGGAAGGGCCGAGGGACCTCTTTAGAGTCTGTTTTATGAGGACACTTCCTTTGTGAGGGCTCTGCCTTCTTGATTTCATCCAAGTCCCACCTCCTAATACCATCATCTTTGGGGACTAGATTTTGATGTATGAATTTTGAGAGATAGACATTCAGCCTATAGCAATGAACTTCCTCTCTCTCCTTTTTAAAATATAGTTTATTGTCAAATTGGTTTCCATACAACACCCAGTAGTCATCCCAACAAGTGCCCTCCTCCATGCCCATCACCCATTTTACCTTCTCCCACACCACCCATCAACCCTCAGTTTGTTCTCAGTATTTTAGAGTCTCTTATGGTTTACCTCCTTCCCTCTCTGTAACTATTTTTTCTCCTTCCCCACCCCCATAGTCTTGTTAAGTTTCTCCTGATCCACATGAGTGAAAACATATGGTATCCATCTTTCTCTGCCTGACTTACTTTACTTAGCAGAATCCCCTCCAGTTCCATCCACGTTGCTACACATGGCCAGATTTCATTGTTTCTCATTGCCATGGAGTATTCCATTGTATAGATAAACCACATCTTCTTGATCCATTTGTCAGTTGATGGACATTTAGGCTGTTTCCATGACTTGGCTATGGTTGAGAGTGCTGCTATGAACATTGGGGTACATGTGCCCCTATGCACCAGCACTCCTGTATCCCTTGGGTAAATTGCTAGCAGTGCTATTGCTGGGTCACAGGGTAGTTGAACTTTCTCTTTTATAAAAAAAAGTTTTATCTATTTATTTGAGAGATGGGGAGGGGCAGAGAGAGAGGGAGAGAAGGAATCCCAAGCAGGCTTCATACTGTCAGTGCAGTCAGTGCAGAGCCCGATGTGGGGCTCCATCCCAGGAACCATGAGATCATGACCCAAGGCAAGATTGAGAGTCAGATGCTTAACTGACTGAACCACACAGACAACCCAGCAATGACCTTTCTTAAAAGTAAGGAAGAGCTGTGGAGCAGCAGAATCTCATGTGTGGCGGGGGCAAGGTCATTGGCAAGCCAAGTCCCCAAGCCCGTGTCTTTGCACAGACATAAGGTAAACTTGCACAATTCTCAATATCTCTCCGTTGGTTGACTTGTCCACAAGGAAAAAAGTCAGATGAGGAATGTCAGAAGGGGAACATAAGGAAGTCATCTTTGAGTCTTTACCTCCATTTTTCACTGAAGAGTACCTCATAGTTCCCTGCAGATGGTCTTAGATAAACACCTTTTTGATGTGTTTATCCGATGAGGGAAAGAGAAAAATTTTAAGTGGTAGCCCTACAAAGAGAAGGCTAATAAAATGCAGTAAAAGTTAAATATTTGCATCCTGGCAGGAGTTTTCATTTTCTGACACAAAAGAAAGAAGAACAGAGCAAACCTTGTTCACTCTGACACTCCACAAACGAATTTTGATCTTCATTCCTCCAAAGAGAAAATTTCCACAGTTTAGTTCTCTCTCCATTACATTTTGAGGGCCTTTGATCTCCTCAAATCCGTCCTTTAGGAATAGCCAACTAATTAATCTTCTCCCAGAAGCAGATGCTTCGGAAAAATGATAATTAGGAGGTGAGCAAAAAAAGCTTTCATCTCAAATATTTACTAATGAGTAAGATGTTCATCTTGCCTCAAAGACCTCAGAGGCCCCAGAAGACCATAGAGTTCTGTCCACCCGAAGTCTGATTTCACAATGCTATTCTTTTTTTTTTTTCCCCTTTTCATCTCTGTTTGTCATGTGGCACCATGTTTTGGTAAGCCCTGGAGTTTTGAAGCTGTCTTTGTTTTGATTCATGGTTTGTGATCTTCACTGTAACAATCAAGCCAGACAAGGATCACATCTTCTACCATATCTAATTAGGTGCCATCTGCTAACCAGCCGGGTAGCCATAGGAGGAGCCCCCAGCCCCCAAAGCCCCAAAGATGGGATGGGGGAAATGGGGTTGCCCTGGAGTGGGGGCGTAGAAAATGATGTAAGCCTTATGTGTAGGAATTCCCCTTCCAACCTGCTGAACACTTTGAAATTAATTATTTTCTTAATAGATAACACATGCTCAAGGCACAAAATTTAAAAGGTATAAAAGGGTATACAGTGGTGTTTAGTGTAGTTCATGCAGGCACATTGCATATGGCCATGCAGGTAATATAGTGCACAACTCCAGGAACCCCATTCCCATGGCTTAAAATTTTTATGTATTTATTTTACATAAAGTTTTCAAGATAAACTTTTTTCTTATTATATAAATGATATGTCTTCTTAAGGGAAATGTGGAAAATACTGAAAAGTCCAAAGCATATAAAAATAAACCGTAGTCCCAGCCAACTAGCGATAACATCTGCCTACATTTGGATGTAGTTAGTGCCTTTCAGTTCTTTTAAAAACACATATATTTGCTAAGTGCATTAAATACACAATTGCATTAACTAATTGCATTTCTACTCCCATCTGCTAGCCCCTTCGGCTTTCTCCCAAAGCCCAGCGGTAGCCAGGGCCCAGAGAAGGCTTTGTTTCCTGCAAATAAAACACTATTTGCATTGGGGATGCCTGGGGTAGTGAACCCAACCTTTCTGTTGTCATACCCAATTACAGCTTCTCAGGGAACATTCCTGTAGGCCAGGGAGTGGAGGTAGGTCTTTGGGTTTGGTCAGCAAACCTCAGGACTTTCTGGCAACTTAAAGCAACTTCTAAACGAAACCTATTCCGTTAGCCTTCTGAGGTTTTGAAAGAGAGTGGTTACCAAAAAGCACAGGTCCTGGAAGAGGTTTTATCTATTCATATCGAGGGTAAAAAAGAAAAGCAATGCAATATTTTCAAAGAGTTAAATGTATTCAATATAAAAGGATTGTCTTTCATAATGTCCTACTTTATGGTGTTAAAATAGAGTTTTCTTTTAGGAAACTAAAAAAGCCATTTTCTTAAAAATAGAAAAAAAAAAAAAAGAGTTGGCAACCCTTTATCAGTGCCCTAAGTTATTTTTGAAAGTTTAATGATCTGTGAAATCCAGAAGTCTCAAAATCATTGAACTCAATAGGAACATCTTATTGGATGAAGCCATCCCAGGGAAGACCGTTACTCATTCATTTGCCTGGCTCACCCAAGGTGCTCAGTATATGTTTCTTATGCTACTGTTCACCAAGCTGGGGTGGGGGTATTGGTAGGGTTGCAGGGGTGTGCAGGTGAGTAGGGTTGGCGTGGGGGCTTGATTGGGCTGAGAATCTCTGTAACATTAGGTCTGAGAAAGGTGTTCACATTGGCTACACTGCCATTATCACCTACTCCAAAGGAGATGCTTTTAGGTCTTGATATCTCTGAACTACTCACCAGGATATTATAAGCATCAGTGTTCTCATTTTATTGGAAGAGGAAATGAGGACTCTCAGAGATTAAATTGCCTGAAACCACACAGCTGGTAAACTGCAGAATCTAGAATAGAACTCAGGCTAGTTGAATGCTAGCAACCTGCTGTCTCCCAAAACACCACACCCAGATCACAGACCACCAGCTGAGGACCCCTGATCTGGGCAGTCTGGAAATTTCTTTACCCACCTCCCTCTTCCCCCAAAACAAGACAAATATTAAAGGAGAGGAAGGAGAGGTATCTTCTCAATTCTCAGTACACTTTTGTTGATGAGTCTCAGCTCCTTAGACCAGAGTCTTAATGGCTCCATTTAAAAATCAAATTGAAGAAAAATCATAAAAAGCTAATCCAATTCAGCATAGAAGTAGCAGATGAATTATCTCTGCTCACCCTCAGGTTCTCTTTTTGCATATTCCCCCTTCTTTAAATTTACTGGCTTGCCCCCTAACCAAGCTCAATTTGATTTAACAGAATCCCTTAAGGGTGAGTAATGAGTATTTATTCACAATTGTATGTGCAGAGCACACAGTTAGATCCAGGCTTCTTGAACTTTAAGGTGCAAACAAATCTCCCACGAATCTGGTGAAAGTGCAGAGTCTGAGACAGTAAGTCTGGGATGGGGCCTGACAGTTTTGCATTTCTAGCAAGCGCCCAGTAGAAGCTGACGCTGCTGGTTCCTGGCTGACCTATTAAGTGCTGAGTTTAGGTAAATACTGTGTTCCTTTTTCTGAGCTAGGCCCCACGACTAAACCTTCCTGCAGGCGAGATTGTCTCACAGACACTTCAGCATGCCGTGAGCTCCATCCTGAGCTCTGGAATGAGATGCACCCGGCACTCAGAAAGGAGTTTGAAGCCCCAGCAAACAATCGTGCACGAGCTCTTTATTTTATGAAAGGAGACCTACCTGGCTTTCGAAGTCAGAAGAAAGGGCTTGGGAAGGAAAATCGCCTTATGATAGAAGCCACTTCCCAAAAAGTTTTAGCTCTTAGACTGTTTCTATCGGTTACATAACAAAGTGCCTGCTGTATACAAAATAAACACTATGCCTGCCTGCCTTCTTTCTACCTCCTTTCCAATCTACTCATCCATCCTTCTATCTCTCAGAAATGTGGAATTGTCTGGAAATACAGATGTGTGGAAAGAAAACATCAGCTTATATAACTTGCATGGTGCTATAATTTAGAGAATTAGATTTTAACAAAACACGCTTAAAAGCTTTTCTCACAGCTTTCAGAGGAGAGGTTGAGAAAACCAACCAACCAAAGGATTAAATGTGTGCACTCTTCTTAAGTTGGGGGAAGGTCCTAAATGTCGGATTTGGAATCTAGCTTCTTGGAGATTTACAAAACCTGTTCGTATATTAAAATGTCTGAGAAGTACTTCAGTAACAAGACATTTAAGTTTCGTTTAAACTTCGAATAGGATCTGTAGAGTTGGTCAGCTGAATGTTTGAGTTGTTTTTTATTGGTCTGTGATAAGTACTGAAATGAACTGAGTAAGTGCTTAGAAACTTCAGAGAAATTGACAGAATAATTTAATGTTTGTTGACCCAAATAATAAAAGAATCGAGTGTCATTTTGTGTGCCTTTTTATATCATTTACTTGGTAATTTGTTTTCCTTATATTTTACCAAAAGAAAAAAAAATGGCCTGAGACAAATTGGAAACCAAAGAAAAATTGGTTCTTCATCACAGAGAGTTTGAAAAGCATTGGCTTAAATCACTTTTTCCAGAGCTATTTGACCACAGAAACCTTATTATTATAGCCACCCTGTTAATAGCTTAAAGGATTAGAGTTTTGCACACTGTATTTTGAGAAACGTCATGCAAAAATTTAACCAGACATAATTCAATCTTTCTTTAATAATTTGGAAAGCACTTCAGGATTTTGAGTGTCTCAAATTCCTACTCCAGAGCAACAATTTTTACTGTGCTATATACAGCTGGGTTATAATCTCAATTCCTAAACACATCCACCACCTAGTCCACCTGAGGACAGCCTTTGCTGCGTTTAGAGCCAGCCTATGGTACATACAAAGGTTACACTTCTGAAAGCCTGTACAACGCAGGAAATTTGTAAAAAAAAAAAAAAAAAAAAAAAAAAATTTAAAAAAGAGAGAGAAATGAAGTACTTAGTGCCAATTAAAATTTCATGCTTAGTCAAATCAAGTGCTCATATTTCCAAGAAATGTAAGACTGTAATATAAGTCATGAAAATTTTATTTCGTTCCATCATTCCTTCAAATCTGAGTTGAAAGGATTTTCTTTTTAAAACCTGTCCTTACTTCCCCCACGTGCTAATTTCATCTCTTCATTATTAATTCAAATTTGCAAAGTTAAAAGAAACTGGTTTCTCTGTTGATTAGAAGAAAGGAACGACTTCATTTTAAAATATGCCCACATGATTGCTTTTTAAATGTCTCTGTCAATATGCTGGTCATTTGTATTTTGAGCACTTCATTCCCAAAGGCTCCCCTCCTGTCCTCCTTGCTGTCGGGTTCTGCCCTAAGGAGAGGCCAGGAGGCCAGAGGGCGAGAGGAGTCACCCCCTCCCCGCTTCTGGCTGCCAGGGGCCTGGCTCCCGCGGTGGGCACAGTGGGCACGCTCCCGCGCAGGGACCCGCATCCTCTTGCTCAATCCGCTACACGCCACCTCCTCCAAGCTTTCAGTACCTGCCCAGGGCTCCCTGGCACCTGGCAGTTCCGGCGTTGGCTGGGGGCCCCTCCCAGGCGCCCCCCCCACCATTGCTCCTGGGCACACCCCCACCTCCCCGCAGCACGGTGGGGAGTGTGCGCTGGTAAGTCTTCCTCTGTCTTTGATTGTCCTGCACCCGTGATCGCATTTCCTTAGATTCCTAACACTTGCCTAATGCCATCTCTCCCTTTCCTTCTTTCAGCCCTTTCAATCCTTTAGAAACCAGTGTTCCTGTTATTACATCTTCTCTGAAATATCTAGCAAGGTGCTTATCAGAAAACCACTATGAAGAAAAACAGATATTGGCACCCTATTTCAATACAGATATATGTGTGTGTGTACACATATATGTATAATAATTATACAACATAATGCATTATATGTGTATACACATACATTGTATATTTTATTGTCCGATAAAGACTATCCTTGAAAATACATTTTAAAATCCCTTTACCCAAAACTGTAGAAAAAAATCAGTAGATAATCAACTAATGAAATAAACAGGTAAAATAAAGATACCTAATGATGAATAGAAGTGAAAAATCTGTATTTTTGTAAATTGTATAGTAACAGATACTGACTTTTAAAATATTACGGGGGCCCCTGGGTAGCTCAGGAGGTTAAGAAGTGGATTCTTGATTACAGCTCAGGCCATGATCTCACTGTTGATGGGTTCGAGCTCCATGTCAGGCTCTGGGCAGACAGCGTGGAGCTTGCCTGAGATTCTCTCTCTCTCTCTCTCTCTCTCTCTCTCTCCCCTCCCCCACATACATGCACACACCCACTCTCATTCTCTCAAAATAAATAACTTTACAAAAATAAAATGTATTACTTAATGTATTTTCCTACAGTTTCACTTCTGAATGGGTTGGATAATAGTTCCCCAAAGTGTGTGCCACAGAACAGTTGATCTACTCACTGAAAAAAAAGGCATTCTATGTTCATGTAAGTCTGATATTGAAAGCGTATTAAACTACTCTTTTCCAAGATCCACAATGTGTATTAGTGCCTTAATCTGTTTGGGATGCTATAACAAAAACTCACAGACTGGGTAGCTATTAAAAAATGTCATTTTTCTGGAGACCAAAGTCCAGTATCACGGTGCCAGCATGGTTGGGTCCTGGCTAAGAGCCCCTTCTGTGTTGCGGACCACCGGCTTCTCAATGTGTCCTCACCTGGCAGAAGGGGCTAGAGAGCTCTGAGGGGCCTCTTTTGTAAGAAGACTAACCCCATTCATGAGGGCTGCACCCTCATGACCCAAACACCTTCCAAAGACCCCACCTCCTAACATTACCACTTTGGGCATTAGGATTCCAACATGTGAATTGAGAGAAGGTACAGACACACAGATTATAGCAATTCATGCATAAATGGCTCTGAGACATTCTGCAATAAAGATACCGGCTTAATTTTGTTCAACTTTTCCAAAATGTAATTGATCATAGAGGGTTTTTTTTCCCCTATACTATAGACCAGGTATTTTGCAAAAATTATTTTCTTCAATAGTTCTTCCACTGCTTCAAACACACACACACACACACACACACACACACACACACACACACGTGTATACTATGTGCAATTAAAAAAATTGGTATAATCAACATATAGCATTGTATAAGTTTAAGATGTATAACGTGATGACTTGATGCATACATATATTGAAAACTAATTGCCACAGTAAGCTCAATTAATACCTCCACCACCACACGTAATTACCTTTTTCTCTTTTTATAATGAAAACATTTAAGATTTACTCTCTTAGCAACTTTCAAGATTGAAAATAGAAAAATTTCAAGGTTATAATATAGTATGATGAATTATAATCACGATGCTGTGCATTAGATCTCCAGAACTTACTCATCTTTAAAGGTTTATACCCTTTGACCAACATCTCCCCAGATCCCCACTCTCAGTCCCTGGCACCCACCATTCTAGTGCCTATTTCTATGATTTCAGTTTTTTTAGACTTCACATACAAATGGATCATATAGTATTTGTCTTTCTCTGTCTGACTTACTTCACTAGGCATTATGTTCATGTGTGTCATTGCAAATGGCAGCATTTCCTTCTTTCTCGTGGCCAAGTAATATTCCATCATGTGTATATACCACATTTTCTTTACCCATTCATCCACCGGTGGGTGGGCACTTAGCTTGTTCTTGGCTATTGTGAATCATGCTGCAATGAACATGGGAGTGCAGGTAGCTCTTTGAGGCGGTGATTTCATTTCCTTTAAACAAATACCCATCAGTGGTATTGCTGGATCGGATCGTATGGTAGTTCTATTTTAAGTTTCTTGAGGAACCTCCTATTGTTTTCCACAGTGGTTGCACTAACTTACATTCCCATCAACAGTGCGCAGGGTTCCGTTTTTTCCACATCTTCACCAACTAGTTACATCTTGTCTTTTTGGTAATAGTCATACTCTAACAGGTGTGAGGTGATACCTCATTGTGGTTTTGACTGGTATTTCTCTAATGACAAGTGATATAGAGCATCTTTTCATCTACCTGCTGGCCATTTGGAGGTCTTCTTTGGAAAAAGGTCTATTTAGGTCCTTTGACCATTTTCTGATCAGATTGTTATTTTTGTTGTTGTTGTTATTGACTCACATGAGCTCTTTGTACATAAATGATTTGCAAATATTTTCTCCCATTCTATAGGTTGCCTTCTCATTTTGTTGATTGCTTCTTTTGCTGTGCCAAAGCCTTTCAGTTTGACGTAGTCCCACTTGAGTATTTTTGCTTTTGTTGCTTGTGCCGTGGTATCAGATTTAAAAAAATCATTCTCAAGATCCATGTCAAGGAGGTTGACTCCAATGTTTTCTTCTGCCTAAACAGTTTCAGGTCTTATCTTTAAGTCTTTAACCAATTTCAAGTTCATTTTTTGAGTAGTTTAAGGCAGGGATTTAATTTCAATCTTTTACAGGTGATCCAGTTTTCCTGATACTATTTATTGACGAGACTATCCTTTCTCTATTGAATATTCTTTTTTTAAAAAAAAAAACATTTTTTTAAATGTTTTATTTATTTCTAGGAGAGAGAGAGAGAGACAGCGTGAGCAGGGGAGGGTCAGAGAGAGAGGGAGTCACAGACTGAAACAGGTTCCAGGCTCTGAGCTGGCAGTCAGCACAAAGCCCGACGCGGGGCCCGAACCCACCAACCGCGAGACCATGACCTAAGAGAAAGTCGGACGCTTAACCGACTAAGCCACCCAGGCGCCCCTCTCTATTGAATATTCTTGGCTCCCTGGTCACATGTTAGTTGACCGTATATATGCACACATATACAGTTTCATCACTATCCCTGAATAGCCATTGCTTGTTTTTCTGGATCAAAGGAAATGTTAGGTAAAGACGTAAATACTTCATCATATGTTATGCTTATCTCCTTATACATTTCACTCCACAGCATAGTTGACTTCTTGATATTTTAATTATAAACATTTCCTTGTTCAATATAAATTGCATAGATAGCAAATACATGGTTTCCTTTAGCCAATGCTGGCAACTCAATATGATTGACAGTATTTACCCCAGAAACTACTTTTCTTCACAAGATGTCCTGGGATTTCATCACAGAAAGATGTAGGAGTAAAGAATGCTTTGGTGCTTTCCACATTTGTATTTAAATGCACTACTCATCTTAACGAGATAAATAAAAATAAAGTCCTCAAGGAAATAAGAGAAAAGCACAGCTTAATGTCTTTGTGCTTTAAGCTGCAGGGTAATAATTGGAGTAATACAATATCCTGAATGCCAAATGGCCTCCTGAGTATGGAGCAAACCGGAGCCAGATTCCACTCAGATCGCAGGAACCCTGTAATGTTTCAAGTTCAAGGTACAGAACCACAGCACCGTCATAGGAAAGGCTGCTCTCCTCTTTTTATGTTAAAGTAACTCCGCTGTTGGAAAGCAGGTTTTTAAAATTTGCCCACATGTGCGAACAAGCTTCAATACATCTTGCAGCTCCAGAGACGTAAACACAACTTGGAATTGGAATCCGGATGATTCCTAATGGGAGCCACAATTTGGATTTGGCCGAAAATTCTCCATCTGATTTTCCAGGACAGGCTGATGACAGCTGCTGGCCAGTGCTCAGCTTGGCCTGCCAGAGCCCGCTTCTCTCCCCTTCTGTTTCCCTCCCTCTGCTTCAGCCTCTGAACTGCCCTCCAGCTAACAGTTGCTGGAGGCGGGCAGAAGGGCCTGGCAGGGACAGGTGGCCCCACCTGTGTCTCAGGGCCGTCAGCTCCAACAACTGGTCACCAGGCTGGGCGATGCGCAGTGGGGCAGAAAGACAAAAACAGGGATGAGGGGAAGGGGGGCCAAAGAGCTGGGGTGGCAGGGGGGTAGTTAGAGCCTGGAAGGGCGGGCAAGCCTACAAAGCTGCTTCAGTGTCAGGGCTTAGGCTCCTCCAAGGGATTTGCTAGCATCATGGAGCACCAGCAAATCAACAATACTCTCTCTCTCTCTCTTTTTTAAATGTTTTTATTTATTTCTGAGAGAGAGAGAGAGACAGCGTGAGCAGGGGAGGAGGGTCAGAGAGAGAGGGAGACACAGAATCAGAAGCAGGCTCCAGGCTCTGAGCTGTCAGCACAGAGCCCGACGCGGGGCTTGGACCCATGAATCGCGAGATCATGGCCTGAGCCGAAGTTGGACGCTTAACCGACTGAGCCACCCAGGGGCCCTAACAATTATTTTCTTTTACAGATATGGCCACCAAGGTAGTTTTCTTTTTTCTTTTCTTAAATTAAAAAAAAATGTTTATGTGATTTTGAGAGAGAGAGAAAGAGAGAGGGAGAGAGAGAGAGAGAGAGAGAGAAGGGGAGGGGTGGAGAGAGAGGGGGAGACACAGAATCTGAAACAGGCTCCAGGCTCTGAGCTGACAGCTCAGAGCCCAATGTGGGGCTCGCACTCATGAACCACCAGATCATGACCTGAGCCCAAGTCAGATGCTTAAGGGACTGAGCCACCCAGGCGCCCCAAGATAGTTTTTTAAAATCCTGTGATCCTGCGATCCCAAGCTGAGTATGAAACCTGACAACCTTTACTGCCTCCACCGGAGGCAAACAGGCCACACACACTCCCAGGCTCTGAGATGAGTTCCCTCTGAGAGCACCATTCAGAAGGGCAAATGGCCCCAGACCCCAGAAGCTCCGGTTTCAGAGAGCCATGCCAAAAGCCTCCCGGTGGGGGGTGGGGGGTGGGAGAAGCCAGAGAGCCAGGGGCAGCAAAAGTGAGGGACAGTCTGAGGGACTCCAGCTCTTCAGGGTCCTGGCTGGTTAACCCAAACATTGAACATGGGCACGTGCTCATCACCTAAAATTCTCTCATCTCTTCTTTTCCGGTAAGACCCTGAAGGGCAGGGTGGAGCACGTCTGGTGGTCCACATGATCACTTTTATGTCCAGCCCAGCTCTGGTGTGCTGGGACCTCAGGTACGTGTGACTCCTCTTTGGAAGACTGCCCTGGGCTCCTGGACACATTTGGTCACCTGCACAGAAAGCCAGGAAGGGCCTGGGAGGCTCTGCTTGTGCACTTACTCAATGCCTCTGGAACCCACTTTTCTTACCTCACATCAGTACAGACTCTGAGGTACAACTTGTCCTCCGGTGCTCCCCTGTAATATCAGACCGAAGCTATCTTCTCTAAGAGACGTCTGACATCACTCCTATAGCGGAGGAAAAATAATTTCCCCTCTATCCTTCTAGATTCTTAGCTGGGACCCCCAGTAGTAAAAGATTGACAAGAGAGAAACAGTTTTAATTACGTATGTGCATATATACTTGCAGGAGTCCCTCAAAGATGTGAGACTCAAAGTAGTGTCCAGAGCAGGAAACTTTTATACCTTTTAGACAGTGAAGCAATACATCTGGGCACAATTGACAAGAGAAGGGGATTGGGGCTAGGGTTGGTAATAGAGTGAAGAAGGAGCATGATTTGTTGATACAGACTTCTTGGCCTGAAATTCCCTGTCTCTGGTAATAAGGATGTCTCCTTCCTCTTGGCACAGGGAGAGTGCCTTTCACCCTTTCACGTGGGAGATCTATCTCCTGCTTTCAGGGAGAAAGGGCGAGGGTGGAGTCACCTTCCTGCTTCTGCCAGTTTCTCAGACTCCTTCTGCTGAAGATCTGGAATATGCCGAGGGGTCATATTTGGGGGTAGCATGTTCTAAACTCCAGCACACCTTTCCCTGCCTGCTTCCCCAGGAAGCACTTTGTTAATAACTCATTTGCACCTGCTCTCTCCTTTCTGTGTCTGCTTCTGGGGAAACCAGCTTAAAACAGGCAGTGTGTAAAATCCAGGTGTTCCTGAGAAGAGTAGTGCCAGGAGGCATAGTGCTTTAAGGCATGAATGGGCCGGCTCTGATTATTTAGTAAAAGCTGCTCTTGGCAAGACTGAGCTTAATACAGGTGAGTTTCAGCTTTCTTTCACCCTTCGGACAAAGTCTTGTTGGGGTGGGGCTTGAACCCAGGAACAGCTAAAGGTTCTCACAGGGCTGTGGATTGGAGGGAAAAAGGAGACCTTTGCTTAGGACTACCTCCGCCCAGGGATGTTGAACACAGAGCAAAGGGGCTCAATCACTCATCTGGGGACCCCTAGGCTTGCTATCCAGGCTTCTAGGCTAGGATTTCAAAGCGTAAGCGCTACCTACATGTCTGGCAACTTTTTATCACTATTCCAATTCTTTATATAAAGAGAATGCAGATTGAGGGGAGTTTGAGGCTGTACTGTTTTAATGATTTTAGCGATGTCTTCCACTGAGTAGCATAGCCTATACCAGTAATGGAAAAAAAATCCTTTCAATGGTCTTTTCCTCTAGGCACATGAGGGCATGTGAGTATTTTCTTAACTATGCATCACTCTGTTACATATTTTAAAAAGTTATTGTGAACAAGACACTGTTTACAGAATATTTGTTTGAGCAGAGCAGAAAATGTAAACAATGTGTACCTTTAGGCACGCGTGAGAAAGTATGGTAGAAATTGAAAAGTCTACATAAATGGAACAAATTCACATTTATGATAAATAGTCTGGGACCACAATGCAAAGAATTTGGCCTTAGTTTAAGTTAGGTATGTACTTCGGGCTGAAAATACAGGGTTTTGTTTTTAAAATGTGAGGAAATCTAGTCTCAGTTTACCTTAAAGTCCTAGATGTACTCATCATTTTTTGCTTCATACGAGGTTGGGAAAAGGCATCGGTGTTAATAGTACATGAAAGCCTTTCAAAACTGGATTCTAAAATTGTGGTTGTGAAGTATATTACAGCAGAGAACACATAGTGCATGTGTACAGCATGTGTACAGCGGTGTTTGAAGAATTAACGACACCTACCCTTCAGCATTAGCAATTGAAGGTACTGATACTTTTAAAGACTGAATCCTCCCCTCTACCCGACCGCATCATTTCTTGTAAGACATAATAGTTATCCTAAAATTGGTATCAATCATTTCTTTGCTTTCCTTCACAGCTTTACACATAGGTACAGAGACTTGTATTGTTAAGCTTTGCATGTGGTAGACCTTTATTATAAATGGAGTCACGTTGCATGTCTGTTTCTATTACCAGCTTTTTTTTTCTTTCCACATTGTTTTCGAGGTTTATTAGCTGCCGTTCATTCATTTTCAGTGGTACTGCATTATTCCATTCTAATTACACCATCAATTTTAACTCATTCTGTGCTTGACAGCATTTAGGTTGTTTCTGATTTTGTGAAATTATAAATTGGCTTTTATGAATTTCCCTGGTGTACATTTTTTAGCTTCTCTAGGGTATACCAAGGAACAGAAATACTGGGTCCTAGGTATGTGCATCTTTAACTTTACATGAGTTAATGTTCTATGTGTGGGTTCCAGCCAGCTTTTCGTGAGTGAATCCGATAGCTTGTGAGCCCCAGGTGTGTGGCACTACCTCTAGTGCCTTAGGGGGCAAGCCTCTGACTGGTGCTGGATGAAGTCTATCGATAAATGTCTCCCCCTTTCTTTTCACTGTGTATAATCAAAGATGCATTCATACAGTTTCTCTCTCTCTCTCTCTCTGTTAATATTTATTTTTGAGAGATAGCATGAGCAGGGGAGAGGCAGAGAGAGAGAGAGAGAGAGAGAGAGAGTCCCAAGCAGGCTCTGCACTGACAGCAGAAAGTCCAATGTGGGTCTCAAACTCAAGAACTGTGAGATCATGACCTGAGCCTAACTCAGACGCTTAACTGACTGAGCCACCCAGGCGTCCTTCATACAGTTTCTCGAATGAGGACTCAGAGCACCTCTACTAGCAGCACAAAATGCATCCTTACCCCACTCTCACACCTTTCCTGCTTCAATTTCCCCTTCTTTCCCCCTCTGTCACCCTCTCCAGTTGGATGCTTTAAGTGGGCTCTACTTTCTGGGAAACTCAGCATAAGATACTTTTATTCTATTATAAACTTTTACAGCTATACGTTTTCTTCTGAGGATGCTCATTAGCTGTATCTTAGCACGTTTTGACATGCAGATCTTGACATGCAGAATGGGGGAATTCTAAGACTTTCCTAATTTTCACTATTATTTCATCACTGAGCTGTTAATTATTTATAAGTGTGTCTTTATATTTTCAATTGTATAGATTTTAAAAGTTATATTTTTGTTATTAATCTCTATGATAGGCACATTGTGATTGATTAGAGGATGTGTTCTGTTAGACACTGATTCTTTGAAATTTACTGAGAATTGCTTTATGGCTTACAACGTGGTTGATTTTTATAAGGGTTTCATTTGTGCTTTAAAAAAAAGTCATTTCTTCCATTTTGTCGTTACAGCGTTCTATATTATTCTCTTCAAATCTTCTGTAGACTTACTGATTGCTTTTCCATATGTCTAATCTGTCAATTACGGAGAAAGGGATGTTAATATCTCCTACTCTGAAGGCAAGTTTGTCATTTTCCCTTGGGCCACCAATGTTTGCTGCATGTAATTTTGCTTTATATAGTCACGAAAGGTTAGTCAGGACTAAAGAATGTAGTGGAGGACCAGAAAATGATTGTTGCAGCATTTCAAATTCTCCTAGGCTGCTTGGAAAGGAAAGACATGGGTAAGCCTTGGCTGAGTTAGTACTTTTTACACTACGTAATGGGTGCCCAGGTAAGGAAAACCTCATTTGTCTGTAATAAGTTGTTTAATATGAATACATGGATTTTCCACAGAGCTGAAGTTCAGGGCTATTAGATATCAAAACTTTTTGAAAAATTAACTGTTTTCCCTCCCTATCCTTTTATCTTGAAAAATTTCAGATCTACATTTGGAAACAGTACAATGAAAGCACATACATTCTTCTTCTAAATTCACCAGTTGTTAATGTTTTGTCATATCTGCCTCCCCCTCCCCCTGCATATGTTTTTTGAGTTGAGCCATTAGAAATTAAATTGCAGGGGCACCTGGGTGACTCCAACGGTTAAGTGTCTGACTTCAGCTCAGCTCTGCCCCTTCCCCAGTCATGCTATGTCTCTCTAAACAAACAAACAAACAAACATCAAACATTTTTTAAAAGAGAAATTAAATTGCAGACCTCCTAACTCTTCACCTGTGTGTATTTTAGCATCTATCTCCCAAGAACAAAGATAGTCTCCTAAAGAACCACAATACCATTATGACATCTGAAACTTTAATATAACCAATACTCTAATCAATAGAACCATCTAATACATAGTCATATTCATATTTCTGAAATCAAACCCCAAAATGACATTTGTCCTTGGTTTCTATTTTTTAAAACCTGAGTATTCAGTCAAAGTCCTCATTGCATTTGGTTGTCACGTTTCCTTGGTCTCTTATTCAGACAGCTCCCTTCTCCAATCTGTTTTTGGTCTCAAGATATCAACATTTTAGGAGTCTTATAGAAGGTCCCATTGACTGGATTGGTCAGATAGTTTCCCCAGGCTGGAGGTAGGGCATTTTTAGCAAGAATACTGCAGACGTGATACTTCCTATACCTGACATCTGTAAGCAATGCTGTCTTGTGCTGCCATTATTGGTGATGCTAAGTCTTTGATTAGGCTTATAGGTAAATTAACACCACATGTAGTGTTTTTTGGTGTATATACCTCCATGAGTTCTGGATAAATATATAGTTATATACCCACCATTTCAATCTAGATACAGAATATTTCCATCATCCTCAAAAGTTACCTTATTCTTTTTTGTCTTCCATCTCTTCCCCCATCCCCAAATCCTGGGAGCCACAGATCTGATTTTTGCCACTCTATATTTTTGCCTTTTCATGAATGTAAAATAAATGGAATCATACATTGCATAGCCTTTTGTGTTTGGCCTCATTCATTTAGCATAATGCTTTTGGGATTTATCCCTGTTGTTGCATGTGTCAATAGTTCATTTCTTTTTATTAAAAAAATTTTTTTTTAATGTTTAGTTTTGAGAGAAAGAGAGCACAAGCAGAGGAGGGGCAGAGAGAAAGGGAGACACTGAACCTGAAGGAGGTTCCAGGCTCTAAGCTGTCAGCACAGAGCCTGAATTCAGGGCTCAAATTCAGGAACCACGAGATCATCACCTGAGTCCAACTCAGACACTTAACCGACTGAGCCACCCAGGCACCCCACTAGTTCGTTTCTTTTTATTGTCGATTAGTATTTCATTGTACGGATATAACAAAAGTTGTTATTCCTTAGCCAGTTGATGGACATTGCGTTATTTCTAGCTTTTAGCTATTATGGATAAAGCTGCTGCGAACATTCATGGAGTTGTTTATAATTCTCTCGAGTAAAGACCCAGGAATAGGGCTGATGGGTTGTACGATTTAATATGTGCTTACCTTTGTACGAATCTCTCAAACTGTTTTCCAGAGTGACTACCATTTTGCATACCTGCCAGCAACGTATAAGAATGTTGCATTGTAAAATAAATGGAATCATACATTGAGTAACATATAAAAAATTTAGCTGCATCACATCCTGGGTATCACTTGGTATTGTCAGTCTTTCATTTTAGCTATTCTGGTCTCTGTGTAGTAGAATCTCAGGACAGGGTGATGCTAGGTTTAGTTATGTGGTAAATCAGTGCCCATCACACCTGCCATTGTAAATACTCTTTTGTCATTACTATGCAATTATTAGATGATATTTTGAGATCCTGCACGTATTTTCTTTCATTCAATTGTTTTGGCATCTACGGATGAAATTTTCCTGAATCAGTTTTTATGATGGTGATTGCAAAATAGTGATTTAGGAAAAATTTTATTATTTTCTACATTAACTGAAGCTCTTTGGAAGAAAGAGTTTCCCTCCCCTCTCACCCCTTTGGTTTCAGTATCTATACAAAGAGATTCTTTTTTATATTGTCCATTATAATCCATTATTGCCACTATTAGTTTTGCCACCCAAGTTGTCCTGGATTTGACCATGGGAGCCCTTCAAGCTGGTTTCTGTGTCTTTTTGACATGTCTCCATCAGTCTTTGAGCATGTTCTTCCTTTCTAGAAGAATAAGCTTTTCCAGACTCATCTTAATACTTTCTTGGAACTAGTTTTTTCTCTAAGGAGCCCTGCTTTCTTTTAGTGAAGAATTCTATTTAAATATGAAATTCTGAAAATCCTAGTTATGGAATAATAATTGTTTCTAAGTCTGTGCAGTGGGTAGACCTTGCACATATATTTTAAAAAATAATATTGAGTGTATATTGATACCTCCAATTCAAAGCCCATAGGGAGGGATCTTTTTCATCTTCTCACATTCCAAATTCTCCTACAGCGAGACTCTTGGTTCCTCAAAATACCAGTATATTTACTTATTTTTCTACCCTACAATTATACACAAAAAAGTTTCAAAACGTTCGCACTGGTTGTCTTGCTAACACCAAACCTATTGGGTAAATTCAAGATTTCTTCTGTAATTCTTTTTGCCCTCAAGGTGTTTTCAACTCAGATTATATTGTTTTCAAAAATTACTTGTATTATTTTTTTCTCTAGTGCTATGTTAACAATTTGATATATAGTTAAATTGATTTCTCCCTGAATTTTAGAGTTTGATTCATTCATCCTCTTAAACTTTATTTTTGAATGTGGAAAGACATTTTCTTGGTTCAACAATATAGGTCTGTGCTCACTTCGGCAGCACATATACTAACAGTATAGGCCTTATCTTGTTTTCAAAAGGACAGCTGATAAATTTCTCCTGAAGACTTGAGAGAAAGTTTTATCTGTACAACCATCCCAACCAAATAATGTTGGAGTATGGGTCAATATACTTTCAGAGGAAGGTGTCTAGTGACAACTATAGGACCCTGTGACATTATGAAACTAGTTATCAGTATCGTCTCTTTAGATGGTAAGCTCCTCTGGAACATGGATAATGTTTTTGAACTCCCAGAACCTAACAAATGATCAACACATAAAAGTTGTTCAATAAATCTTTATTGAATGAATGGAAGGATAAACAAACAGTTGAGTAGAAGGAAAGAGTATCTCAACAAACTAAAATAATGGGCTTGCACCAACTAATTTAAATTTATTAGGACTGAATGAAGTGTGACACTTATGTTAGAAAAGGAAAAGCAACACACGTACAAATGTATAGAATACGGGATTCCTGGGTTAACAGCAATATAAACAGACCTGAGAGCTTTTGTTGACGAGATATTATTGCTTAAAAAGCTCAAAACCCTGATTAATTTTTAGAGCTTGTTAAAATAAATATTTGTTATATTTGTACAACATCCAGATAGTCCCACTGCCCACTGCCCTGGTCAGATGACCCTTAAGTGCTGTAGCCAATCCTAAATTACATACTTTTTACGCAGGACATTGATATAAACAAAGGGTTTTTAGGAGGGTGACCATGAGCGTGGGGGTCTGAAAACCACATCAAGGTAGCAGATGGCGGAAGGTACTGCAGAAGCCTCCCTTGGAGAAGACTTTAAGATGAAATAACAACTCATCAAATTTGTGAAAAACATGGAGGTAAAAGATCAGTTGCTCTGTGGAGCTTCAAATAGCAGAACTAAGATCAACTAATATAAGGTCTAGAGGCTCACACTAGCCCAGCATAAGAAAACACTTTCTTATAAACTTAAACAGAAGGGGAAGGAGTTCCCTCAACTTGGTGAGCTGCTAAGATGGTGAGGTCCATGACGTTGGCCAACACTGGCTGTGATCGTCTTTTAGGAATGTTAGTGAGACATGCCCTGCTTTGAGTTGTTCCAAAGGTACTTGAAGGAACTGTCCAACTGAAGGATTCCACACCCTAATCCTTTGAGTCAGTGTCCTCATTGAAGGTCATTGGTTTTTCTCTAATCATTAGATTGTTCTAAGTTTGGAGGAATATTTCCAATGTTGACAGGTGTGATTTCTGTGTCACTGCGTCACTATGTGGTTCCAAGTTGTTTATCAAATCTAGATCACAAAATGCCCATTCTTAAGATGCTTCACGTAAAGAAGGATCCTTGCTGATCAAATAAATTTCTAAATTACTGCCTCATACAGTACTCCGAGAAATTCACAATCATTCACAACATATTAGAGGATGTGAGAAGAGAGTTGTTTTAACTTGAACTCAGCATTTCCTAGACTTAATTGCCAGGGGAACCCTACATCTTTTAATGAAATAAATATCTCTTCTTAAAAGGGTCCTTCATAATGCTGCCTGTCTCCTTGGTTTGCTGTCTAGTCCTTCTGTGGTCATCCTCAGATGTTTAACTGTTTCTGCGAGGTTGTGGCCACAAACGCAGTTTTCGAAATCAACCACAAGGTGGCTCTGCTTGTCTTACAAAAAAAAGGGTACCAACACTTTCCCGCCTCTGGGTTTGAGTCTGTACTGCAGTGGGTGATAGGTCCGAGAACAGGGGCGTGTTATCATTGTACACAGGCTAAGCTGGAAATATTGTCATCTGACTCGGATGGGTAGTTCGCAGAGGAATGTTGTAATAACTGGGGTTCTCTGGTCATCTGTCCAAGTTTCTGTTTTGAGGATAAATTTCCGTGAAGTTCTTGAATGGGACTCTTTTCTTCAAGGTCTCTGAACAGCAAAACGCCTGCAATTGGGAAGAGACTTTTCCCGAGAAAGTAACTGTTTCCAACTAAGCACATGTTCATTTCCTTTTAGGTGTTTGAGAACAAAGGGGTGTTGAAACAGGAAGCCAGGGCTGTTGGCACTGAGCTCTTTTGCATCATAACCTCCTGCTTAACCCTCCACGCTGATGAATTCATTTTAATTAGCAGCAGCAGGAGGAATTCAATGGTGCTCTGATCCTGATTGCACCCTTTTTGACGAATTGAATTTTGCAGGTGTATGCGTTTCTGATGAATGGGAAAAATAATTGTCCTCAAAGCTAAGAAAGGTATATTTCTGACTGAGTTGAAAGCGCTTCAGTGGGCTGTGTTGTGGGTGGGCAAGAAGGGTGAATGATTTCTAAGGGCTCCCACTATCCTTGTGGTTGCTAATTCTAAGGTCTTGTGTTCATGAATGCTAACTTCAGATATTTCCAGAAAAATCTATCTTTTTATATCAGCTTCCCCCCCCAGCCCCCCATGTTGTCCACTCTGTTCTTTCTTTTTTTTCTTTTTTTTTTTAATGTTTTATTTATTTCTAGGAGAGAGAGAGAGACAGCGTGAGAAGGGGAGGGTCAGAGAGAGAGGGAGTCACAGACTCTGAAACAAGCTCCAGGCTCTGAGCTGGCAGTCAGAACAGAGCCCAACGTGGGGCTCGAACCCACGAACCACGAGATCATGACTTAACCGACTAAGCCACCCAGGCGCCCCCACTCTGTTCTTTCTTTTAACTATAGGATTGCATTCATTCATTTATTTGAAAACTTTAGCACTTACTTGTATGTAAAGCGCATATGCTAAATGCTTTGGGGATTTGAGGATGAATTGACATGAAGACTAGGAGACAAATACATAAAAAGTAGCAAGTTAGGAACCAAAGGCCCAACCGGACAGAAAATGGATGCTGAATACGGAACTTTCAGCCTGTAGGTTCTAAACTACAACCCTGCATCCCGACATGGAAGAGATCTCTTTAAACCACTCTCCCAGAGGATCATATGGGCTCAGTCACCATTTATCCTTTTACATTGTCAACCAAGTTCTCAAATAATTAGAGAGGGAAAGGAGGATCAGTGCCTTGTCACCCCAGGGTTCCAAGAAGGACATTACTGACAAAAAGGTAAAAATATCTGGAAGATGACTTAGCTATTTTGGTTGACCAAAGACAGACGTCTTCTTGATATTTCCGCCCAGCAGGTATGATATTTGATAAAGAAATATTTTGTCTTTTTCCAAATGGCATTTTCATTCCAGTTTTTGTTAGTAAACATTTTTAAACCTGTAAGAATAGTACAATGAATATGAATTTCCTCAACACCAAAATCTATCAGTTGCTAATATTTTCCAATATTAGCTTTATCTCTGTATATGTTTCTAAAATGTCTTTTTTTTTTTTTAGTTTATTTTTTGAGAGAGAGAGAGAGAGAACAAGGGGCAGAGAGAGAATCCCAAGCAGTCACTGTCAGCACAGAGCCCGATGTGGGGCTTGAACTCATGAACATTGAGGTCATGATCTGAGACAAAATCAAGAGTCAAATGCTTAACTTACTGATCCCCCAAGGACCCCCCCACTATATCTTTTAATGATGCATCCCCTCAAACTAGTATCCAATTAAATCTCATGCATTATATTTGTTTGTTATATCCCTTTAGTCTCTTTTAAGCAAGGAGAGTCTCTCTTCTTTAATTTTTTTTTACTTTTTGAAGACAGCCTATCAGTTGTTTTAATAGACTATGAATGTCCCATGTTCTACATTCATCTTATGGCTTCCTGTTGATGTTTTAAGACTTGCTCCACTATCTTCCTGTATTCCTAAAAATTGCAAAGTTAGGTCTAAAGATGACCCTGCACATAATCTCTGGCTCACATTTTCTAGACAATACATCTTTAGTCCTTTTGTCTTTTGCATGGTTAGCAGAGGGAATCTGGGATTTTGCTACACCTTATGGACATTCAGCCAGTGATGGAAAAACACCAAGTGCCGAAAAGGGCATGGAGAAAGGAGAAGCCTGACACATTGCTGGGGGGGATGTGAAATGGTGCCACTTTGGAAAAACAGTTTGTTTCTTTAAAAGCTAAACACAAATTTATCATATAACCCAGAAATTCCAGTCTTAAGCATCTACCCAAGAGAAATAAAAACATATGTCTACACAAAGACCTGTACATGAATGTTCACTGCTGCATTACACATCGTGGCCAAAAAGTAGATGTAACCCAAATGTCCATCAACATGAATGGATAACAAAATTTGGTAATATCCAGACAATGGAAAATCATTCAGCAATAAAAAGTTAATGAATTATTGCAGTTCTTAAAAAATATAGAACTACTATGATCTAGCAATCCCACTTCTGGGTATATATCCAAAAGAATTGAAAGCAGAATCTTAAGGAGCTATTTGTACACTCATGTTCATAGCAGGATCATTCATCATGGCTAAAAGATGGAAGCAACCCAAATGTCCATCAAAGGATTCATGGATAAACAAAATGTGGTGTATATACATATACATATACATCATATACCAATGGGTGTATGTGTGTATATATGCACACGTACAATGAAATGTTGGTCAGCACTATAAAGGAAGAAATTTTGCCACATGCAGTAATGTGGATGAATCTTGAGGGCATTATCTTAAGTGAAATAAACCAGTTACAGAAAGAAAAATACTGTGTGATTCCACTTACATGAAGTATGTAAGGTGGTCACATTCATAGAAACAGAAAGTAGAATGGTGGTTACATGCCTCTTTGACCTGCAGATTCTAGCTGGGTTCAGCCGATGGGGAGCAGGAGGAGAGTGAAGCAGGGTACTGGTTGCCCCCAGGTACTTCCTGAACAGGTGCTGTGGACTGGCTACATCCAAGGCCATAGCTGTCAGGTGGCCCTCTCTATAAAGGTGCTTGATTCTAAGACCTATTCTTTTGCCTTGTTCTTTCAGATCCAAGAGTAGTCACTTTCCAGGGCTACTGCATTGTACCTTGAAAATTTCTTTAAACTCTTCAATCACTCTTGCAAAAATAGTTCCTTTATTAAATTCTACTCAAATTGCCCAGTGTGAGTGGGCAGCTGGCTTCCTGGCTGGGTCCTGAGTGCTTCATTGGCTTACACCCACATTTTGGCAGAACTCTATATGCGTAGCTTCCTGAGAAAAAGTAGAAGTGTGAGAAATAAAATTTTGTGGATATTGTGGTTGGCTAGACAATATCCACTCTACTCTAGATAACTAGTCCAAGACAGTAATGCTAATTCCACTCTTGTATCAGTGACTAATTAAAAAATGAGCATGGAACCCAACCTAGGTAAATGAGATGTAAGGAGAAGTCTTCAGGGGGGGATTCAGGTGAAAGTTTTCTTGTTCCTAATAGAGAATCACAGTAAGAGACATAGTACTAACTTCCTCTGGATACTGACATGCTTGGAACACCTGTGTTTATCTTGCTAGATAGATAGGAGATAAAATAGCTGAAAGATAAAATCAGTAACAAAGAAATGAGTGGAGGGAGGGAAAGAACCCGTGTCCTTGATGTCATTGTTGAGCCAGTGAATTCATGCATTCTGGAGTCAACCGTACTTCTACAATTTCTTTCTGCAGAATAATCTTCTTGAAAAGTTATTTTTTCAATTTAATTTAGTTTTTTAAAATGTGTATTTATTTTTGAAGGAGAGAGTGCAAGTAGAGGAGGGGCAGAGAGAGGGGGACAGAGGGTCTGAAGCAGGCCCTGTGCTGACGGCAGTGAGCCTGATTCAGGGTTCACACTCAAGAACTGTAAGATCACAGCCTGAGCTGAAGTCAGATGCTCAACGGACTGAGCCACCCAGGAGCCCCTATTTTTTTTTTTTTTTTAATTTACATTCAAGTAGTTAACATACAGTCCAGTATTGGCTTCAGGGATAGAACTCAGTGATTCTTCTCTTACATATGACACCCAGTGCTCATCCCAGAAAGTGCCCTCCTTAGTGCCCATCACCCATTTAACCCATCCTCCACACACACCCCCTTCCAGAAACCCTCAGTTTGTTCTCTGTAATTTAAGAATGTTTGATGACTTGCTTACCTCTGTTTTTATCTTAGTTTTCCTTCCCTTTCCCTATGTTCATCTGCTGAGTTCTCAAATCCCACATATGAATGAAATCACATCTTTCTCTGACTTATTTCACTTAGCATAACACCCTCCAGTTCCATCCATGTTGTTGCAAATGGCAAGATTTCATTCTTTTTCATTGCCAAGTAGTACTCCATTGTTTAATCTAGCCTGAATCTGTTTCTGTAAATGACAGCAGAAAGAAACGTTGAATGTCTAAGCTTGTCTTTATCTTATCTTCAAAGTTTAATGATAGTTTATAAAATTCTAGACTGAAAATGATTTTCCATCGGTACAGTGTAGTAGTTTCAGACAGAATCTGAAGTGGGATTTCCAGGGTTCAAATCCTGTCTCAGTCATTAACTAGCTGTGTCTCTGGACAAGTACCCCATGCATCAGAGATTGCCAGATTTAACAAATAAAAATGCTAGATGCCTCGTTACATGTAAATTATTTCCATAAAATTTTTATTTATTTTTGAGAGAGAGAGACAGCATGAGCAGGGGAGGGTCAGAAGAGAGAGGGAGACACAGAATCCAAAGACAGGCTCCAGGCTCCAAGCTAGCAGTCAGCACAGAGCCCGACCCGGGGCCTGAACCCACGAACTGTGAGATCATGACCTGAGCCGAAGTCGGACGCTTAACCAACTGAGCCACCCAGGTGCCCAAATTATTTCTAATTGCCTATGCAATGAATGTACACTGAGGTGAATGAAAAGTATTGCTTGAGGCATGTTGAAACTAAACATTATTTTTTATCTATACCAAATTATCTGACGTATCTAAATTATGTGCCTCTTTATATTTCCCTGATGATTCGGCTCTCCTCTGATGGATATTTGTTTTGTAGAATTTGATGATAAAATTCCTTATAGACACAATTTAAGTTCCACTACATTGTAAAATAGCATCTACAGTGGTCACAGCTAACTCTTGTTATTCTTTTGTCTACCTAACATTAATGAGCAAACACACTCAGTATTTGCATTATGAGTCAGTTTACTGAGCACATACTGGCCTGTAGAGTTAATGACTCTGAGAATTGCTCTCCAAATTTGATTTGGTGAAACATATAATACCATCTTTTCTGTCATAAGTTGCTTTTCCATCCTTAAGGATTGCATGAGATCTTTTGATCCAGGACTTTAAAAAATGCTCACTGACCAAAAAAGAAGAAAAAAAAAAGTATTGTCACCAAATTTTATTCCATTCTTTAATACTGTGCATGAAAACTTTCCTTGCTCCCATGCTGGAAGAGTATTTAGTAATTCTATGAAAAATAATAAAATTCTTCAAGGGATTAAATCATTTTTTAAAAAGAGTCATGGCAAGTAGAATAGGAATTTTATATATACTTCTGTTCCTTTTAAGAACAGCATTGACATTTAAATGGATCAATAGTTTGCCAATATTTTCTTTAATGTGTTTAAAAATGCATTTAGCAATGGAGCTCTATAAGAAAGCTGTTAGCCATTCTTTCAGCACGCGTAATCCTATTGCTAAAGAGATTGAAAATTATAAGACATAAATAGGCTTCACACAGTGGATTTTGGGGGCCTTTTCTTTAGTTTAAAACTATTATTTCAGTGCTTGAAATAGACTGGCATTCTCACAACTACATTTGTTAAGAGAGCCAATGGAGTTTTGAATTCTAGAGAATTGAAGAGCACTGAATGACAACTGTGTCAGGGGTATGAAAGACCACTCTTATTCTCAGAAATTTGCTAATAGAACTCACAGAACTCCACATTTAGTTGCATTCATTATTAGGAATTATTATAGTGACATATTTACAACCCTGAGATCAAGA
Organism: Hyaena hyaena; assembly: GCF_003009895.1. NCBI lineage: Eukaryota > Metazoa > Chordata > Mammalia > Carnivora > Hyaenidae > Hyaena > Hyaena hyaena. The sequence goes on from NW_024080647.1 coordinate 6,865,456, forward strand.
GTCACATGCTCTACCGACTGAGCCAGCCAGGCACCCTACAGTAACATACTAAGGATGCATAGCCGGATCATACAGGAAAAAGACGCCAGTGGAGACTGGAAGAATCCATGCACAGGCATCCTTATCCTCTCTGCCTCTGATGGGGCCCACACAGAATGTACTCTTCCCCTAGCAGCATCTGTACAATATTTCTTCCCAGGGCAGGCCGTTGGTGTCTAAGTGCCCAATGGTGTTTTTCAAGTAAGTTTTTACTTTTAGAACAGTTTCAGATTTACCAAAAAAATTACAAAGATAGTAGACACTCCTCATTTCCCATATATCTATTCTCCTCTTTATTAACATCTTACACTGATATGGTATATTTGTCACCATTCATGAACCAATATTGATACTCTCTTAATAACTAAAACTCATACTTTGGGGGCGCCTGGGTGGCTCAGTCGGTTAAGCGTACGACTTCGGCTCAGGTCATGACCTCACAGTTTGTGGGTTCGAGCCCCGCGTCGGGCTCTGTGCTGACTGCCAGCTCAGAGCCTGGAGCCTCTTTCAGATTCTGTATCTCCCTCTCTCTCTGACCCTCCCCTGCTCATTCTGTCTGTCTCTCTCTCAGAAATAAATAAAACATTAAAAAAAATAAAATAAAATAAAACTCATACTTTGTTTAAATTAATCTTAGTTTTTTTGTGTGTGTATGTTTTTTTTTACCTAATGTCCCTTTTCTGTTTAAGAATCTCATCCAAGGTGCATTATTTTTAGTTGCTGTGTCTCTTCAAGCCCATCTTGACTGAAAAATGCCTCTGACTTTCCTTGTGTATTGATTTGGTTATTTTTAATTAGTGGTGGTTACTTTCTGGACTTGGGACTTTGGTTAAAGGATAGTTTTTCCAATGAATAAGTTATGAGAATAAAAGGCACCGCAATAGGGAATATAGTCAATGATACTGTAATACATTGCATGGTGACAGATGGTGGCCGCACCTATGGTGAACACAGGACAATGTATAGGGAGGTTGAATCACTATGTTGTACACCTGAAACTAATGTAATAACACTGTAAATCAACTATACTCAAAAAAAATTTTTTAATAAGAATTGTTTTTTCCCTTTCATGAGTATGAAACATAAGTGCTTCATTCATTCCCTTCTTTTGGCCTTCCTTTAGCTAAGACTGTAGGAGAGGCCATAAGGAATTGTCCATATCTTTATTCAGGGTAGGAAGAGCTACATGATTTTAGCTACTGTTACCATTTAAGTGATGTACACACCGATAGCTGGCAGAAAAGAAAAGCTTTAATTGCTGAAACTTTTATTGAAAAAAGCTGACTATAAGACATTCAGGACTTTCCAATAAGGTAAACATAGGATCTGAGATAAAATCATTAAATATAAGGACATATTCTTCATATTCAGGACATGGGGGAACCCTACCTTGGGGTCACCACCCCGGGACCTTCCTCTGGCCCAGGTGAGGCTTGCTGTAACCCTAAAGATGGAGACAGCCTGGGATGCAGGGGATGGGTGGCCAGCCCTGGGGCTTCCACTGAGGGTAGACTTCCTCCTCTTATCTGGATTCTGGTCCTGTGTGAACCTTGCTGGTACCCATGGGTTCTTAATATTTTCCGTTCCTGGCTCTTATACAGTATTTCACCTCAAAAATTCATCCTCCCCGTCACCAAAGGGTGTGCCTTTCCAGTGAGAGGAATCCAGGGCTGGTGAGTGGAGGTGACCCGCTCCATGCTGGGCTCGGAGCAGCCCAGTGCTTTGAGGAGGTGGCTCTTGGCCAGGGTAGAAAACAAGAGGGAGGCAGATGAAGGGGGTGTTGTATGGGGCTTTATACCCTTATGAAGGTGACATGTAGCTATGAATTCTCAAGGGATATTTAATTTCCCCTTGAAAGTAGCAATTTAAAGTAGGTACCTTTCTTTTCCGTCTGTTGGGAAGTAGTGATGCTTTTATGTACTTTGTCCATTTACTGAGGGTATGGTCCTTTTGGGTCCAAACTTTATGGAGGGATAGGATTATATTAGGCCTCTATCTTGAGTGCCCTGGTTTCTCTCCTATCACCTCCATGAGACTGTGAAAACTGAAGTTCAAGACTTCGAAGGTGTATCACTGATTGGCTGACTATATAAAGTCCTTAAGATAAAAGTTGGTTTCAAGGCTTAGATTGTCTCTCCAGATTCTTGGGTTTGGGGCCTGACTATTATTTTCTCCTCAGATCATCAGTGTGTTTAAGAATTTTAAAAAATTTAGAATTTTTCAAAAAGAAGCTAATTCCATGTACTTAGTTTACTTTACTACCAGAAAATGAAGTATTTCCAGTTTCTTAATCTAGAAGTTGAGATAGTTGAACTGGTAAAGAAGGTCCTAACATTTTTGGGACAGACTCTTGAAGACTTGAAAGCAGTTAGGGTGTGGAGAATGACGGTCTTTCCAGGAAAATGTATATGCACAGACACACAGTGTGTGCATGTGTGTTCCCTTGAAGGTGTTCATGGGTTCAGGGCTAAGACTCACAAGCCAACTGTTCTCTGAGATCCCTGCCGGGACCAGCTTCCTATTGCCTTGCAGTGATCTCTGTGTGGTTTAGGGCAGACACTTTCATGTCTCTTCCTGATAGGTCTTAAGAGCCAGACTTCTGTTTCTGGCTCAGAGCGTCCAGGATCTTCAGGACCTGATGGGAAAGGATCTGCAGGCTACAGGTTCACACAGAGCTGGAGAGGAACAGAGCTTGTCATTCATTCCAAAAATATTTACAATAAACTTGTTCTAATGACCCATTGCTGTAAAACAAACCACCCCCAAACTTAATGAGTTAAACCAGAGCAATTACTTTTATCTTTCACGGTTCTGTTGGTGACAGGGTTCAGCTAGATGGTTTTCACCTAGGATTTTTCATGTGGTTGTAGTCACACAGTGGCTGGGCTGGAATTGTCTTGAAGACTTAGCATGACGGCTAGTAGTTGATATCGCCAGCTAGAATCTCAGCTGGGGTTAGCTGAAACCCCTCATGTGGCCCAGGATTCCCCACAGCAGGCTGGCTGGGTGAAGAGGGTAAATATCCCAAGAAATAGGAAGCTGGGTAGAAGTTCTCTTATACTTAAGACCTAGCCTTGGCAGACACAGGAAACTTCTTCATGGCAGAAAAATTAAAGAATTTGCAGACATGTTTTAAAACTACCATGTACCCCTTCTGCACTAGACACTGAAAGGCACTGGGAACAGAGTGGTGAGGCACAGAAACCCTGCCCTCATGGTACATATGGTCTAGTGGTGAAGATAAACGCTAATAGATGATGACAAATAAGCACACAATCATAAATTGTTGATGAGCACAGGGAGCTATGAGAAATTATATCACACATTTGTATGATCTGGGCCAGAAACCCAAGGGAGAATTTCCTTAAGAAGAGACATCACACTGCTAGCAAGTATTGTTGAATTCTTAAAGTCTATCTCAAATCTGTCCACGGCCCTCCATTTCCACTGTCACAAAGCTACCAGCATCTCTCATGCCGACGACCACCCCAGTCTCCTGAGGTCTTTCTCCTCCTATCCCCAGCAGTCTCTTCTCACAGCAGCCAGAATGGGTTAAAAAAAAAAAAACACGCCAGGTTAGATCAGGTTGCATTTGTATTATGTCTTTATTGAGTTATAGTTGATACACAAAAAGTCACACATTTATAAGTGTAAAATTTGATGAGTATTAACATATGTACACATTCATGAAGCCATCATGGAAATAAAGATAATGAACAGACCTCCAAAATTGCTCATGACCCTTTACAATCTAACCCTCCCTCACCTCTAATCCCTAGGCCATCCCTAATCTGCTTTCTGTCACTATAGACTTGTTTGCATTTTCTAGAATTTTTTGCAAGTAGAATCGTATACTATGTACTATCTCTGGTACGGTTTAACGATTTCGTTCTGTTATCAACAGTTGTTCCTTTTTATTGCTGACTAGCATTTATATAGACCACACTGTGTTTATTCATCTACTTTTTGATAGACATTTGGGTTACTTACAGTTTTTAGTTGTTACAAATAAAACCGCTATATCATTCATGTAGAAGACTTGTGTAGATATATACTTTTATTTCTTTTGGGCAAACACCGGACAATGGAATGGCAGGGTCATATGGTGGGTGTTATGTTTAGCTTTTTAAGGAATTACTGCAATGTTTCCCAAAATAGTTGTACTATTTTATCTTCCCACCTGAAGTGTCTGTCTGAGCTTTGTGACTGCCCCACTCCCAGCAGCGGAAATGGTCAGGCTTTTTCATTCTAGATTTTCTAATAGGTGGGTAGTGGTGTCTCACTATGGTTTTAATTTGCATTCTCCTGATAACTAAAGACATTGGGTATCTTTTCATGTGCTGTTTGACAAGCTCACACACAGGTGACAAAGCCAGGACTGGATGATTCAGCTTATAAAGATAGGAGCCGCTCCTCAATTTAGATCATTACTTACACAGACAGTGAATAGAAGAGTTAAGCCAAAGATGTCAGCTCCCCATGGGTCTTGCCCCACACAGCAAAAAGGAGGACACAGAGACAAAAGATGCCAGGTGACTGCAACGTGGCATGTGGGAAACCCCGTTGCTGAGGAGCCGTTTCTGGATGACAGCTAATAAGAGGCTTTGTATTCTGCAGCTCTGTTCTGGGGGTGGGGCAGAAAGCCAGATCAGAACCCAGGAAGAGAGGAGAAGGGGTCTCATGAAAGTCTCTTGGGGAGGCTGCCTTGAGCCCCTCACAAGCTTCCCACCCTCTTCTGTTATGGGAGGATCGGGAGGCATCATGCCAAGATTCTGTCTGTGGCGTTCACAGGGTACCAGGGCAAAGCTGTTCCCCTTCCCTTATTTACCATTCACACATCTTCTTTGATGCAGTGTCTGTTTACATCTTTTGGCCGCTTTTATTTTTTAAATTATTTTTAAAGCTTTAATTTTAATTCTGGTTAGTTAACAAACAATGTTATATTAGTTTCGGGTATACAGTACAGTGATTCAACACTTCCATACATCACTATCCTTTGTACACTTTTAAAACTGGGTTGTTTGTCTTGGAGCATCTGGGTAGTTCAGTTGGTTAAGTGTCATGATCTCGGCTAAGGTCATGATCTCATGGTTTGTGTCTGCACTGAGAATGTGGAGCCTGCTTGGGATTCTTCCTCTCTCTCTTTCTCTCTCTCTGTGCCCTTCCCGTCCATACGCTCTCTCTCAAAAATAAACCAACTTAAAAAAAATTAAATTGGGGTTGGGGCGACGCCTGGATGGCTCAGTCAGTTAAGCACTGAACTCTTGGTTTCAGCTCAGGTTATGATCTCACGGTTCCTGAGATCGAGCCCTGTGATGGGCTCTGAGCTCTGAGCTGACAGTAAGGAGTACGCTTGGGATTCTCTCTCCTCTCTCTGACCCTCCCTTGCTTGAGCTCTCTCTCAAAATAAATATTTAAAATAAAATAAAATAAAATAAAATAAAATAAAATAAAATTGGGTTCTTTGTCTTATTATTGAGTTGTAAAAGTACTTTAGTATTCTGTATACAAGTCCTCAAATGGATGTTATAGTTTGCAAATAATATTTCCCAGTAGGTGGCTTACCTTTCTTGGCTTTCTTAGTGGTACCTTTTTGGAAGTTCAGATTTTACATTTTGATGAAGTCTGGTTTATCAAACATTTTCTTCTATTGCTTGTGTTCTTTGTGACATAGCTAAGGAATCTGTGCCTAGCCCAAGACCACGAAAACTTTCTCCTATGTTTTCTTGTAGGTTCTACAAATATTATGGTTTTGGTTCTTACATATAGGCTTGTGATACATTTTGAAATAATTGTTGTGTGTGATTTGAAATAAGAGGTTCATTATTTCCCCACATAGATATCTGGTTGTTTGGTGCCATTTTGGGTGAAGGTTTTCCTCTCCCTGTTAGATTACCATGGGACATTTGTTGAACATCAGTTAACCACATACACATGGAACCATTTCTATACTCTTTGCATTCCATTGATCTGTATGCTTACCTTTACGCTGATACCACACTGTCTTGATCACTGCAGCTTTATGCAAATCTGGAAATCAGGCAAGCAAAGTCCTCCAGATTTAGCCTCTTCATTTGAAAAATAACTCTGGCCATCCTGGATTCTCTGTCATTAATCTGATGCATTTTTCAAAAAATAATTGGTGGCTTTTCTTCTTTTTCTAAGTTGTCGAACTATGAAACAGTTTTCTACAGTTTGAGCAGAATTTCTCTATGAAACGATCTAGGCCCGATGGATTTTTGGAGGATAAGTAGTTGCTCTCTGACAATTTCCTGAAAAATTATCCATTTTGCCCACATTTTTAAATACGTTTGCCTAGAGGGGAGAAAAAGAATCACTCGTAATTCTGGTTATCATTTTTTTTCCATTGGTGGCTAATTGTCTTATTTTGGGAAGTATTTGTGCCCTTTTTCCTTGATGAGGTTAATTTATTTTTCAAAGAGTTAATTTACTTTAAAGTGTCATTTTTTAAAGAACCAACTTTTATCTTTATCCTTTTCCTGTTTATGTAATATAATGCTTTTCCATTTTATTTATTTTCGTCTATTTTTTAGTAGGCCCTATGCTCAACATGGGACTCAAACTCATAACCTCAAAATCAAGAATTGCATGCTCCACTGACTGAGCCAAGCAGGTACCCATTGCTTTTCCATTTTAATCTTTATTAATGGATTATTTCTTTCTGCTTTCCAGATTTTTGACCTGAATGCATTTGACAATTTTAATTATTTTTTTTACTTAATAAAAGAATTCAAGGCCACAAATTTATTCTGAAAAATATTTTTGCTGAATCCCATTGGTTATGATATTTAATGTTTTCACTATTTTTTAATGGATATTCTACAGTTTTAGTATTCATTTCCTGTTGTACTCAAGAGGTAAGAAAAGTCTTTTACCTTTAAGTGATCCTTTAAGAAATACTTTAAGATACTTTAAAAAAAAAAAGATACTTTAAGAAAGTGATAGTCTTTTTAATCTCTTTTGGTTTTGTTAATTATATCCAGAGAATATTGTCTATAAAATTTTCAATACAACATTTTTCCTTTGGGACTTTACTGAGGTTTTTCTCTGTGGTATGAGAAATAGTCGATTTTATTAGTATTTCTGGGAACTTTAAAAAAGCGTAGTCTCTTTTTTATCAATGAACAGAGTATACCATCTATAAAAATTTACCTATCTTTAAATTTAAAAGCCTAGAAGTTATTTTTGTGTTCAGTTGTAATATACTAGACCTTTGCCTCACAGCTCTTTAGAAATCATGAAGATCTTACCTTTCTTTCTTTCAGTTGCCTGTTTTCCTCTCTTTTTCTCCCTTATCTATCCTAAGTGAAATAAGCAAATTAGTTTGATTTTTCAAATTAGTTTTTGATTTTTAAAATTAGTTATTTTAATGACTGAAAATAACGAAATTTTATGTTCTTAATTCAAAAGGCATGTGTTGAGTCAAATAGTTTTATTTTTTTTGTATTCACTTTTTAAAATATAATTTATTGTCAAATTGGTTTCCATACAACATCCAGTGCTCATCCCAATAAGTGCCCTCCTCAATGCCCATCATCCACTTTCCCCTCTCCCCTACCCCCTATCAACCCTCAATTTGTTCTCAGTATTCAAGAGTCTCTTATGGTTTGCCTCCCTCCCTCTCTGTAACTCTTTTCCCCCTTCCCCTCCCCATGGTCTTCTGTTAAGTTTCTCAAGATCCACCTAAGAGTGAAAACATATCTGTCTTTCTCTAACTGACTTATTTCACTTAGCATAACACCCTCAAGTTCCATCCACATTGTTGCAAATAGCCAGCTTTCATTCTTCTTCATTGCCAAGTAGTATTCCATTGTACATAAACCACATCTTCTTTATCCATTCATCAGTTGATGGACATTTAGGCTTTTTCCATGATTTGGCTATTGTTGAAAGTACTACTGTGAACATTGGGGTACATGTTCCCCTAGGCATCAGCGCTCCTATATCCCTTGGGTAAATTCCTAGCAGTGCTATTGCTGGGTCATAGGGAAGTTCTATTGTTAATTTTTTGAGGAATGTCCACACTGTTTTCCAGAGCAGTTACACCAGTTTGCATTCCCACCAACAGTGCAAGAGGGTTCCCATTCCTCCACATTCTCGCCAGCATCTATAGTCTCCTCATTTGTTCATTTTAGCCACTTTGGTTGGCATGAATTGGTATCTCAGTGTGGTTTTGATTTTGTAATTTCCATGATGATGAGTATCATTTCATATGTCTGTTGGCCATCTGGATATCCTCTTTGGAGAAGTGTCTATTCATGACTTCTCCCAATTTCTTCACTGGATTATTTGTTTTTCAGGTGTGGAGTTTGGTGAGTTTCTTTTAGATTTTGGATACTAGCCCTTTAATATGTCACTTGCAACTGTCTTCTTTGATTCGATAGGTTGCCTTTTAGAGTTCCTCCTTTATAAAGGAAAAGTATATATTGAGCAATTGGTTTAAATTCACATGGCTTCCCACTCCTTTTTAAGACATAATGGACTTGCACATGTGTAAAAAATTAGACCATCTAGGAGGAGGGTCATTGGGGTGATTGTAATAGGGTGACAATCTAACAACTCCTCAATATGCTTATGGAATAGTATGTGTCAGTCAAGAAAGGAAGAAGGAAGACTTACATATACAAACAGACAATCATCCCAAAACTCTGAGTGAAAGATGGAGCATGTGTCCATATACATGCATGTATGTAAAGTCAGAAAAATGTGAAAGATGAGCAAGAGATTTTGTCAATCACTACTTCAGAAGGGTGGGGAGGCAATAAATGGTACACTTTTCCTTTTACCCTAAATTCTTCCGAATTTCTTGATGTCTGTATGAGACCACACAAATATAGTTTTTTATCATTAAAAAAATGTCCAGGCCCTCAAAAGTAGAGGATAAAAGTGTTCCATATCTCTTATCTAGGTATAGAATGTAGACAAGGCATACCATGGAGTAGGCATTTTCCTTTCTCTGTTTTTCAAAAGGCCTCTCAATTTCCTCTTTCATACCCCCTTTCAGAAAAGTTGTGGCAAACCCACTACTCCCCTCAACTGTCTTTGGCATCCAAAAATCCTCGACCTTGATGTCCCTCCTTAGTGAGGGTAATGGGCAATGCATAGATCCACCCCTACCTTTTCTCCTAATAGTTTATCTGCCATTACCCTTTCCCCTAAAAAACTTATGTCTTATTAAGTGAATATGGGTAGTAATATATACAAAAGGCCACGTTGAGGCTTTTCAGAAACAGTGATAATAATAAGATGAATATTTTATAAAAGGGTAAATAATGAAATAAGCGTGGTAACTTATTATTACTCTTAGAAAAGGCAGCTGACCCAACTCAGTAGGAATGACCATTTCTCAAAGGTTTCTGTGTCCCTTTTACTCCAGCCTTCGGAGCTGGGATGCACGGCAGATCCTGCCACATGGGACCTGAAGTACAAAAGCAGAAGGTCTGCTTTCTGCCCCCAGTGTCCCATCCTGCATCCATCCTAGTCCTCTTTGACGTAGCGTTGAGTACTGAGGAGTTTGCAGGGAGGCGTTGGCACACCACAGCTGCAAGTCTGAAGACACAAGCAGGCACATCTTGCGGTTCAGGCACCACTTGGATGGTGAGGTGTGAGATGAGTCAGGGCAGGAAAGGCCATGCCCTGTAGAGATGTAGTCCTGATAACTTGGTTATGGACCTTGGAATGGGGGGCAGTCCAGTTGGCTTATCAGTTTCTTGGAGCAATTCTTCCATGTCCTTCACCTTGGAAGTTTCTGAGCAGCAGGTTTACTCTCAGAGCATTTTCAGGGATGAAGTCCCTAGAATCTAGAAATCTTAGGCACAAAGCACCTTTTCATCCCAATTCTTTTTCATTTACTACAGGGATCTAGGTTTTCTTTTATCTTGCTTCCTAAGAGAATTATCATGTTACAGTCATTGGGGGACTTTGGGAAACCACAGTTCATCTTATTTTACAGATGAGGTCACTGAAGATCAGGGATGGGACGGGGCTTGCTCAGTGTCAAACAGCTGACAATAACACAACATACACAGACTTGTTGCTTTGTGTTCCAGCTTGTAGGCAATCAGATCATTTATGCCAGTGAACACGTCACTGATCTTCCCTAATCATTTCATTTTCAAATACTTTACCTCACCATCAGACAGCACTGTTAAATTTGCTAGAACCTTAGACCTTCTGGATGAGGCTGATGATGAAATCAAAGGCTTAACTCTCAAATTCCAAATCTGAAACTTTTTTAGATGTTGGAATCTTGTGAGGAGTTTGAATAAATAAGCCTATAAGTCTTCTTCTCCCCAGAAAAGTCCTACTCATATATGCAAATACACATTTGCATACAATTTTAAGAGTTTTTTAATCCAACATCTACAAAACACAGGTTCAGAATGCCTGATCTACAAGTAAGATGTGTGATGGAGGAGAACGGAAGTGCCATGGTAGACAAGGCTGTGCCAACGGGAGCCACAGCACTCACACCCTAAGTACTACAATGACAAGTCACATTCCCTGCTTCACATCCTACAGAGAGCCTTTTAACTTTGGCCCTCGCTCTGCTGTGTGGTTAGCAGTAGTATACCAATTTGTCCATGTGGAAAGAGAGGATCAAAAAGCTCAGGGGACTATTCCCTTTTGCTGGAAAGTGGCACAACCAGAACCAAAACAGATTTTTGTCCCAATCTAGCATTTCCTCAGCTATACTACTTGCAGTTTTGTCTCAGGATCCTTCCTGAACAACTAAGTGCCAACCTTTTTTTAAGATAGAGATCTCTTCAAGGTCTTGTTTGAAAAACCCTGGGAAGAGCAATAACAGAAAGAGGTTTATAAAATAACTCAAGAGAATATAACCCTGTAAGCTACCCTCTGGGCTATCTTTCTCTAAGACCCTGGGGCAGGTCCCAGAAGAGACTGGCTATGACTCGAGGTAAGTTCTCATGATCAACAGGGCACATTCTTGCCAAGAAAAGGGACTTAGGATCCTCCTCACAATTGTGCTTTCTTAAGAGTTATCCTAAGCAATGGTGCCTGGCATGCAATCATTACAGCTTTATTATTGTAGTTCAAAGAACCGCCATTGTTTTGAGAGAAAAAAAGCAGAACTTTTTCTATCATATTCTCAGTTATCTCATTCTTTTTCTCCAAAGGAAAATTGAGAGATGGGCTTCCACGTGGAGGAGACAGAACACCTGTCACAATCTTAGAGAAGGTGAGGTAGGAGAGCAAGGAAAGAAATTTTATTTATTTCCTAAGGGGAAATGGAGTCTAAAACAGGATAGTGGGCCAAAACAGAAACCCACGTGTAGGTCAGAAGTTGCAAAAATGGCACCAATGACCTCTTCTATAATAGTACTCACCCATCCCAAGCAAGTGGGAAAAGTTCATGTCCTTTATAAACTTCAAGGATCACTACTTATAATTGTTGGGCCCATCACTTGTACATAACTTGAAGAGACCAAATGGGGAGCTATATGCCTTTTTCATGGTGGTGTGAATTATTCTGGCCTTATGCCAAAGGACAGATGAAAGTTTTATCAGGAAGAAGCGAGCAGACTAAAATACTGTAAAGCCATTGTTAGAGGAGAATGGAAAGCAGAGCTTTATGGGGAGGTAGAAGACACAAAGCTTCCTTATTTCAGAAAGAGATCAAGGGCAGTCCCTGAATAAAGTTCCTGTGCAAACCTGGAGACTCTCCTCTTCCTGCACAGAATGGCAGGTTGCAAAGCAGTGAGGTTGAGGACCCAGAAGGTCTACTGAGAGTGAGCAATTTCAAAAGTGATACATTAAAAAAAAAAAAAAAAAAAAAAAAAAAAAAGTGATACATTAGCCGTATCTGGTCAAGGGGCAAAGTACAGATTCCTGTATGCTTCAGGCCGAGTTCTTGGTGATTGGCAACAGCTTGAAAAGGGAGAGAGAACAGGGATGGGGGACTTCGACAGTCTTTTTCCCTTTAGTTATCTGGTCCCTTCTCCAAAAACGCATGAGAAATGGTTTTGATAGGGGAGTAGGAGACAGAACATGGAGGCTCTGGACACCCAAAAGCGGGCTGTGAAGAGTAATGCAGCATCAAAGCAGGAGGTGGAGTAGCTGGAAAACAGTCAAATGTCCTTAACAGGTCTAGGGCAGGCTGCAAGAAGGCTCCATACAGATTCCAGAAACGCCCTCTGAAGAGAACATGGTATAGCATTAAGCTTGCAGGACAGGGTCTTACAACCCATTTCTAAGTCAGATTATTTAAAAAATGACCCCATGAACCTCCCCCAAGAGTGGGAGCAAAGTTCAGACCCCCAAGAGCTTCAGGCTACATTCTTGTCGGTCCACCCATCTCTCCCTTGGGAACCAGCTCAACAGATCCCAAGTGGTCAGGGAGGGAGCTCTGGTGTTCACCTTAGTGAACTCTCTGGCCTCTTAGAAAAAAGACAACTCGGAGTTGATTTTGCACAGGGGGAAGAGGATATCAGGGGAATGGATGGACATACCTAGGAGATGACTGGTAAGAAAGTAGAAAGTAGTGTGCAGGCAGTAGCTGGGAGAGCAACAGCCAAATTTCTGTATTTCCTAACAAAGCCTAGAGCAAGTCATGGGACAGAAAGATTCCAATGCCCCAGAAATACCTTCCACCGGAGAGGGTGCTACATTCCAAGGAAGGGCCTGAGGAGGAAGCAGAACATCTGTTCTGTCAGTCAGAGGGTTTTGAAGGGGCGTCGCCTGTCTTGCCCCCAGAAAGGAGAAACAGTAAGCCAATTGTGAATTTGCACCTCTGTCTCTTATGGATTTGCTCAGCGAGAGGCACAGAGAGCTGGGTGACACTGAGGTGGCTTCCAAGGAGCTAGAGCTGGATTGGTGGAATGGAAGCCAATCCCAACCCAAAAAGTGAAGAGAATCCAGGGCAAGGTTTTCACTTGGTGTCAGTAAAAGGAGGAAAGAAGACAGAAGGCTTGTCCTGTATTCTGACAGTCCTTCCTATTTTTTGGTGTCAGATGTTTTTTATAAAATGACCCGATAATGGAATGCTGCTTTGCTTTCTGAATTTTTGTCACAACGTTCTTGCCAGGCTAGATAAAAGTTGTCGAGCCCACAATAGTTCTTTTGTTCGTTTGTTTAAATTTCACTTGTCCGTGAACACTGAGACCAACTCAGCGAGGCCACAGGGTAGCCCTTGTCCCCCGCCCTCGCCACCACGAACCGTACGTCATTTCCAAATGATTCCCCCAAACCTGCCTCTATCACTGCTCTTAACAGAGCAGTTCATGTGTAGACAGATGCTGCTTAATGTTTTTTTCTCTATTCACAGGGACAGTGAGATAATTTGGAGACTGAGATCAAAAGACACAGGAACCAAAGGAAGGAGGACCCACTAGCTGCAAGAAGAGTTCCCTGATGCATACGGGAGCCCCCTCTGCCCCTCCCAAGACTGGCTCCCAGGGTGTGAAGGGCCAAGGCAGGAAGTGATCCACTTCCAGCTGTGCTGGGCTGCAGGCCAGGCTCAGGGCATTCAGGTGCCTTCAAATACTGTCAACAGGGGCAGCTAACATGAAGTGATTGCTAAGAAAGGGGTTACCGATCTAACTGCCTGACTTGACAACTTTACACTTGAGAACTTTACACTTCTCAAAAGTGCCTCCGGAAATGCCCTTTAGTTCCTGACCATAGCCTGTATCTATGCTTCAAACTGAAATATAACACAAAAGTTGAATCTCTCAGAAGACTGACATGTCTGAACACCCTCTTCCCAGAGCCCTAACCCGTCCATGAAGCTGCATGGGTGTCTACGAGGAGACTCACAATAGTATCCCCATCCCCCAAGATCCTTCTCATGAGGGGTGAAATCAAGGATAACAGCTGACCCAACCCACACCTTACCCTCATAGAGTATTCACAACCCTATGCAAGACCTTTCGAGAACAAAGATTCTTGACCAAGAGTCCATCTACTAGGTTAGGGGCCTAGAAATAGGGTTCCGAGTGTACATTATATTTTCTTCTATTTCTCTTTAGAGTACTTACTATTACTTTGGGTTAAACTGATCTTTATTTTTCTTCTTTTGTGGTATTCACCAGGTTTTCCACAATTTCCCCACCCTGTTCTCCTTCATTCAGGAAACACCAGACAGTAGAATGACCAAAAGAGAAGGGGCTAGAGGAGAGAGAGAGATTTGTGAACTCTCCCCCGCCATCCCCAGCAGACGGGGACAGAATCAGAAAAGGAGAAAACAAAGTTCCCCCTCCCCCTGCTCCCTCTCTGTCTTGAGCTATGGAAGTGAGAGCGGGAGACATGCACCACCCTGTCCCCCATACAGGCCCCTACATGAGAGCCCTAAAAGATACCCCCAGTTACCCCTGGGAGAAACATGAGTAGAGAACCTTCAGAGGTCTGACCTTGCAGCTAATACCTATGTCACTTATTGCCACCTGAGAAGATAAACTCAGACCTGATTCTAGGGTCTGGTCAGTCTTTCTTCCACCTCTTCCACCCATCCAAAAAAAGCCCTCTTGGAAAAGACCCCTCCCTCTGCCATAGTTTTATTCTCAATTTAGCCTGAAGCCATCAGTAAGCCAGAGATTTCAGAAATAATACATTACCCCTCTCCTGAGATTGGGGGTGGGGTGGAGGGATCCAGCCACAATATTGGTCAGAAAACAAACAAACAAAATAACACAAGAAGAAAAAGAAGTTATATTTTTTACTGTTACAAGAGTTGTATGACTGCATCCCAGAGGATAACCAAAGACTGGTTTGAATAAGGGAAGAGACAGAACTCAAAGGCTCTGCACACCTGAGAGGAGATCTCAGTGAGATCAACTGAGGGGTGGGGGTTGGGGAAACCAGAAGACAAACACCCAAACTTCATGGAAGTCTACAGCAGGCCCTGGCAAATGTTACAGGTACCCCCTGCCACAGAGGTCAGGGCCAGAGTGGAAAGGATGAGCTCCCATAATCCACCCATGAGTCAGTGGTTTCAGAAGTGACCCGAGTTACTCTCTAAGAAAGGGGGACATGTGCAGGTAGATTCCCATCGACCTCTAATGACACCCCTAATCCCCAGGGAACTCTTCCCCTGGGAATAGGTTGTGAACAAAAAATGGAAGCCTGGAGGTCTCTCTGACCGTAGTGCTAATTATCTGGACTTATTAAAGAGAGCTTAAAGTAGATTTTGACAGGTTGGAGCTGAGGACACTGAGACACTGGGTGTGAGGTAGGAGGCTGCTAAGAAAATGGAAGAGAGAGGTCAGAGGGGAGGGGAACGAGGACAAGGAAAGAGCCTTGCACATTCCTGAAAGAAATGTAGGGAATTGCTGGGGAAGATCTAGCCGTACCCTATGGATACAGTGAGGCATACTGCAAAGCAGGCATGGGAAGAGCAGTCCATCTGTGTTTCAGAGATTTCAGAAATGCAACTGTCCCCTGTCTCCCTGGAAAGGGAAAATGTGTAGATCCTTGTAAACCCAGGCAACATTCCTGGTAGCCACTGCACCCTCCCTTGGGCACTGAGATGAACGCCAAAGGAGGGACTGTGGGTCTTCTTCACCTTGGTGTGACGATGTACCCAGACCCTTGCACAAAGGATACCTGATTTTTTGTATTGATAAGGGAGGAGACAGAATATGAAGACACTTGCTGATCAAAAAGAAGACTTGAATGCCCCAGCATTGAAAAGGGACCCGGGAGATTTAGGAAACCACAGCCCCACTTTGCAGAAGCTCAAAACAAAGAGACCCCTCTGTGTATATGGCCCAAAGATGCCAGCAGCAGGAGATGGAGGTACATCCAAACACAAGTGGGAGGAGAGCTCTTCACGAGCCTGTGGCTCAAGGTGACATCAGCTACCCCTGTGCTGAGAAGGGGAAGCCATGTCCTTGTGAGACCTAGACCTCTGTCTTTGTCCCTGTGTCCTCCAGGGGCAGTTTGGAAAGACAGCAAAGGCGAAGGGTTTTTTTAAAATCTCACTTATTGTGAGTTATGTGGGCTCTGGCCCAGGACAGCTGAGAGCTTAGTGGGCAGGAGGGATTATGTGAAGACCAAGGAACTGGGCCCTGCAGAGGAGAGCCTGACACGGAGAATGCTGACCATGTAACGGAGGCAGAGCGGGAGCTTGAATGCAGCACCCAAACCTCATAGACGCCAAGGCCAAGGCCCATCTTGGGAAAAGCTTCAAATGCAGAGCTAGCAATGTCATCTAGAGCAGAACGGGCGAGCTCCAAAGGACGCAGGAGGCAGACCATAATTTGGTGTTGAAATGTCTTTTCTTTTATCAAATGACAATGACAGTACACCACAGGTAGGGGTGTGTGTATGTGTGTGTGTGTGTGTGTGTGTGTGTGGTGTGTGTGTGTGTGGTGTTTAATCCCCTTAATAGGTATGAATCCAGGAAAAGTAGAAGAAATGCCATCATTTTTTCCACAAGATGTGTATGTAATGATGCAGCAGCTACCTGCCCAGTGCTCACAAAATACCCGGTTAACACTTTCAGGGGAGCCAGAAACTTTAAACTTCCAAATCTTTAGCTACTACCCACATCATTGGGCTCCCAGTCCCTGGCATAGTCTCAACCAACAAGGCAGCCATGGACCCACGTTTAGGGTGATCAAAATCAATCTCTCCTCAGTGTATGCGTGAATGCCCTGCCCCCACCCACCTTGCCTCCGGCCACAGCCCAACCCCAAGCGCATCTGCATTACTCCTGTCCTTTGCAGGGTGCCATGTAAGTCACTAGCAGGGAAGTTAAGAGCAAGTAGGTGATTTCATTCATCTTTCCCCCTTGTTTCTGGCCTAGAGCATGACAGAATCCAGCTTTCAATATTTATTTATTAATTATATATAATATCTTTTTATTAATTTTTAAAATATTTTTAAATTTTAATAATTTATTAATTATATATAATATATATTATAAATAATATAATACAATTTATTAATAAATAAATATTATTATTTATTATTTATAATGGGAGGAAGGAAGAGAAGGGATGGGGAGCAGAGACCACACGCTTCTGTCTGAACACCATAAGGGAGGGAGGATTCTGCTAAGCAAACTCTTCCCTCTTAAAGGGTTCTTTTTGATCCTGTGCCTTCTGTTTCTTTTTCTTTCCCTGGTCCTTCTTCCAGTAACAAATTCTCTTTTAGCTTTGAATGTCACTTAATCTTTTCCTGTTTTTGCTTTATTTCTACCCTTATTTGCTTTCTAGATATTTCTACTTTTCTCTGTTTCATTCTCTGCATATCTCATCTGTTTCTCTGATTTTTTTCCCCCTTGAGCTCTTGTTCTATCATCTGATAACTCTTTTTTTTTTTTTTTTCGCAAATACAAAAGGGTCTTTATTACAAGCTCGAGCAGGGGCTCATCCGCCTACCGGTGTAGTGGCAGCAAGATGAAGCCAAGAACAATGGCGAACAGGGTTTTTAAGGAGTAAGGGATGGGGGTGTTACAGTACACATAGCAACATCACATAAGCACCAATTACAATTATACAGTACCCCCTGGTAACAGCTTTGACCATTCAGCATCTGTGAGGTGTTCGTTGCTTTTGGCGGGACCCAATCATGACTTTTGAGAATCCTTTGGAAATGACCAATTATGAAGTGAGTTCAAAGGGCCCACGTGGGGTTCAGGCAAGCCGTGTGAAATCGGCTAGTTTGTATCTGCAGTTCCCATCCTTGACAGCAATGACAGGGCCCCAGGAGAGTGAAAGGTTGAAAGAGTGGCTAAGAGTGAAAGGGCATCGTCTAATAGTTTCCCAAGGGCACAGGGCCCATTCATCCTTCTCTCCTTGTCTTGTCCCATTGAATCAGGAGGGACCACTCAAGGCTTGTCCTACCCTCATCTCCCTCTGGGCTCTGTTTGGTGGCCCTTCGGATCTACCAGTTACCATCAACAGGGGAGCTAACTCTTCCAGGCACAACCTGACCTTCTGTCTGTCCTGTCCTGTACCACCTCAGACAGGCTGCCCCATGCCCTATTCCTGAGCAGCACAAAGACCCATACTGCACAAAAGTCAAGAGAGCTCCCTGTTGTTTTTTTCTAGTTTGCTTCCCCAGAAGCTGACATCGGAGCACTTCACATGCCCACATCTGGCCCTGGTTCGGAAGCTTCTAGGCAACTTTGTCAGACATGCGCACAGGCTACCTCTCACAGAGGGGTGACTCCCAAATTCCAGCTTCCAAGTGCGGCTTCACCCCGAGGTAGCTCCCCGACCCCGAAGAACCCTGAAAGGGAAGGGGCTAGGTCTTGTTCATCTTTGAATCCCAGCCTCATCGGGGAGTACCTCGCCACACTAAGTTCTCTCTGAAGAATAATATGATTTCCCTAAAGGCATTAACATGTAAAGTTCATTTTCTAAAGCATCATAATACAGAATGGGGTGGAGGGAGGCAGACACTGTTGCTACTAGACCCTGATGGTGGTAAAGGCATGGCTTTATCTGGAGGCTCGGATGGCAGGTTTTCAGAGTGCAATCAGTGACTGCCCGTGAAACTCCTGCGTCTGGGATCCGATGACATGCAGGAAGGTGCACAAAAGGGTCTTCCCCCTTTCAGAACTCTGGGTCTGCAGCTGGGAAGAGGAGCTTAGCAGGTATGAAACCTGACAGCTAGAGTCACCATCTGTCTGATATTACGACCCTCAGCCAATGACCCCTGCTGCTCAGACACCACCACCCTGAAAGGAATTAACAGTCTAACATCCTCCCAGCTCTTAAGAAGACATCTGAATAGCTTTGTTTCCAGAATTTATTGAAATAATGTTTTTGAGTTTAACTCTTGCATTGTTGCTTAGATTGTCACACATTGACTCTATTGACTTGTAGGTGTGCTCTGCAGTACTTCTTAAATGTAGGGAGGAGTTGTATAATTATCTTATAGGTTTCAACTCTGAGACCCTGGTGGTTTAGCTCTTGTCATTCATTATTGAAATTTCAGGGGTATCTGCATTTCCATCCTCTTTATATTTGCTTCTATTTTTAAGAGACTCCTACAGTTTTCAGTCATTTTGCTCTTTGGTCTTGAACCCGAACATAGGGAGACATCATGTCTGGCCACATGAAGTTGCTTTCTAATAGGTAAGTAGCTCCTTCAAGTTGGCTGAGTCTAAAACTGTCCCCAACCTTTCCTTAGATTCTTCAACACCTATTCAGTTTGGGCACTGGACAGGGTGTGAATGTGCTATGATGCCCAGCTCTTAAAACGACAAACAAAGTTTCCATCCTTCCCCAAAGGCTCCCAAATGCAATGGCCTGTGACTAACTGAAATTTTGTCATTATCCTAATTTCCCAAGATCAAGCTCTTGCCCTTTAGATCAAAGTGAACAAAAGGGCAAAAAAGGTAGTTAAGAGCAGATTATGAGGCTAAGAGGGAAAGAAAGGCGTGAAGAACAGTAGTACACAAAGAAGGGGTGCCCAAAGGCTGAGAGCATACCTGACACTCCATGGCCCTTGCCCTTGCTACGTGATTGAAGCCATGGAATGAGTGGGATTTGGTTAGTCAGAGGGGAGAAGGGCAACAGGTGAATCCCAGACAGAAGATACTCATGGTTGCAGCAGAATGTGCGTGGGGCATAGATGTTCATTTGTGGTGACCCCAGCTGCATCTGGGAATAAAGAAATCTGTGACCGGGAGATCTCTAAAACACAAAAAAGTAGGTTTTCCCCCAATTACTCTCTTGTATTCAAAACAGATCATTATTGGAGGAAAAAATGACCTCAGTATGTAATTAAAAAAATTATCTGCACTTCCTTTGGTCTATATTCATTCCATTTTATAATAGAATATAAAGTAATATAATAATTTAGTAAATCTATTAAATTCCATCATACATTTTTTCTATAATGAAGTCTGAGTTTGGAGGTTAAATCTGAGGCCACCGAACACTGCTTTAATTGCAATTGCAACACTTATGGGTCGCCCCCTTTATTCTATTAATGTGGCATATTACATTGATTGGGTTTTGTGTGTGGACATTACTGGGATAAGTCTTTGTAGGTTTTTTAACACTTTGTTTATCTCTCATTTCTAGTTCTCCTACTTTATTTCTGGTTGTATGTTTGTATATATTTCTGCATCCATCTTTCTTCACATTTATCACTCAGTCATTATTCCATTTCTCTTTTATTACGTGTATGTTTTGCTGTTGCTATCTCAAATAATCACTTTATATACATTCCACTGTTACAGACAGATAAGAACCAAATTAACAATGGAAGGCAGAAGGACTCAAGGAAGGGGACACTGGTTGACTAATTACAGGGGCAGAGCCTACTCACCTAAGTCAAGATGAGCTCACAGTGTCCGTCTTTCCCATGTCCCATCCTTATGGATCAAGAATGTTGATCTAACTTGAATCTTTTAAGATTGTGCCCTAGAAGAATGGGAGAAAAGGCTACCATCTTTAGGGTCTTGTCATGGACTACTGACAGTTTCCCTGACCGATGAAACAGGGAGAACATGTCTATATAACAGCATTTTGGAAGTTTAGAAGCATCAGGAAAGCCTTACTCCCTGCAGGACTAGACCAATACCTGCTAATAATGCATTAAAGTATACCATTGGAGGGGCACCTGGGTGGCTCAGTTGGTTAAGCGTCTGACTTTGGCTCAGGTCATGATCTCACAGTTCATGGGTTCAGGCCCCATGTCGGGCGCTGTGCTGACAGCTAGCTCAGAGCCTGGATCCTGTTTCAGATTCTGTGTCTCCGTCTCTCTCTGACCCTCCCCTGTTCATGCGGTCTCTCTCTCTCAGAAATAAATAAAAACATTAAAAAAAATTAAAGTATACCACTGGAGTTTCATTTCCTTAGGTGAAGAGACTGGTCTTTCTTAGAAATTTAACACTCTGGCCGGTAAATCAGGCATTTTATACATATACGTGAACAAGTCCAAAGAAGGGGAGAGAGCAAGAAAGTCCGGTGTACATTAGGAAAAAGGAAGAGAGTGCACAAAAGAGTAGGTTGGGAAATCTGTAAACATACTTCCCCATTGTACAAATGGGCCCAGGGTGAATTCTGAGTAAAGGATCCAAAAGACAGAAGTTATCTTCTATAACCAGAATGTGAATTCCCCTTAAAGAAGGTAAAATGCCCAGATTTGTCCAGGACAAGTCATGAGACACAGGTTTCAGAGTGGAAAAATATCTCTTCTGAGTGAATAACAATTCAGTTACCAGTTTCCAACTAAGGTACACTAAAGCTTTTTCAGTTTCCATTAACAAGAGAGGGAGCATAAAGTATTTTAGAGAGTTTAAATTCTCACCTACCAGAGTGGTAATAGTGTTACCAGCTCTCAACCTTTCAACATAAACCCATCAAGGAGTCAGTTTCTGGCTCCAATCCTAGGTCCCACTTTACACCCCCACAGATTTGACAACTTGAAGGAAATTCTTGTCCCATATTTTTTTCAAAAACTTGATCTCGGTCTCATCAAAAACTCTCAGATTCTTATAAAATTGTCATGTCTAGGGAAATACTAACCCCTAAACCAAATATTATCAGCTGTAAAAATTATCAGAAAGATCATACTTCAGTCAAGTTTTCTTGTTTGAAATTGCCTTTAGCTTCTAATTTGCAGTCATTCCTTGCCTGATTTTAGTTACTAAGCCATTTTTCTGCTGACAATTGGATCTGGTCCCAAGGATGACTTCAGTGATAAATGTCATGATGTCGTCATCCTTGCCAAGCCCCTGTCAACCAGGGGAATGGACATTCATTTCCACAGGGAGAGATGGAGAAATCAAAATGATCCCATGTC
Organism: Hyaena hyaena; assembly: GCF_003009895.1. Classification (NCBI taxonomy): domain Eukaryota; kingdom Metazoa; phylum Chordata; class Mammalia; order Carnivora; family Hyaenidae; genus Hyaena; species Hyaena hyaena. Next base: position 6,887,242 of record NW_024080647.1, read on the forward strand.
CAGGTTTGATCTAGGAAGGTCGAGTGGCTGAATCCCAGGGTTTGGATGGCGAGTCACCTCCAGAGATAATTATTTAGGAATCTCTCCTAAAGTAGCTTATGTATGAATTTAATTCAATGTTTAAAAAAACTATTCACATAGCCTTCAAGCTTGTCTACCTCATTGTGATGTTTAGATTCCTTCAGATTATTGAGAATGGAGACCTAGAAGACAGGGATGGCCATAGACACCTAAGAAGTGTGGAGAGGGTGCTGAAGAAACTAGCGGGAGGGCACTGGCACAATAAGTCCCTCATTTCTCCACCCCATCTGCTGATGACACCAAGAGGGGACGCCCATCATGTGGAGGATGACAACAAAAGGAATCCTCCCTAAGGCAGCCAAGTCTGAGGTTTGTTTCAAATAGATCATGCAGGTAGGGAGGGATATCAGGATTCAGAAACGACACCAGGACTAATCTCCATTTTAAGCCTGGTTGGGAATATTCTTGACAATCACTAAGCCTCATTTTCTCCACATCAGAGCCACTTAACAGTACATGCATTGTTTCAGGTCATTGAAATGGTGACCGAAGCGAGGGCTAGATTTCTACTTTTTAGCTTGACTAGAGAAGAGGCATGTGGGGAACACTCACTCAAAGCAAATTGTACAAAAAAGGGTTAACATAGCAGGCCCGAGACTGCTCTCCTAGAAAGGCCTGTGTGCAAGGTTGGCCCTTGGCAGGGATATAAGAATGTGGGTTTTGCGAACTAGGATTTAGGGTTCCCGCCGCCCTAACTAAGAGTGGCCCGCTATGCCTAAACTGTTTGTACAAACAATGTGATTTGTGCTGAACACCTGCATTCCTTCTGTTGAGTCTGAGATGTTGGTACACAGTAGGCAGAGGGTGTCTTAACTAGCTCTCTATAAAAACCCAGGGCACTGGGTCTCTAACGAGCTTCTCCGGTAGATAATATTTTACATGCGTTGTCATAACTCATTGCTGGGGGAATTAAGCATGCCCTGTGTGATTGCACTGGGAGAAGACTCTAGACTTTGTGCTCCATGCACCTTCTCCTTTTGCTGAGTTTGCTCTGTATCCTTTCACCACAATAAATCACAGCCATGGGTACAACTGTATGCTGAGTCCTAGAAGTCCTAGAGATTCATCAACCTGGAGTTGGTCTGGGGGGCCTTCAATACAGCATCCAGTTCTTTTCTTCCTTTGTCCTCTTAGTTCTTACACCTAGGAAGCACTTTGAGCGGGAGTGGGATGGGAGAGGAAGGGGAAAGGAGCATTTCTGCCCTCCAATCCCAACATATTCCTCCTTGTCCCTTTCCATTTCTGCTCCATTCAGACACACCCCTTAAAGCACTTATCTTTTCTCATCTCTGTCTCTCAGAATTACAGAAATTCTTTGAAAGAAGCTTGCCAACCATGATAGAGATGCCTGAGGTCTTGTTTATTCCGTTCCTAGGGACTATCTTCCAGTTGGAGGCAGCATACTTCCTGTATGTTGGTTTCTGGTATCATGAACCTTCGTTTCTCAGTCTTTACTGCCTCCCTTTACTCTAATCTTCCTCTTTTAACTTTGTTTTTACCTTTCTTTCTACATTATTTTTTGTTCTAGAGCCATCCCTAGATAGGTATCTGACACAGTCTCGAAACTTCAGTGTTTGTGTGTCTTTTCTCACAGCTAAATACATTTCAAGGGATTTTTTTCAAGGGAAGCCTAGAGAAAGATAACCATCTGCGTACATGAGTAGAGCTACTTGAATCATCTCACTGTGAGCAAAAAATGATATTTATCTCTACTGGGCCCTACCGCATGAGAAATAATTATGCAGATAGCACTTGCTCCTATTAAAATCTGTGCTCCAAACTGGCTGCCTGCAGGCTTAACCACTCTTAGCAGTCAAGTGAGTATAGAGGGTCTACATCTTGGCCCAACACACTAATACCCACAGGCCAAGATCTTCATCCTTCAACCCAAAACATCAAGAATTGGTCTCAAGTCCTACGACTTGACCAATGACAAGGACCAGCCTTCCCAAAGTCTTCACCATCTTGACCAAAGACTTAGAAACTCCATACCCTTCCCTTTTTTGGCTGGCTCCTCTGGGTCTAGGTGACTGAGACACAGCTACTGTTTTGTTTTCAAACTAAACAGTAATAACCTTCCCTCCCATACCCTACTCCAATAGGAATTATTATTACAAAGGCAGAAACAATATGGTAACACACATGCTGCTGTCTCAACCCCAGAAGGCTGTCGTTCCTGGCAGTGTTTCCAGAGCCTCCAGACAGGACTCCAAAGCTTTCTGCTAGGGTTTCCAAAAAATTTCAGATGGGGGCTTCCAGATTTCCTTTTATCGGTTTTGGGATTTTATGTTAAGGTTTCGAGGAATTCTTTGTAGGATCTAGGAGATATGTCCAAGTTTCCAAAGCTTCTGCACAGGGTTACAGGGATCCCTGGGAAGTGCCATAGACTTCTTCTATGGGCTACTCAGAAGTTGCAGACAGCAGTTCATATCGTTGTCTTCAAGGATTCAGGGAGAAGCTGATTATTTTTATAGTCATGGAGGCTTCTAGAGGGTCCTCCTATCAGCATATGCTTTCCTCAGCCACTTCCTTTCATTCATTCATTCATTCATTCATTCATTCATTCAGCAAACATTTAGAGAGTATCTACCATATCCTAGGCACTGAGCTGGGTCAAACTTATGACACATAGCGTCAATGTCAAGGAGCTCACAGACAGAGCTGCTCCTAAGGCTCTCTTGCTGGTGGGGGCTGCCACCATCTCCTCCTGCCTTCAGCTCCCACAAGGCCTCTAGTTTATAGATAGCTGTGGTTCCTTTCCAAGCTGAACAGCTCAGGGTTAATCTTTCAGTTCCATGGCTGAGGTGGAGCCACTCACGACAGGAGTCTCCAGCAGCAATGTTGTTCCAAACTCAAGGTTTCCTAACACCTCCTACAAAGTGGCACCAGGAGAGCACGTCTACATCAGCCCACCAACTATAATTCTTGGGCCCTCCGGCATGTCTTGGCTACACTCTGAGGCAATGGTAGGGTTCTTCGAAGAACAAGAATCCGAAAAGGCCATTTAGCCAAGCACTAGCCCTACCCGGCCACACTTGGCTGGCCTGCTGGCAACACTTTTCACGCATTTTCGAATTTATTCCTGGGAGTAGATTCCACAGGCCACACCAAAAGAGGAATATGTTCTCTAAGGCAACACATGGGGAGTGGGGTTAAGCCCTTCCCATCTTCAAGAGTTCTGCTCAGCCAGAACCTTCTTCCATACAGTCGAGATTTTAGGCAGCTTCACAACTCTATTCAGGGGACAGACTCCTGTTACAATGAAAATCCCCAGAAGATGTCCAGCTTCCATCAGACTATTTCACTCTCCTACCGTGAGTGAGTAGATCCCTTCGGAAAAGATAAGTGAGGGCAGGTGTTGCCATTTGAAAAGAAAAGAAAAAACAAGATGCACTAGGCACCTGAGAGGAAGCGGCGGCTTGAAGGGGTAGGAAAAGACCCCAAACAGATTTCTCTATTGAATAGCTGGCTGTTGGGTCAACCCTGAAAACAAGATCCAAGGGAGAGCTAGGAGTGATCCCTTCAAGCAGGGGACACCCGCTCCAAGAGAAGCAAAGCCAGAGCCCAATGAGCACACTGAGCTTCCAAAAGGGTGGCAGGCCATCTCTCCCTTCTAAATACCCAGTACTAGTACCCCCTAAACCCAGAGTGACACCCCTCTCTGCTCCTTGGGTATTTCCACACCTCTTCCGTCCAATAGACAAAAGCCCCAATGGGGTCTTTGAAAGTGTGGGTCGACACGAAGGGTCCTGGCACCGTGAGCGGGAGAGATGAGGCTCCAGTCAAGGAATAGTAACAACCGGCATCCACAGCTGTATAACCCCTAAGGCGACGACACATTCTACATATACTGAACTCACTTTACCTGCCCAGGATCCCCATGAGGTCAGTACTATTTATGATTTCATTCCCATTTTACAGTTGAGGAAACTGAGAAACAGATTTTAAGTAACTCGTCCAGACGTCACACAGCTGGTATAATAGCAAGGCTTGATTGCCGGCAGCCCCGCTTCCGACTCCGCTCTAACGCCTGGCCCCCTCCCCGGTGGCTGGGAAGTCCTCTCACAAGACTTATTTCCCATCACGTTTTCTTCCTTTCAGCTTTCCACCTGTTGTAGGAGTTTAGCTGCTGGGGACCCCTCTGGGTCCCGTCATCCTCCTGGAACAAAATTTCCTCTCCCTTTTCCGTCCCTGGCTCAGGTTCATCAATCCCTCCTAAGTTGGCCTTTGATCCGCTACCCCCTCCCGAAACTTAAGCCTTGCAGACATACATCCTTGGGATGGGAAGGATCCTTCTTGGGAGCTGGGAAATGAGGCAGGTCCGCTGTGGCAAGACAGCCAGCTGCCCGGGTCAGAGCCCCGTGTGGCCAGCAGGGCGGGTGTCGCGGGCTTCTTGGGCCTCTCCGCTATGGCCTCCCTGCCCCTTGCTCTTTGTTCGCCTTGCTTTTCGTGCTCTTCCTCTGGTAACGTGCTCCTGGCTGTTGGCTCTCCCACGCGGCTTTTTACTGCTGTGTCTATTTGTTTTTCTAGGCCTTGTTTGCCTTCTGCTCCGGGTCCGTCTCCGCAATATTTTTTGCACAGTTTACTCTTTCTGTATCTTGCTGAAGGTATAGCTGTGTCTTTTTTTTTTTTTTTAATGTTTTATTTCTTTTTTAGAGAGAGAGTGTGTGTATGTGTGTGAATGGGGAGGGGCAGAGACAGAAGGGGACAAAGACTCTGAAGCGAGTGGGCTCTGGGCTGACTGACTGACAGGGCCTGAGCTCACAAACTGGGAGATCATGACCTGAGCCTAAGTCAGATGCTCAACCGCCGGAGCCACCCAGCGGTCCTCATCTGTGTCTGTTTTTATTGCCCATGTTTCCCTTTCAGGCTGGTCACAAGAGGGGAGCAGAAGCTCACTACGCCAGGATGAAATCTATTATCTTTTAACGTGGTTTCAAGGCTTTTTCGTCCATCTACAGGGTCAACTCTGGCCATTTGCGCCCTCTGACATGACACTGCAGTCACAAGGAACTTAATTTTTTCCCTAAATATGCTCTGCCCTCTGTAGTGCCATTCCTGCTGCCAGAGAGACTTCCTCACCCGAGCCCAGTACTCCGCTAACTCCCACCCCTTCCTTAAGCCTCAGATACTGCTTCCTCCAGAAGGCATTCCCACTTGGAGGCGCCTCTCTCAGTGACTGTTTCCATCCTGTGTTTCTACTGCTAGAGCAATGATCACATTGACTGCATTTTGCCTGTTTGCTTATACCTTTCCTCTTTACAGACTTAAGATCTTTGAAGGCAAAGATTTACTCCCAGACTTACTTCCTTTCAAACAGTACAGAGAAAGGGCTTCTGGTATCGTTCCCTCCCAGCAATTCTCTCCCCATACCATCCTCTGAGACCTTGGCTCATTTTTGCCCACAGTGGGGGTTCTACATGCCCATGTACTATCTGCTTCCTCCACAAAGTCTCAGGAGACTTCAATCCTTGGGGGTGGGGGGTGTCTTCTGGGACTTCTCATGTCAACCTCTATTTTTATAATTAATCATGGAAGAAAGTGATGTTAGGGATTTTGTGGAGTCCTTCCTTTCTTTTAATCAAAAATTTTAAAACTTTTTTTTGAGAGAGAGAGAGAGAGAGAGCATGTGAGCACGAGTGGGGGAGGGGCAGAGGAAGAGGGAGACACAGAATCTGAAGCAGGCTCCAGGCTCTGAGCTGTCAGCACAGAGCCCGATGCGGGGCTTGAACCCACGAACCGTGAGATCATGACTTGGGCTGAAGTCAGACACTTAACTGACTGAACACCCAGGCACCCCTTGTAGAGTCCTTCCAATAACTGTGTTGGTGGCTCCACTTACATGGGTAGGGCCTGGATGAAACCAATCACACGTCAGTGGTCGTGTCCACTGTCCCTGTTCCTTCAAGGCAAGCACCACATTGCATTCTTTTCCTCCCTCACCCAGTGCCCTAAGAAACATTTGTTGAAATGCTCCATTCGTATGTGTATGTGTTATGTGTATGTATACACACATACACACTATCTACATGTATGTATACATAGTTCTTTTACATAGACAGGTTTCATTCATATATATCTACACACACACACACACACACACACACACACACACACACACATAGGTTAGTAGGAGTACAGGTTAGGGATGGAATATGGGTCCTAGATGACAGACACTACTCTGGTTTTTCTGGATGCATCTGAGAAATTGTGTTTGGGCCAGGAGATGAGTTCTGGGAGGGCCCAATCAGTTTCAAACACCTTTAAATCTAAGCTGTGAATGTTTATATTGTCTCTATAGGAAAATAGCTTCCCTAGCAGCTCTTGCCAAAGAGAAACTACCTCATTGCCCGACAGAAGTGACACCCCCGTACTCTACCTGTAGTATCTGTTTATTAAGTGAGTATTTGAACACTGTCCAGTCAATTCACCTCCTTTCACCTCTGGATGCTCCCCAACCCTAGACAGGGGATGTGAGCTGTGGTATATACCAAAGTTTCTATTGCTGGCTTCCCCACCAGCCAGAGCCTCCGGCCAGAACCAATCTGCTCTAGACTCCCTCTCAGCAGAGGCAGCATCCTGCAGCTGACCCCAGACCCCTGCTCCAGCACCTGAGAGCTCACAAGTGCCCTCTCTGTCCCGCCACAGCAGTGTGTGGCCAAGATGCCTGTGGACATTTCTGTGCTCCAAGCATCTGCTCTCAGTAGCTTTCTTGAGGAACTTAGGCCACCTCGCAAGATGTCAATTCCTCAATAGTCTTCGCTTGATTTTTCTTAGCTATTTTAGTTTATTCAGTTTTTTCTTTTCTTTTTTGTTTTTAATATGGAACCCTTCATGAATTTGCATGTCATCTGGGCCCAGGGGCCATCCCAGTCTCTGTGTCGTCCCCATTTTAGCACATCTGCTGCTAAAGTGAGCACTTTCCTTAGCAATTTTAGACATTCACTCTCCCCCATGAATTCCAAGATCATCGCATCCAATTTTGGAGCAACAAACAAAAGGATTCATGGGGAGGTATTTTTAAATCACCATAACTGTATTTTAAAAATCAAGTTCTCCCTGCATGTCTAATAGTTTTTGCTTGATGCGCTTAGCTGCTGGATTGCTGGGTGTATACACATATTTTGACAAGTGACTCAGGCTGGTACATAGTGATATTGCTATTTCTGCTCTCTTGTATATATATTTGCATTTGTCCATTTCTTTATTTTCAAGGTTTTGGAAGCATTTTATTTCAGGTATGTTTCTCTTTTTTAAAATTTTTTTCTTAATGTTTATTTATTTGGGGGGGGGGAAGGGCAGAGAAAGAAGGAGACACAGAATCTGAGCAGGCTCCAAGCTCTGAGCTGTCAGCATAGAGCCCAACTGGGGGCTTGAACCCACAAACAGTGAGATCATAACCTGATCTGAAGTCAGACACTTAACCCTGACTGAACCACCCAGGTGGCCCTCAAGTATATTTCTCATTTAACAGCATATAACAGGGTTTTCTTTAACCCCATCACATAGTGTCTTTTAATAGGAAAATTCAGCCCATTAACATCTTCCAATAATTGTTATAATATTATACTCCATTTTATTCCTTTCATCCTACTTTATGTTTACCATTTATTTAATTGTATTTCTTCTTGTGTGTCTGTTTCCTTCCTTTCCATGTATTCTTCCCTTTCCCCTTGTTAGTTTAGAAGTTCTGTGTTTTTCTGTTCTGCTCTCATTACCTGCCAGTTACCTGATACTCAGGATCAAATGCACGTTTCTTTACTTGTGAATAATAAAAACAAAATCTAAATTTTCTTCCATCCGCCCCTCAAATTCCACACCCTTTGTCATGGAGAGATCACCAGGCGAGCTACTCAGGCACAGCTGGCTGGGGGGCCAGCAAGCAGATTGGGATTCCAGGGGCCTCATCAAGTCCCTGTCTCCATAGACAGACTAGATCTGACTGGAGTTCTCAGGGACTGATACCCAAAAGCCTACTTTTAAAGCTGGAAGTGCCTCTTTCAGCCTTGAAGGACCAGTCACCGGACTTCTTAGAATTAACAGGCCAAATGGGACTGATTTGGGGGTGATGAGATGAAGTCTGCCGGGGCCACTGGGGAGGAGGAGGAAGGAAGAGGGGAAGTTCAGGGGGGTCACCGGACCATGCGGCCGCTCTGCCTGGCCGTTCTCTCTCTACGCAGGTACAGACGTTCCCCAGCACCACCAAAGCCGGGCGGGGCACTGGGAAGGATGAGCCCTCTGACACCAGTCCCAGACCCCCGCAGGGAGAAGGGTGAAAGCAGGAGGGGAAGAGCATCCCTTGGGCTCCCCCTTGGGAAAGGGGGAGATCGTGGAGGATGCTGTGGTCTGGAGGGGCCCTGCTGCAGAGGAGGGACTTTAGGCAGATGTCCAGGACAGACGGGGTCCACGGCAGGGGCCTTCCTACTATGGAGGAGGTGCAGTTTTGAATGGGCAGAAGACAGTATCCCAGCGTCTAGCAACTCAAGTGTCTCCTCTTGGGATGTAGAAGGGACCAGGGACTAGAGTCAGGTTAGCCTTAGGTTGGAAAAAGGTAGGCCTTTTACCCTTTGCCCTCAGCTGCACTGGGAGGTTGGGTCAGAGCCCGAGTGAGACTCTCCATGAGCCCTGGGGGAAAGTGGACCCCCCAGCTGTGGTCAGATTCCTCCAGAAACCCAGGGCCCTGGGCTCTGGCACACCTGAAAGGACCGTGAGGGTCAGGAGGCACCCTTTCTCAGGGTCTGCAAAGAGAGCTTTGAAAAGGAAAACATCGTGCCTCCACTCTCTCATATAGAGTTTGTGCAAAGAGATGGGAATACAGATAATAAGGCACGTGCTAAAGGCCTTGGGCGCCTGGGTTAGATAATGATGGGAAAGAAAGAGAGCTACCAACTCTTATTCATGGAGCCCTGACTACTTGACAGGTCCCATGATATATAGTAATCCTTGGGAGTATCATTATTACTCATTTAGAGGTGAAAAATCAGAGGATCCCTGTGTTTCAATAGCTGGCCCAAGGTTACATACCTAGCAAGTGGGTGAGCCTAGATGAAAACTAGTCCTGTCTGATTTCAGAGCTCAAGTCTTTTTTTTTTTTTTTTTATGTTTTATTTATTTCTAGGAGACAGAGACAGAGAGACAGTGTGAGCAGGGGAGGGTCAGGGAGAGAGGGAGTCACAGACTCTGAAACAGGCTCCAGGCTCGAGCTGGCAGTCAGCACAGAGCCCGGCGCGGGGCTCGAACCCACGAACCGTGAGATCATGACCTAAGCAAAGTCGGATGCCCAACCGACTAAGCCACCCAGGCGCCCCTCAGAGCTCACGTCTTAACAGCCTATTAGACTCTCCCAAGTTGTTCTGAATACTTTGGTAACTTTAGTTTGGAATCTGGCCTTATGCTCACCAACAAACGGGAAATCAACTCAAAGACTGAACAAATAAAATATGACAAAGCAAACTGCACCCAGTTCACTTCTATACTTGCTCTTCTTGCAAACACACACACGTGCGTGCACGCACACACACATACACACACACGTGCAATGGAAGGTACAATGAATCATCCAGGTTCTTCCGCCCTCAAAACATGGTCTGAATGCCCAGTAGCCTTTGATATACCAGCTTACTGCACCCTGCCCTCAGCTGCCCAAACTTCTCCTCTCTGTTAGAACCACACAGTGGGAAAAGCCTTCGCGTATTAGGGAAGCTTCCCCCAAAACAGTAGACAGTCCTTTGATGAGATTGTCAAAGGGCTTGATCGTTCTTTCTGGGTCCCACGGTCTATCTCTGATCCTCTTTAAATTGTAAAGATCTTTTAAAATATACGTGCATGGTAGAAAATACAGTTAATAAAAAGGACAATGGAAAACATTCATCTCATCACTCACAAATAACCACTGGCTCCATTTTGACATCTCTCTCCATTACCCCCAGGAAAGAAGAAGTGTAAGAAGCAGCTTAATTGGGAAGCAGGGGTGGTTATGAAGGGCACCTGGGTGGCTCAGGCTCAGTCAGTTAAGCGGCTGACTTTGGCTCAGGTCCTGATCTCATAGTTTGTGAGTTAGAGCCCCACATCAGGCTGTGTGCTGATAGCATAGAGCCTGGAGCCTGCTTCAGATTCTGTCCCTCCCTCCCTCTCTCTTTCTCTCAGGCCCTCCATCGCTTGAGTGCTCTCTCTTTAAAAAATAAATAAAAATTTTAAGAAAAGTTTAGTTTTCGTAAGAAATTTGTCTGCTATTTAAACCGTTAAAGCGCTCAAAAGTCTCAACTATCCTGATACTGAAATTTAAATTTAATTAAAGTTGACATCAAAGAGTAAATGCTCAAAAAATAACGTTTTTTAAAAATGGTATATATGAAACAACGGAATTTAATAAACCACAAAATGAGGTAAATACACCACAAAAGTGTTGAGTATTGCCATCCGTGAGCATCAGCCCTTTGAACCTTAAGGAAGAAAGAGGTAAAGGATATATGGTGAGACTTGGGAAAGGGTGATCAAAGCACAGCAAAGAAAGTGCCAGAAGGACCCAGAGGGCTAGAAACATGGGAGTGAGAGGAGATCAGAGGCCTCCAATTCCAGACAAGAAGGCCTCAGCAAGATTGCTGGGACGATGGCCTCTTTATCCTCAGGTGGGGGAAGGACGTGTGGCTGGGAAGCGGAGGCACGGTAGGAGGGCCTCTGCGCCCAGGGGAGAGGGAAAAGGGAGAAGGAGCGGGTGAGAGCACTCCATCTCCAGGGAGCAACGCGGAAATGGGAAATGGCTCCTGGGAAATGGACGCCTGCTCCGCCCTCATGATCCAGAAAGGTATTTGAGTGTCCAACCGATTCAGACCAAGGAGACGGGGCTAGAAGCCAGTGCGGGAGGAGAGGGCCACAGCAGGCGGCCTCCCTGGGTCCAGTTCGGAGCGAATCTCCGAGCATCCAGCGGGCCCAAGTGGGGCCGGCCTGTGTGGCCTTGGAGGAGACGGGGAGGAAGCCGCCGCTGAAGCCTCGGCAGGCGGGGCAGAGCCCCAGACTGCCACCGGCGAGCTTCCACGGGGCACACCCAACGTCTGCAGCAGAGACCAGGTGCGGCCAGGAGGAAAGCTCTGTGCGCAGAACGCGGGACACACTGGCGCTCGGGGGCGGGGCTGCCGAGGGGCGTGGCTAGCGGCACACCAGCTCTGCCATTGGCCAGGCTCCTGCCGAGAAAGCCCCAGAAACCCTATCCTCACTGGCTAGCCCCTGCCCGTCACCCTGGAGACCCCAGCGCCCGGAGCCCCCCTGGCTGCCGTTGGAAGGCGTTGGCCGCTGCCCGCCCGGCTTCCTGCCGTTGGGTTCACTGATCCAGGTTCATGTGTCGCTGCAGACCCATGGGGAGGCTCAGCGGAGTTGCACACCCCCCAATCTGAACTGTTGCCTAGGTCTTGAACTGTAGCAGAGCCATATATTCATGTGGTGACAGTGGCCTTGGGGGGGGGGGGGGAATTCTCTCTACAAGGTGACCGGGTCAGAACTGCACAAACCTTAAATAATGCAACTGCCCTTTGTGGTGGGCACACGAGGAACTTTCAAACCCTGTCATGGGAAGAGGGGATATAGAATGGATATTAAATTGGGTGAAATTTGTAGTTACACGCATAGATACTGAGTTCGAGCTGCCAACTGGGCTGATAACTTCTCTTTAGGTCAGGCTGAGGACTTTTAGCCAGCTTCTCTGCAAGAGGGGAGCAGACATGTTTCCTGATCTTTTGAGTGATTTCCGTGAGACACTAGTAGTCGTTTTAGTAAAGCCTGCAACCAATTCACCCACTCAGCCTCTCCACCCAGCTCACGGATTCCTGTCACTACCAGTCCTTAGGGGTTACTACCATCCAGGACATAACCTATTTTCCTTCTGTTACTTTCTTTTCCCTATCAAAACCCTCTCCTGCGTCTCTTATGGTGAAACTACATATCCCCCACCATCCATCGCTTCTTACTAGATAGGGGGGAAACTAACAAAATTACTTTTAAATCATATTGATGTCATTGGAAAAGTCACTTAACAGATGTGCTGTTAGGTTCAAGGGATTAAACATGATGTTATTGCCCTAAGTAAGTTCCCTCCCTGCTGCAGACATTCGGGATGACAAGGTAAAGTAGGGTGTGTGAGCTGCATAGGGCTCCCAAGTTTGTCTGTTAATGCAGCAGACATTTGTGGTGGTCCTAAGTTGGAACCCTGAGATGTTAGGTTGAATCTGGATGTGGGCTCACCAGAGTTGCTGGGCATTGTGGGACTGGGGGGTGGTTGTTTCTGGAAACCTGAACCCCTGTAATGAAACAGATACCAATTGGGGTGGTAAGAAAGGTGGGGAACCTATTAAGCCCTGTTTTTAAATAGGGTAAACCTGTATATGAATGTTCATATTCATAGTAGTCATAACTAGAGAGGACTTAACCACAGTCATCAGCGACCCAGAAGAAAAGAGAGTGCGACATCACTGGATAGTCACCCCTGACCTAAGGGACACATGTGGACTTAGAAGAAAATGACTACTTCCTTTCGCCTGAATTAGCACCCTGTTCTGTAAGGGGCCTGGAAAACAGGAACAATATAGCAGAGATAACTAAAAAGCAGCCCAGATGTAATTTTAAGGGCTGTTAAGATTTTGGGATCCAATCTGGGGACTGAATACCCTTCGGTATGCAAGGTCTGGAGAGTGGTGTCAGAGTAGCTGGAGTAGGGTGGGGGATGATACGTGATATTCATTGTTAGGCAGATAGTCACTCTAAACAGCATCTCCGTGGTCTGCTTAGATGTTCCTAATAGGAAGAATAAGAGATGTAGAATCAGTTGTAAAACCATCTTCTAAAATGGAAAAGTCTTGCTGGTAACTGGCTTCTTTCGTCTCTTATCTCTCCCCTCCATGCGAGCATCACTGAAGTGCCTAAAGTTAGCAGGAGGTGTTTGTTCCCCGCTCAAAACCTGCCTCCTGTGCTGTTTGTCTAGGTGGTAAGGAGTGCTGGATTCTGGTGGGAACCTGCAGTTGAATTCCCAACTAGCCTAAGTTCTATCCCTTCCTCCAATTGGGAGATCATCTGATGAGGCCCAAAGCCTCTGGAACACAGATTAGAGCTGGCAAGAGAGAGCTTGCTGAGGTATCAGCCCTGCAGGAGACTGGATTATGATCGGAAAATGGGGCAGGGACTTGAGGACCTGGCACCACTCCGCAGGGGTGTGGAGCAAGGACTCTTCCCCAGCCTCTAGGTGTTGGTTGGGGTCTTTGCTGTCTCTTGAAAAGACAACCCAGCACTGCGTCCTTGGAGCAGAGTGCTGCAAGACAAAAGGCCTCCCATGTTGGGTGAGGATGCGCACCGTTGAAAGTGCCCGTTCCTAGGTTGATGGTAACTGGAAGAACCTTTGGGGTGACTTCAAAGAAGCCAGAGAATAGGTTAGGAGATACATGAATAGAAATTTCTCATCCTTTGGAATAAGGCAAGAGGGAAAGGGAATTCATTACTTCTATTTACTGAACCTGTGGGCCTTGACCTTTTGTAGGCACATGATACTCTTCTTAGCTTTCTACTTAGGCAGAAGCTCTGTGAAAGATAAGTTAACATTGAGGAAAGGGCACAAACTGAGAAGGCTATGGCAGAAACAAGAAAACCAGAGACAAAACCTCCTTCCCTCTCTCCTTCTTTCCTCCTTTCTTTCCTAAAAACACTTGACAAGTTCTAGCTAGGTACTGAGGATAAAAGATTAACAAGACTCATTCCTGGCCCCAGAAGAGCCCCGATGTCATAGGAAGATAAGGTCATGGCTGACTGTCATGGCTGGCAGTAGGGCGTAGGGGTGAGAAGTGGGTTTCCAAGGACTACCTTTTCTGTGTGTATGTAAGGAGGGGCCTAAGAAAACAAGAGACCCCCAGAATGGGTTCTGCAGTTACCTGTGAAATTGCTCCAGGGTCGAGGGTAGAGGACCAGATGACACATGTATACAAAGGATTCATACTGTCCTTCTGGCTTCTCTTTGGGAATCAGGAACATCATGCTTCCTGTGTCCCCCGTGCCACATCACATGCACAGTGGCAGGGGTAATGTTATCTCTCCCTGAAGTGCCTCTGTGCTGCTGTGAGTGGTCTGGCTGCAATTCGCCTTGAGTTCTTCCTTGGCCATCGTGTTATGTGCAAAAGGGAGAGCAAGGAAGTTGTGAGAGATTTGAAAAATACAAAACGAAGAAGAAAGAAGAAACCCCCTTATCCCAAAATAACAGTGGCAAAACTGAAGGAAACATTTTAGTGTCCAGTTTTTGGGTCCTGGAGGTCCAGGAAGCCCAAGGACCAGAGAACAAATAATGCTTATTGGAGAACAAATATTCTCATATTGGAGAATATTCTACCAGCATTTAAGGGCAGGCTAAGGGCCTCTGCTGAGGCTGGTGGAGGAACAGAACAAAAAGCTCCTAGGTTTTCACCCCTTGATGTGAGAACCTCTTTGGGGGAGAAGCTTTTGTGCAGGTATTTAAAAACTTCCATATTCTTAGCAGGTGCAGGGTACAGAGAGTACCCAGAAGGTAGGCCTCCTGTGGGAGTCATCTTTGTGGTAAATCTAGGTTTGCTTTGTAAATCAGGCATTGAAGAGTAGCTTTAAGTTTCCAGAGTTTGGGGGGGGGGGTGGTGTAACCAGATTGGTAGATCCTAACTGGACCTGGGAGACCTTTTCTACATGGCTTATTTTGAAAGTATTCGCTGCTGCTGAAGCTAATTGGAGGAGGGACTTACAGTTGCCTGGCCACAGCCTGAGACAACCTGGAATTAAGGCACTAGCTGGATAGATACTCTCATCCAAAGACACAAAGCCAGGTGAAGGACATTAACTCTTAGTACTGACGTTTCGCCAGATGTTTCAAAGAGCATTTGGTGGAGCAAGGTCCTGTGATGACGGCCAGTGCTTTAAGTTGGATAGATACCTTTACTAAACCACAATGCCATATTTTTCTCACTTGCCATGGCCATTGAGAGCTTTCCCAAAATTGCCACAGTCCTTGGACAGAATTCAATTTCCACTGATCTAGCTGAGCTCTACAGCCTCAGCAACAAGGGCAAGTGAGTAGCTTGCCCATCTTTGCTCCTTTGAGTAGATGGCCAAGAAAGGAGTTCTGTGTCATCAAGAATATGGCCAGAAACTTTATGGAGATTCTGAAATCTCTGGCTTATGGGTTGATTAGGTGTTCTCACCCTGCTTTCTCCTATAGGAGGTATTTCTCTATGGCTATTTAGCAAATTTCCCAGCATCTGAATCTTTTATAAAGTTCGGAAGTTTGTTTTCTGGCTCTCATATTTCCCTTTTGGTTTGTGTACTGCCTTTGCTCAGATGATTTTGGCTCTTGTCCCAACTGACTTTCAGCTGTTCTTTGGGAAAAAGGCCAGACAATTTACTACAGTGAAAAAAACAAAACAAAACCCCCAAAACTTGTGTGGGTTTTTTTTTTTAACCACTTCTGGCATCTGGTTTTGTTTTGTTTTCCTTTAAATAGTGGTTTCTGTACCCAAAGGCCTGCAATTCTAATGACACACTTTATGGTATCCTTGCCTGGGAATAACGCATGACAGGCTACAATCTGTCCTCTCTCATGGTCCCCTCACACTTGTTTGCTTTTTAAAAACCCTTGTGGAAATGGCTTGCCATTGAGTTTCCCTTGGGTAGCTGGGAAGGACCCCAATCTCAAAAATGAAAATATTAGATGTGAAGGTGATTTGAACAAGGAACAAAAAGCCTGTGTTCTAGTGCTGGCACTGCCATTATTACCCATGTGAACTCTGGAAAATCTCCAGATCTCTATGGGTTGTGGTTTCCTCATGGGTAAAATTGGGATACTAATACCTACCTCACGGGGTTGTTGTGAGGATTAAATGTGCTCTGTAAGCTGTTGTACTACATAAATACTTGCAATTTTTTGTTATGATTTAAGAGCCATTTAAAAATATTCCCTGTCCATATGGCAGACACGCTAACATTTGTACTATCTGATCAAGGGTTTTCATGGTCAGATAGTGGATATTTAAATCACTGGAGCAAAATTTTATGTTTCTGTGTAAATATTTTTGTGTGGAGAAGGTCCATAGTTTTCATTGGTTTTCTAAAAGGGGTCCATTATCCTAAAAAGGTAAAAGACAGTGCTTTAGAACTGAAAAATGGGACTCAGTAATGGAAATAAGTTTATTGCTTCCAGAAGCTCCCTCTTAACGCATATGCAGTAGAAATTCCAATGCTTTTTAGATAGTGAAATTGTTAATGTGGCCTGGTGACTGACTCTACAGAACATTTGAAGTTGAGACAGAAAACCTTGGCCATATGGTCATGGTAGCCATTGGGTTATCCAACTGCAGTGTGAAGGTGGAGATAAAACAAATTATTAGCCATGTGGCCCTAAGAAAGTCACCTTACCTCATGGGGTCCATTACCTCATTTGTAAAGTGAGGGGTTGACCTCAAAGATTTCCAAAATTCCGAGTTTGAACTCTCTAGGGAAGTGCGATCAAAACTGGACTTGGACGGAGCCCTTCATGGCGAAAATGAATTGGGCTTTGTGTAAGAGAAGAAAGGAGTGTCAGGGAGAGGGGGAGGGGCAGAGAATGCAAGGAGCCCCATTCTTGATAAAGATGGGAAGCAAGCCTGTTGAAGTGAAGAGGCAGAATGATTGGGGCAGAAAGAGAGCTGGTGTGCTACTCCTGAAGATCCAAAACTCCGGTGGATCAGAGACTCAGCCTCTACCTTTCACCCTGGGCCTGACTTGCCGGAACAGAGTTGACCCTAGGGGAACAAATCCTCTGCACTCACAGCACTTCCAGTTCTCACAGAAGCAAATGCCTGGAGTCTGCCCTCTTCCCACATCAAGTGGTTTGGCTACTTAAGGAAAATGCTGCCCTACAAATGCCTCAAGGCCCAAGTAAGTACTAGGGATAGAGAGGTTGTTGGAGGATTAAGAGAAGTGCATATATGTACTCTAGGGTGTATTGGAATCCCCACCCCCACAAGAGAAAGATCCTTATTTTTCTTAACCACTATGATACATTATTGTTAAAGTCCATAGCTTATATTAGGTTCACAATTTGCGGTGTGTATGTGTGTGTGTGTGTGTGTGTGTGGTATGTTTTAAAAAGTGGGTTGAGGCTATTTTGTGTGTAGATTGACTGGTTCATCATATTGATAGAGAAAAATCTGTTATAAAGGTGGCTGACAGGACTGATAAGGAAATACCTGTCCCTGATCAGAGGCTCCCCCTTCCGGGTTCTTCTTCCCGCCCTGCTTGTCACATGCAGTAATGAGGAATGTGAAAGTAATAGGCTATAAATTATTTCCTCTGCTGATGCTCTGGGCTCAGACCTCTGGAGAATGATCTCCTCTGAGCCCACTGGTGTAAAATAAACCTCCTCCCTTCCAAGATCTCAGAGTACCACTTGGTTCTTCTGCCGGGTAATTCAGACCAGATTCTGCAACAATATGGAGGTTTATATTGAAGTGCCAATGAAACTTACCAAATTGTCTCCAAAGTGGAGGTACTATTTTACATTCCCACCACCAGTGTGTACGCATTGTATCCTCACCTAAGCTTGACATAGTCTTTTAGATTTTATCCAGAGTAGGTTTAAAGATATCTCGTTGTGCTTTAAATTTGCAATTCCCTAATGACTAGTGATATTGAATATCTTATGTTTATTTACCATTCACATGTTTTGTTTGGTGAAGTGTCTGTGTAAGCCTGTTCTCCTCTCCACCTTTTATTGTTGTTATTTTTAAGTTTATTTATTTTAGCTTAAAGTTTATTTATTTATTCTGACAGAGTACGAGAGCATGCAAATGGGGGGAGGGGGCAGAGAGAGATGGAGAGAGACAATCCCAAGCAGGCTCCCCACTGACAGTGTGGGGGCTCAATGTCATGAACCGTGATATCACCTGAGCTGAAATTGAGTTGGATGCTTAATTGACTGAGCCACCCAGGCAACCCCATCTATTATTTTTAAAAGTTCTTTTTATATGTTAGATATAAGTCCTTTATTAAATATATCATTTGCAAATATGTTCTCCCAGTGCGTAACTTGTCTTTTTATTTAATAGTGTCTTTTAAAAGAGCAAAATTTACGTTCTTTTTTGAAAATAAATAAACTTAAAAAAACAGGGTGTCGGGGCACCTGGGTGGCTCAGTTGGTTAAGCATCTGACTTCGGCTCAGGTCATGATCTCACGGTTCGTGGGTTTGAGCCCCCATCGGGCTCTGTGCTGACTGCCAGCTCAGAGCCTGGAGCCTGTTTCAGATTCTGTATCCACCTCCCTATCTGACCCTCCCCTGCTCATGATGTCTCTCTTTCAGAAATAAATAAAACATTAAAAAAAAAAACGGGGTGCCTCAATGGCTCAGTCATTTAAGTGTCTGACTCTTGATCTCAGCTCAGGTCATGATCTCACGGTTTGTGAATTCAAGCCCCATGTCCAGCTCTAAGCTAACAGTGCAGATCCTGTTTGGGATTCTTTCTCTCTCCTTCTCTCCCTGCCCCTCCCCCACTCTCTGTCTCTCTGTCTCTCTCTCTCTCAAGAATAAACTTTAAAAATAGCGAAACTTAAAAAATAATAATTATAATAAAAATAGCGAAACTTATAATTTTGATAAAGTATAGTCAGTTCTCTTATGGATTGTGTTTTGGTGTAATAGCCAAAAAATTGTTATATAATTCAGAGTCACAGAGGCTTTCTTCTGTTTTCATCTATAAGTTTTATAGTTTGATTTTATATACAGTCCTATGAACCATTTTGAGTTGGTTTATCATTTGTAAATGGTACTTCAAAGTATGGCTCCAAGTTTTTGTTTGTTTTGCATGTTCTATCCAATTCTCCCAACACCATTTATTGAGAAGACTATTGTTTCTACACTGCTTTTCAACTTTGTCAAAGATCATTTTCCCACATATGTGTGATTCTATTTCTGGACTCTGTTGATTTTTATGTCAGTATCATATGATTTTCATTACTGTAGCTTTATAGTAAGTCTTGAAATCACATAGTATTTATTAGTTTTCTAATTTCGTTTTCAAAGTTGTTTTTTGGCTATTCTTCTAGGTCCTTTGCATTTCCACATGAATTTTAGAATAAACTTGTCAAAATGCTTGCTGGGGTTTTTATTAGGATTATGTTGAATCTATACCTCAACTTTAGGAGAATTGCCATTTTACTACTGAGTCTTCTGAATTATAAAATGTGGAATAGCTCTCTATTTAGATTTTCTTTCATTTCTTTCAACAACATTTTGTGGTTTCAATTACAGGTTTTACACATCTTTTGTCAGATTTATCCTAAGGAGTTCGTAGTACTTTTAAAATGTCAATTTCTGATTTGTTTGTTGCTTGTATTTACAAATACAATTGAGCTTTGCATTTTGATCTTGTATCTTGCAAATTTGCTAAACTCATTTATTCTAAAGTTTTTTTGAAGACGGTGTCAGATTTCCTATAGAGGCAAATTTATCCTCTGTGAATAGACATTTTTATTCCTTTTCCAATGTGGATGCTTTTCTTTTTCTTGCCATATTGGACTAGTTAGAACCTCCAGTACAATATTGTATAGAAATGGTGAGAGGGAACATGTTTTTCTTCTTTTTGAACTTTAATTCAGTCTTTAATAATTAAATATGGTGTTGTCTATAGATTTTTTAGATGCCTTTTATCAGATTAAGGAAATTGTCTTAGTAGTTTCCTGAAAGTTTTCAATCAGGAATGGATTTTGTCAAATGTCAAATGGCTTTTATGCATCCTCTGAGATGATTATGTATTCTCTGAAATGACATGTACTTTCTCTGTAGCAAATATGTTTCTGTAGTGATTATTTCGGTTAGTTACTCTTTTAAGCTTTGTAAGCCAAAGCGTCTGTCACTTCTTTGTTGTTCTTATTGTTTAACATTTCTTTAAAGAATAAACTCTTTTTAGCTTACCTTTAAAACTTTTGTTCTGGCCACCTGAGCTAAAAATGTTTACATCATTCATTACAGGGTTGGATATATAGTTGAAAAAAAAAAGGCAGCAGCAGGGACAGAAACATATGTGGCCAAAAAAGCCCCAAATATCTACTATTGGCCTTTTTCCAAAAACACTTTGTCAACTCCCTGTTCTAGAATATTGTTATAAAATACTTAAGGGGAAGAGAACCTTCTCATATACCACAGTATCTTAGGCCACAGGTAGCAGCTTCTCCTCATCTGTAGTACTATTCCCTAAGCTGGGTGTTTTTTAATAAGAGTGTGAGTATTAAAACGTGTCATATGAAGAAGCAACCTAGAATGTCAGTTTGAAAGTTAATTGATGGTAACTATGCTTGATTTCTCAGGCTCTGGAAAACTGCACTCCTTGGTTTGGAAGCAGCACTGACTGAAGCAGGGTTCTTTGGAAACAGACAAGGTATAGTTGTGATTGGCTGGGTGTTGAATAAGTGCATTTAACTGACATGTATGTAGCAGTAATTCTATTCCGGGCATTGTTCTAAGAGCTTTATTCTCCAGGCTCGCCTCTTTGTCTAATGATACTAATAATTTCGTTCTCGGAGCAGGTTGCTGAAGGGATTCCACGTGGGTCAGCAACTTATCTTAAGACATGCTTACAGTGGTGGGGCCAGAATCTGGCTCTTAACTCTGTACCATGATGTTTCTCTACTGCATTGACTTGTCCATTCCCAGCCTCCTCTCTACCGTCTGGTCTTCTTCCCGGGGTTTCTAGGTTGCCAGAAAGACTGATGCAAGTGAGATATGAATGAAAAGTCCCATCTGATGCCCTTTTTAGTGAATTAGAAGACTTACAGCACTTTAACTGACTTTCACTTTCACATTTTAAGAAGTGAAGAGTCCTGAATGTTTTAGAGAGGCAGAGAGAGAGACAAGAAATAACAAAACTAAAGAGACTAAGAACTAGGAAAACTTCCACTCTTTTCTTTCCCTCTGACATGAAAACAGATTTGAAATCTGGAGGTAGTCCAAGAGCTTTCCCTAGTTTTACTTCATTTGAATCAATTTCAACCAGTTTGTGGTTGCTCCGAATGAACCTCTCCAGAGTAACCACTGACTGCATGTTAACAGTGACACAGACTACTTTTTCAAGCCCAGCGATTAATTTTATGACTATTGTTCTAAACTCTTGTTCAGTTATTTTGCTTATATCTGTTATGAGCAGTTCTTCAGCTGTCAATTCTTTCTGGAGTTTCTTTGGGGGAGAGTTCTTCCATTTCGTCATTATGGTTAGCTTTCTATCTCTTGTTAGTTTTAAAACCTTGTTTTAAAGGTGCATTCTGTACCTGTGAGCGCTGCTGTACCAAAGAAGGCTCTTTGACTGTCCAGGGCCTGTCCGTTCAGAAAGTGTTCTTTGAATGGTGTCTCTTGGTCTCTCTTGTTGAGACTGTGGTTATTTTATTTTCCTACTCATAGTGGTATTTGGGACTCTCCATCATGTGTACTTTGGCTTGTTTCTTGAAGTAGCCCTGGAAAAGAAAATAGACCCACAAACACACAGGGAACAAAGGCACACAAACGCACAGACAAATCCAACAAACACGCAAACCGAAAGGGAAAAAGAAAAAGAAAAAAGGGACACATACAAAAAAAAAAAAAAAAAAAGAGGAAGGAGGGAAGACGAATAATAAAAATAAAAATACATAAAAACGAAAAAAGAAAAAAGAAGAAAAGTAAAGGAAAAAGACAAAGCCTCAATAAACAAAGGACAGTCTAAAGCATAGAACCAGAATTCCCAGCTACAAATAAAAAGCTGAATGTATGCTGTGCTGATGGAAGAGCATATACAAAGAGAGAAATGAGAGGGCGGGGAGGAAGCGAAATTGGAAATGAAATGAGCAGGCAGAAAGACCAAGAGGCTTAATTCAGAGAGAGAAAGAGGGGAATATGGTTGGAGAGGAGGTGAAAGAAATGAAAATTATGCTACTCAGAGAAACGATACAGTCTGATTACTCCAGAGAGAAAGAGATAAAAAGGTAATGGTGGAAGTGTAGAATTTATATCTAGAGAATGGTTTAAATGTGACTAAGCAAGCCAGTGACCAGAATTAATCAGAGCGGTGCATCCATGTTGGTCTTGCCCTAGCTCCGGTTAAAAAAAAAAAAAAAAAAAAATAGAGGGCAGCTCTCTAGCGGGGATGGGCATTGTTTGGTCCAGTGTGTCCTGTGGGGGTCCTGCCTTGGTGGCTGTGGGGAGGAGGGTGGTGGTGCCCCAGTCCCTTCTTGAACCAAGCGTTGCAACTCACTCTTTTGGGTCCAATCTCCCTGTGCCGGGGGCGTAGCCAAGGTGGGCCATACTCTATATTCCAGGCCAGGCATCATTTCCAGATCTCAGTCTGCATGCCCCATTGATATTGCCTGAAATATAAACTCACAGGCTAGTCCCTCAGAGCAGTTTCAAGCCTCTCGCCTTCCCCCTGGGGATGGAGCCCAAGCCGTTGCTTGCATCCCCTCCAGGTTGAGCTGGCGAATGGGGAGCAGTTTCACACGGGGGTCGGGGGTCGCCTGGGACGAGTGCGTCCAGCCTAGGGTCAGCTGGACAGCAGGAAACCAGATCCCTCTGTGTCCTGAGCGGAGGTTTTTCTCTTCTCCAGCGACAGGGACAGTGTCTTGAGCAGCTTTGGCCACTCTTTCTTTTTTCCCTTAGACTCACCGCAGCTCCCCGCAAAGGGGGATCCCCTCTCCCTCTGTGTCTCCATTCCTGGCCTGATTTTATCTTCCACAGTTCCTACTCACACTATAAGCTTTTCTCAGCACACTCTGTCTCCTTTTCCTTCCAAACTCCTGGATTCTGTAAGAGTTCCTATGGCTTCAGGCCTTCTCCGTGTGAGAGATGGGGGCGAGTGAAATGTACGGAGCTCCCTACTTCTCCGCCATCTTGCCTCCTCCCTGACACAGACTACTTTTAAAGGTCAAAAAATGAAATAACCAATATCGGAACACGTCATTCATTGTAAATCGTCTCTCAGATTCATTCTGGGTAATGTGCACAACCCCAGGGACACTGCTTTTCTTCCTTGAGAGTGGGCAAGGGTGTATCCATCCAGTGGTCAGCCCACATAGATTCATGCCACTGAGCTCCTCTTGCATCTGGTTCCCACGTACAGCCCGGGGTTGGGTCTGATGTAGTCCCCCCACAGGCTCATGGTTCTTGGTTTCCCCTCTTCCACATAAATAAATAAATACACACACACACACAAATACATATATGTATCAGTTAAGGAGTGTGGGTCTCTTTCTGCCTGGCAAAGGGCCCAGTATTTGACATGTAAGGGAGCCAGGGAAAAATATACTGTTAACAGACTACAGCCTTTTCATTTTGTCTTAAGCTTTCAAGGAGCCCATATACCCTCCTAGGTATCTAAAGTCTTTTTCTTTTACACTGATTCTTTTACACTAAAGTCTTTTCCCAAGTACCCAGGCTCTAAAGTGGCAACTTTCAATATACTAACTCCATTTAAAAGTGTCATCTGGGGGCGCCTGGGTGGCTCAGTAAGTTAAGTGTCCAACTTTGGCTCAGGTCATGATCTCATGGTTTGTGAGTTTGAGCCCCACATCTGGAGTCTGCTTCAGATTCTATGTCTCCCTCTTTCTCTGCCCTTCCCCTGCTCACAGTCTGTCTGTCTCCCTCAAAAATAAACACTAAAAAAAATTTTTTTAAGTGCCATCTGATGTCTTCATCTGTTGATTACTTAAGTTCATTGTCTGCTTAAAGTAGCTTTAGTTCGATGGGCACGGAGAGGGGCACTTGTGGGGATGAGCACTGGGTGTTATGTGGAAACTAATTTGACAATAAACTATTTGTAGTAGCTTTAGTTCTATCTCCCACCAGAATTATCTATTTCTTGAAGGGGGATGGGCTCCGCTGCAGAGGTAATAACATCTTCATTTTGGCAAATCCAGAAAATATAGATAAGCAAATAGAGAAAGATCGGAATCATCCGTAATTCAACCATCCAGAGTCGACTTGCTGGTACCATTTTAGTGGACATCCTCACAGTGCTTGCCCACGTGTACATTTTTTTCCCCAGGAATAGGATCACTTAGTACAATTCTGTATTATAGGCTCTTTTCTTTAATTTTGCTGAGCTCACACTCCTCTCCAACATTGACCTATTTAACGATCTATTCTATAACTCTGCTATAATTAACAAATCTGCTCTTGTTCACCGGTCCCATTTGAGAAGAATTTTTATATAAAAGCTGAATGGACACCCCCTAAAGACACTAAGAAGGGCCTCCTGATATAGCATTTGGCTGTCTCTGCATAAGGAGCTCAGGATTGTCTGTGGCCAGATACAGGATAGATGGATTCTGACGTGTGGACGTTTCTTTGAAATCGTGCATTTCTATTCATTGAACAAATGGTGCCGCTATCTCCCGCACCAAATACATAAATGCATAAAAGCCTTCTTGCGGTATCTGCTGCTAGGACGTTATAATAAAGTGTACTTTTGAGGACATATATCTGACAAAGCATTTATTGGTATGAAACCTCTTTCAAAGGCGGCAAAAATGGAATAATGTTTAGTTCTATAGGTAATAGATAAGGATTTCTTCATACTATTCACGGTGTGAACGTGTCATTTGGAGCCCTCCCTTGTAAAATGCAGCAAGAAGTGTTCTGTGTTCATCACTGGAGCTTCTTTCACTGTTGAGAGTGTACCAGGACCCCAAGTCTTACTCTGGGAAAAGAGTCAGGGGAATGTGGGTAGTTTTGTTAGTCCATTGGTTTGCTTTCAAGACATGCCCATTTAAGACCGATAGTGTCAAGTTCAGGCCACTGTCCCAGGGGCTTCACTCTGCCTGGGCTGGGCTGCCTACAGTGAACGTACTTTGCTGTACTCTCAGCAACGATGTGCATGGTTACACAACCTCGCTATGGGGACATGATGCTTACTCCTTTCCAAGATGCCTCTGCCTCAGGGGTGCTGAATGTGCGTAGAAATGGATATCCCAGCTACTCCAGTGGATCCAGAATCCATCTTTTCTTTAACTTGGACAGTTTATCCCTAGAGCCTTGTTGGGTCTCTGTCAACTGATCTAAGTGGAAAAGGAAGGGAGTTCTTCAAGCTGGCTCCTCTTCACCTGGCTTGAAATATACAAATGGTGTCAGCTTTTCAACTGTGAGCAGGAAAAATATGACTCAAGACAAAAGTCTATTTGCACTTCTATAAAGAAAGGCAAATTTCGCTAAAGCACCCCAGTCATCGGTGGAAAGAAACAAGTTAGCTTATCACGTAACTACCTCTGTGTTTTTCCATCACCTCACAGGAGCTTGCATTTACTTAGCCCTTCCATGTCTCAAACAATATTATTCTAAATACATGCTTTTATGCATTTAACCCTCACAACAATCCTGGTGTTAGGTATTCTTACCCCAGTTATTACAAATGTAGAAAGTGAGGCACTATGGTTACATTCTTTGCTCAAGGACACATGGTTATTTTGTGCAATGAAAGGAATATAATTACAAAATTGGAAGTGTTTGGGAAAGAGCATAAAGTGTAGTACTTCTGTTATAATCTTCATGAATTAAAGTCTGGCTGTTTACCTGTTCTCTGTTTGAGGGTGGGGTAGGACAGAAAATATAAGTTTGGGGTAATTTCAAAATGTTAGCTTTACAACTTCGAAGCGACTTAGGGAGTCTGAGTGGCTCAGACGGTTGGGCATCCAACTTCAGCCCAGGTCATGATCTCACAGTTCTTGGGTTTGAGACCCACGTCAGTCTCTGTGCTGACAGCTAGCTCAGAGCCTGGAGACTGTTTCAGATTCTGTACCTCCCTCTCTCTCTCACCCTCCCCCTGCTCACTCTGTCTCTCTCAGAAATAAATTAAAAAAAAAAAAACATTAAAAATTTTTTTAAAAAGCAGTAACTTGGAAATTTTGCAAAACATGGAGAGGATAGCTTCCCTCCTCCTCCTACAAAGAACAACTTTTATAATCTCAGTTCTCCCTTCTTGGTGGACTCATTATGGCCACTGCTCTCTCCTTTACAATGGAACTCTTTAAGAGTAAAAGGCACAGGCCTTGGCCATGTGCTTGCTAAAAGTCTTTAAAGAAACTGTATTCAAGGGAAATGCTAATTGCAGAGCCTGTTAAGAAAACATTTCTCTTAACTGAACCAGGTCTTGTCATTCATAATGTTTGTTATGGAGAAGAAAAAACTTTTTCACAGCCCTTAACAATCTCCTTCAGGAGCAACTGCTGTTTTTAGCAAATCAGGGAAGAGACAGAGCCCTGGCCAAATTGGTGAGCTTTCACATTGCCCCAGGGAAGAAAGCAGATTGGAAGAATAGTCCAGAAACAGAGGTGGAAGGTGACGTCTTGTTGCTGTGGTGTGGACAGTTGATTCAGTTTCCATGACAATTCCTGTCTGTGTCCCAGATTGGAGATGCCCGTCATTGAGTCACTCTACTTTGCTGATGGTAGTAATAGACATAAGAATCATGTGCCCATCTTTGCTTGCTGCACTGATGAATTTGGTCAATTCCTCTATCAGTAAAATCTCAGATCGAATACCACTATTCCCTGTAGTAGTACTTGTTTTCCCACGGACAAAATGGACCCTTTTTGTATTTCCCATATCACTTGTCATATGGCTTCATGCTTTGACTTACTAGCTCCTAAACTGAGCTCTTTGAGAGCAGAAACTTAAGACTCATCTCTGGCGTTGCAGTGTCTAGTGATAGGTTATAAACTAAATTGTTGAAATCTGTCTAATACCAAGGAAGATAATATAAATGACATCTGTCTTTGGGGGGTTTTCACCCCAGTTCCCCCATGGCCACCCTTCCCCTTATGCATTGTCCCCCAAATGCCTATGACTGTCTGGTAAATACTCTTGGTCAGGGCTTCTCAGGCTTCCTATGGAGACATCAGAAATACCAAAAGCTTGCTAGCTTGTACCCATGAAGAGCTGGAGATTGGTTGGGAGTTGAAATTTCTTGGGAGTTTCATACTTCCTCTCAAATTTCCTTTTCCATTTTATGTGTTGTATGCCCTACTACGTGTGAAAAGTTTTCTCCCAAAACTTCTGGAAAGTGTGCATAACGTCACAGTTTCAGAGAGGGCAATTTGAGAAGCATGGTGCTACTTAGTTATGGCTCATTGTGAGTGCCTTCCTCAGAGGGTGCTCCATAAGGAGGAATTTCTTTCTTTCTTTCTTTCTTTCTTTCTTTCTTTCTTTCTTTCTTTCTTTCTTTCTTTCTTTCTTTCTTTCTTTCTTCCTTCCTTCCTTCCTTCCTTCCTTCCTTCCTTCCTTCCTTCCTTCCTTCCTTCCTTTCTTTCTTTCTTTCTTTCTTTCTTTCTTTCTTTCTTTCTTTCTATTTATTTATTATATAATTTGCTGTAGAGTTAGCTAACAGACAGTGTATATGGTGTGTTCCTGACTTCAGGAGTAGATTCTCATGATTCATCACTTCCATACAACACCCAGTGCTCACCCCAGCAAGTGCCCTCCTTCATGCCCATCACCCATTTCTCCTTCTCCCCCCAGTTTGTTCTGTGTTTAAAAGTCTCTTATGGTTTGCCTCCCTCTTTGTTTGTAACTATTTATTTTTTTTCTTTCCCTTCCTTCATGGTCTTCTGTTAAGTTTCTCAACTTCCACATATGAGTGAAAATATGGACCTCTGTCTTTCTCTGACTTATTTCATTTAGCATAATACCCCCCAAGGAGGAATTTCTGAAAGCCTGGAAACGAAGGGATTTGGGGAGCAGTGGCCAGGCAGCAATCAGCCTAACAAACAACTGGGCCTTTACTAACTTTCGATGAGAGGGACTTTAGAAATAATTTGTGTCCAAGTTTCACTTCGTTGTTTGTTGATAGGAAAAATGCCTCATGCTCTTCTGAGAAGACAAAATGGTAACTGAGATATATTTAGTGTTCTCTGAAATCCTGTACACATGATCCAATATGATTATAAAAGCACCTACCCAGATTTGACAGATTTGGATGAACTGTAAGCCAGTTTGTGCTTTTCCATACGAACATCTCAGCTCTTCCATACGAACATCTCAGCTTGGAGCAACCACTCCAATTAAGATGACTGAATCTTAATTTTGGACCCTGACTGGCATTGAAAAATCAGGAAACAAATTAACCAAAGACAAAACAATGTAGTTAAGTGTAAACCATTCCTCTTTATACACGCTTTCCCGAGCCACTGGATTTCTTCCTTGGGAAGGAGTCAGAATCCTGACGAATGGTCAGGTGACCTGAAGTCCCCACCCTAACGTGTAGGTGCGATGGCAGCTTCCAGGGCAGCCCTGTGACAGGCCTGAGGGCTTTTCCCAGAGGAGGCTGTTAATGGCTTTCTACAATAATACAGTGTTTCCTTAACTTGCCCAGAGCTGACAGATTTCAGTTATACAGACTGACATGCACACAAGTAGTGTGGGGTGCATGTTGCCTTGCAGGGCCCACAGGTCATCTGACATGCACATTTGTCAACCAACCGTACCTTTTTTTTTTTTTTTTAACGTTTTTATTTCTGAGAGAAAGAGAGAGAGAGAGAGAGTGAGCACGTGAGCATGGGAAGGTCAGGGAGAGAGGGAGACACAGAATCTGAAACAGGCTCCAGGCTCTGAGCTAGCTGTCAGCACAGAGCCCGACGCAGGGCTCGAACCCATGAACTGTGAGATCATGACCTGAGCTGAATTCAGATGCTTAACTGACTGAGCCACCCAGGCGTCCCCCAGCCGTACTTCTCAACGGCTGTCTTATGAAAGCACTGAGCAAAAGGGTCAGCAGGTAACCTGGGTGGCGATTACTTTTTCATATTGCTTTTACTTTGGGAGATATTTCAAAGCTCCTTTTACCCAAATTTGGCATTTCTTAAATCTCCCAGGCTCTGAAGTGGCCACTGTTAATATACAAACTCCACTGAAAGTCCTTTTCTCATTTCTGCCCCTGGTGGTTAAGCAAATCACTACTTGATTAACGTAGCCGCAGGCCTATTTCTTACAAGGAGTATCTTATGAAAATGATTTTTTTTCTATAACCTTTAGAGAAAAAATAATTTTCCCCTATTCCAAAAGAACATGTATTTATTAGGCAAAGGCAGATATTTCATTAAAAAAGGAAAAAATAATCTATAAGCCCACTACTGGATTGTCATGGGCGTTCTTATAGACGTTTTCCACATGTCTATCTTTTCCCACAAATGGGATCATACAGTGCACACTGTTTCATTCTCTTACAGCCTTCTACAACTTCAATTTTAATGATCTACCCTGTGGATGGGCCTCAGTTTATTTAACCAATTGTTGCTGCCCACAGGTTACCAGACCTAAGCACCTGCCCCTAGAAGGGGACTTGGATACACCCTCACAGCCCCACAATGTGATGTCCACTTGTCTCCCATTGGGCAGGGCATGAGTGCATGTATGATTAAAGGAGCGACTGGTGGCGTAGGTCAAGTGGAGGAACCTTTGGGATTAGGTGTTTCTGCTAAGGGAGCAGCCGGTGCTGAGAGGCCGAACCCTTGCTTATAGTGGCAGCCCATGTCATTCTGGAGGGAGAGCGCTGTCATCTGTCAGGGTGGACACTGGTGTGCTGCCCCGACCACTCCCCCTTCAGTTCTGGGCACTCATTCCCCTAGCTGCTGATGAGTCACAGGTAAGTTCCTCTCCAGACACTGCCTTAGTGAAAGGGTCCTACCTTGATCAAGGCCACAGCCCTTTCCCTGGGGGAGTTTTCATCCAGGGATTGGTCGATGGGGGCCTGTAGTTGCCTGCCCCCTCCCCCGCCCCAGGTTGGGACAACTCTTCAGGGCTCTTCCTGTTCCGGAGCGCTGCAGGGACTATGCTGAGGCCTGTGTGGGCTGCACAGCCGCTCTGCTCCCTCTTCCCCATTCTGCTTTCTTTTCTTCTCCACCATAGGTGTACCTCCCCCACTACCTTCCAGTGACCTTCCCCCACGTACAGCGCCAGCTTGGGGCTGCTCCCCAGGGAACCCAATCTGTGTGTGGCAGGCACTAAAACAAAATGTACACTTTGGGCCTGACAGAGTTTACGTGTATAGTATGTCTTACAGAGACAACACAAGTTAAGTCATGTTAGGTCTCATGGTAATAGTTACAGACATCTCCACAATACTTACGTCGCTAGATACCTAACATTTTCTTTTCCGTTCAAATCCAGTCCTGCTTAGAGCTCTCACGTGAGGAAGTCAGTAAGAAGTGTCCTGTGTTTGTCATTTCCCATGACTCTTTCTCCGCTATGTGGGAGTCCCAGGTCTGCGACACGGTTTGGGGGGAGGTGGGTGGGTCCCTGCAGGGGCAGGCTTCTCCTGGACAGGCCATTCTTCCCCTGGCCCCCTCACCCTGTGCTGACCGCAGAAACCTTGGTGCCCCTCTCAGTACGGACATGGGTCCGCAGCCCCCTGTGTGGCCCCCTGTGTGCCCTTCTCATTATGAAGGAGGAAAAATACTTTTACAACCTATTTCCTCTCTTGAAATTCAAGATGTTATCCAGAAGTTTCCTTATTCGTGATGAGGGGATTTTATTCCTTAAGCAATGACTGTTGGCTGTCAGCCAGTCTGGAGCAGCCTCAGGAAAGTGACCAAGCCCTAGCTGAGCTGGCTCACTTTCATATTTCCCCAGGAGAGGAAACGGTTGTAAATTCTCTACTCCAGGGCCAGAGGTGCAGAAGTGACCTCTGAGTCCTGTGCCGGGAATAGGTGGCTCAATTCTTAAGAGGACTCCTACCTTTTTCTCTGCTTTAGGTTCTGAAATTTCCCCCCAGCCCCTTGCCCTCTATTCCATTGGGTTGGGAATCCATTGCTGGCAGACGGATGGGACAAAGCACAATTTAGCCACTGTTACACGTTCAGCTGATGCGTTGAAGATCTTGTGTCTCAGAACGTGACTCTATTTGGAAACAAGACGTGTGTAGACGTAAGGAGTTGAGACGGGGTCCTACCAGAATAGAGTGGGCCCTTTATCCAATAGGATTGGTGTGTTTATTAAGACGAAGAGAGACACAGAGACGCAGACTCAGGAGAGGAGAGCGCTGTGTGATGACGAGGCAGCTGCAAGCAAGACAAGGACCTCCAAGGGTCAGAATTTAGGAAGTGGCAAGCAGGGAGTCTCCATTACAGGTTTCAGAGAGAGTGTGGCTCTGCTGACACCTTCATGTTAGACTGGTAGCCTTCAAGGTCATAAGACTATTATTAGTTTCTGTTGTGAGCCCCCTGACTTGGGGTACTTCATTACCCTAGGAAACTAACAGTAGTCAATAATAGGAAACAGCCTTAGGACACAAATTGTAGCCATTATCACAAAACTTAACTAGATTGTTCTGGTATTCTGTCTTGCAGTCACAATCTGCCCTCTAACTGCTTAGAGAGAGCATCTATTTATATCTTCTGGGGAGAAGTATTGTTGGAGCTCTAATAAATAGTTGTACACGTGGACATGATTTAGGAGCTGAGAGGGCCATTTCTAGTTTAGTGAGGCTGAAGGAAAGCTAACAGAGTAGCTGGAGAAGTGAGAAGTCACTGGCTGGATTTGGCTGAGGCCCAGGAGGGGCTTCCTTGTAGGACCCTCTGTGGCTGCTCTGTAGAGTTTTTGGATTCTGAGAATGAAGCCCAAGAAAGGAATTTGAAGATTACCTGGTATCACTGAGTGTCCTGTTTCATGTGGAGAAAACAAAATCTGGCCTAAGCGGCTTACCCACAGGTCAGCTGGCACACGGTAGAGACAGGCCTGAAGCCCTAAGCGTCCTCAGGTGCAGGTGAGTGTTGTCGTCCCAGCTCTGGACCCCTTTACAGGCTGTCAGAACATGGTGCAAAGTCATGAAGAAACTCTGAGGAAGCTCCACACTGACTTCTCAGAACTAGGAAGGGCCGCAGACTGGGCTTTGGAGACAGCTCCACCAATTTGTTGGAGCCTCAGGTAACTTCTGAAGGCAATGGTGACACTACAAGCAGACTTTAGGCTCATGTATCAGATAATAGCATTTAGATCCTAGCTCTGTGGTTACAGACCAAGTAATCTGAGGAGGAGTTACAGAAACTCTGTCAGCCAGAATTTACCTTTAAAAGCTAGGTAATTGTAAGCCTGCAAGATTGATGAAGGATCCGATAAGGGACTTTTTGCAAAGGGCTTGGGCCAGAGTAGGTGCCCACCAAAAGGCGATGTCTTTCCTCCTCATTTTGTTGCTTTCTGAGTTCTCATCTGGGTCTGGAAATTTTGACCTGATATAGTAACAATAAGGATAGTAACAAAAAACAACTGTTCCCTTTACTACTACTACTACTATGACTACTACCCTAAAAGAGATGAGTTACTGAGTAGATGGCACACAATGTCTTATAATGGCTTTACAGGGATTACTAATCAGCATAACCCTAGGATATAATTACAATTGTTAACCTCACTCTATAGATGACAAAACTGAGGCTTACGTAAATGAAGAAAGCTGCCTGGGCTCACAGAGCCACCTGTCTGGGTGGAGACGGACCCAGACAGGCCGTGACTAATAAGAAAAACCAAAATGAGCATCATTTAGTCCATCAGGAAATCAGAGCAGAGGCCTGCTGCAAGCCAAGAGGACCAGAGGTTGCTTTCATCTGATTCTTAACAGTTACCAAAGTCCGTCCATTTATTGCATTTGCTGAGTCGTCCACAACCTTAAGCAACTTGGTAGAGTAGGTTGTGGCTTTCAAATAAGAGCCAGTAGGTGAAGTGTAGCCAAGATAGCCTAACCCAGGAATTTGGGATAATATGTAAAATGTTCATTATTTTCAGGGAGTTGTACTCAGATCCATGACCAGACAGATGATATGGTTTATACATCTACATGATCGTGGAATCCAACTTGTAAGATCTCTGCCTCATGATTGTCCAGGCTATTTGAACACACTCAAAGCAAAGGAGCGTACCATCTCTTAAGGACACCCTCCTTACCTTTAGGGAATGCTGACTAAAAATTCTGCCCATTGGTGAATTCACAGCCAAAATACGAATATGCAAAACTTTTAAAACACCAGAAGAAAATAAAGAAAAATATCTTTATGACCTAGGGGCAAGGAATTATTTCTTGAGCAAAATCACAAAGGAAAAAATTGATACATCCGATGACATTAAAAATGTAAAACTACTGGGGCGACTGGGTAGTTCAGTCGGTTAGGCACCTGACTCCTGATTTTGGCTCAGGGCATGATCTCACAGTCTGTGAGTTTGATCCCCATGTCGAGCTCTGCGCTGACAGCATGGAGCCTGCTTGGGATTTCTCTCTCCCTCCCTCTCTGTCCTACCCCTGTTCTCTCTCAAAAAGTAAATAAATACATGGAGGAGGGCGCTTGTGGGGATGAGCACTGGGTGTTATATGGAAACCAGTTTGACAATAAACTATTTAAAAAATAAAAAATTTAAAAAATAAATAAACATTAAAATTTATAAACTCCTATTTCCCAAAAGACATCATAAAAGAATGAGAAGCAGTCACACAGTCATAATATTTACAGCATTTAAAAATGACCAAGAAGAAGTGTCCAACATGTGTGTGTGTGTGTGTGTGTGTGTGTATGAAGGAAACAACAAAATAAAAATATAAAAAATGAAAGACTTCAAAAATAAGTTTATAGAAGAACCCGAATGGCTAATTAACAAATGGAAATTTGCTCAATCTCAATTGTAAACAAAAGAAATACAAATTAAAACTGATTTTTACCTTGTATTAGTTTGTTAGGGCTGCTATAACAAAGTACCACAGACTAGATGGCTTAAACAATAGAGATTTCTTTTTCTTTTAAAAAAATTTTTTTAATGTTTATTCATTTTTGAGAGAGAAAGAGATAGAGCGTGAGCAGGAGAGGGGCAGAGAGAGAGAGAGAGAGAGAGAGAGAGACAGAGTCTGAAGCAGGCTTCAGGCTCTGAGCCTTCAGCACAAAGCCAGACACAAGGCTCTAACCCACAGACCATGAGATCATGACCTGAACTAAAGTCAGATGACTGAGTCACCCAGGCAACCCTCTTTCACTTTTTTAAACTACTTATTAGAATTCCAGTTAGTTAACATACAGTGCAATATTAGCTTCATGTGTAAAATATGGTGACAGAGCTTTATCTCTGCACAGTTCTGGCGGCTAGAAATCCAACACCCAGGTGGTGGCAGCATCGACTTTTTTTTCCCGCAGGGCCTTTCTTCTGGGCTTGCAGACAGCCATATTCTCCCTATGTCTTTTCTTTTTTTTTCTTTTTTTTAATGTTTATTTATTTTTGAGAGAGAGATGGAGACAGAGAGAGACTGAGCAGGGGAGGGGCAGAGAGAGAGGGAGACACAGAATCTGAAGCAGACTCCAGGCTCCCAGCTGTCAGCACAGAGCCTGATGCGGGGCTCGAACCCATGAACGGTGAGATCATGACCTGAGCTGAAGTCGGAAGCTTAACCGAATGAGCCACCCAGGTGCCCCTTCTCCCTACGTCTTCACATGGTCCTCCTCTGTGCAGGCTTGTGTCCTAGTCTCCTCTTCTTATAAGGACGCCAGTCCTATAGGATTAGGGCCCACCTTCATGACTTAATTTAACCATAAATACCTCTTTAAAGACTCTAACTCAAAATTGGTCACATTCTGAGCCACTGAGGCTTAGGACTTCACGTGTGAATTTTGGGAGGACACAGCTTAGCCCACAACACTCACCATATTCACTATTTTAAAAGCTGATTAATAACGAAAGTAGTGGAGGCTGTGGAACAGCAGAAAATATTATCTACTGCTGAAGAGAAATGTGATTTTGCATTAAAACTGAAGATACAAATAGCCTCTTACCAGCTATTCTACTCTGGGCACAGGTGACTCAGAAGACACGAATACAATTATACCAGCACTAGAAACACTGGAAACAATCCAAAGGTTCATCAGTAGGAGAATAAAGTATGTTTACACAATGAGATTTTCTCTGGTGGGGAAATGAATGAGAGCTATACATATATATGTTTATGTAAACAGATGTTACAAACAGAAGACCACAATGTAGAATAAAGATAAGCCAACTGCAGAAGAATATCTCTAGTCCTACCATTTTTATAAAGTTCAAAAACAGAAAATAAACAATGATTTTTAGGGATACATACAAATGGCGTAAAACTAATATTTTGAAAAAGAGGAAAAGAAGAACAATGAGCTGCAAATTCAGGATAATACTTAGCTCTGGGACAGAGAAGAGAAGGTGGTTGAGAAGGATTATAGGAAGCTTCAACTATTTTGAAAATAGCTTATTTCTTAAGCTGGCTGATAGATAAACAAGTGTTCCCTGTGTTATGGCTGGAGGGGCTTTTGCATAAAATAAATGTCACATAATTTTTTAAAAAAAACTAGAAAGGAAGAATTGAAAATGTGAATGGGGTTTAGATATTGTGGAGAGCCAAACAAAAAAAAAGTCTTTACCAGGAACGTCGCTTTTGGTCAACCTTGTAGTAGTTAGTAATAGAAAGGGAAATGGAATACTTAAAAATTTGGTTACTACTCATAGAGGAAAGACATAAGTTAATGACCAACTAGAATGAAGCAGTTGGCTGGGAATCAAGACCAGAGGGGGGCTTGGGTGGCTCAGTAGTTGGAGCATCCAACTTGGGCTCAGGTCATGATCTGAGGATCTGTGAGTTAGAACCTGCATCAGGCTCTGTGCTGACAGCTCAGAGCCTGGAGCCTGCTTCAGATTCTGTGTCTCCCTCTCTCTCTGCCCCTCCCCCACTCACACACTGGCTCCCCCTCTCTCCCCAAAATAAACATTAAAAAAGAAAAGAAATACTGGAACAGTTTGGGGCACCTAGCTGGCAGAGTTGGTGGAGCACGCAACTCTTGATCTTGGGGTTGTAAGATGTGGAGATTACCTTTTTAAAAAAAAGTCTGAAAAGGACCAGAACAGTTAGTTTTCTAGACAGCCCGTGAGAAAGGTACAAGCTGCTACATGTTAACCACTATGTTCATCCATTTAATAAGTCATCTCAACTACTTGATTTAATATGAGTTACCATAATAAATCACTTTCATAATGTAAACGCACCCACATGGTTGAAAGTTTGAAAGACTATTTATTTGACCTAAGGAAACTCAAATGACGTCAGTGACAATGAACATAACTCGAATTAAGCAATAACAGTTGTACTAAGACAAGCACCATAGGAAAGAATACACTAATTCCCTGACAGTGGAACTAAAAAGTTAATACTAGTTTCTCACCTGGCTCCTTTTTAGGCAAAAATAGGAACAATCAAGGTAAATTCTCAAAAGGAGGAAAGGGACAGATCTAAAAAAAATGATTCTTAACCTCAAATGAACTTAAAAATCTGTTAAAGATCTTAAAGACAAGATACATGAGCACTTAGAAAAAACACCCAGTTAAATAGCAGTGCAAGACTGTGACTAATTTCAGCAAACATTTGGCTACCAATATGCCAGCCCTATGCGTGA
This sequence comes from Hyaena hyaena, assembly GCF_003009895.1. Classification (NCBI taxonomy): domain Eukaryota; kingdom Metazoa; phylum Chordata; class Mammalia; order Carnivora; family Hyaenidae; genus Hyaena; species Hyaena hyaena. The sequence goes on from NW_024080647.1 coordinate 6,923,747, forward strand.
TTTCTGGGGTATGGAGGTGAAACGCAACGTCTCCTTCAAAGTGATCTGTGGGAAAAACAGACAAACATTTTGAATATCATATGCTATCATAGCAGAGGGCACAGCTCAACCTGGGGAGGTCAGGGAAGGTTTTCAGGTAGAGCTGATGCCTGAAGTGAGTCTTTTTTTTTTTCTTTTTAAAGCGTTTATTCATTTTGAGAAAGAGAGAGGGAGTGCCCACAGGCACAAGTGGGGGAGGGGCAAGGAGAGAGGGAGAGAGAGACTCCCAAGCATGCTCCATGCCCAGTGCGGAGCCCGACACAGGGCTTGACCTCATCACCTTAGCCAAAGTCAAGAAGAGTCAGATGTTCAACTGACTGAGCCACCCCTGAACTGAGTCTTAAATAATGAAGAGAACTTAAGAAGGCAGATGGCAGCTGGGCTCATCAGATAGAGAGAATAGCATAAACAGAGACTGGAGGTGAGTGAATATGTGTTTTCAGGGAACAGAGAGTATAGGACTGAAGTCACAGGCACAGTGGGAATAGCTGGAGATGAGGCCGAATATAGTGGGAGGGAGAGGCCAGATCCTGAGGACTCTTGTACTCCAGGCAAAGGAGTTGGGCTTTATCTAAAGGCAATGAGGCACCACAGAAGGCTTAAAGTCACCAAGTGATGTGATCAGGTTTGTTTCTTAGCTCCTGGGAGGAGGGGGTAGGGCAGGCTGATTGGAGGTGTGGGGCACTGACCAGGCAGCCCCGAGAGGCGTGCACAAAGAGATCAGACTGAATCCCTGGGGATAAGTCAGAAGTGGGACTGCAGAAAAAACTCTGGGAATAACAGCATTTCAAAGGTGGGCAAAAGCAGAGAGTAGCCAGAAGGAGATACATGCAAATTTGCTGAAAAATTTTGGGTTACTTCTCACTTCTCATGATACTTCATGTCCAAGCTGCTTTAGCTAAGAAACAAGTTTTCCAGTATATTTTATAAACACCTTGGGCCACAAGCAACTGAAAACATTGTTTTGGAAAAAGATCATAAACTATGGGGTCAAGAACAGGGTTTGAGTAATCAGTCAGCCAAGTGCTAGTATCTCGAAGTGCTGAGTCTCAGTGTCCTTACCTGTAAAATGAATATTGGATTGATGTGATTTTGAGGATTCAACAAGTATGCTATTTGTAAAAATGACTAGAAATGTTCTGTGCACGGAATATATAATGTGTACATAAACAGGACTAATCTCTGACATGAGAGGAGAAAGCCCAAAGAGCTGAACGTTCTTAAAAGGTAACCAGAAGGGCGCCTGGGTGGCTTAGTCGGTTAAGCGTCCGACTTTCGCTTAGGTCATGATCTCGCGGTTCGTGGGTTCGAGCCCCGCGTCGGGCTCTGTGCTGACTGCCAGCTCAGAGCCTGGAGCCTGTTTCAGTCTGTGACTCCCTCTCTCTCTGACCCTCCCCTGCTCACGCTGTCTCTTTCTCTCCTAGAAATAAATAAAAATATTAAAAAAAAAAAAATTAAAAAAAAAAAAAAAAGGTAACCAGAAATTAGACAGTTACCTGGAGGGAGAAGCAAATAATAGGAAGAATCTGGGCACTCCTCCTCAGGGGAAAAAAAAAAAAAAAGGAAACTGATAAGGAAATTGATAGAACTAACCTTGGTTTTCATTTGTTAGCTTGATAAACATTTAACTGTGATAATATTAATATTCTGCAATTATCTCAATGTGGACAAGGAATTCGTTTTTGTTTAAGTTGTTCCATATGTTTTTCATTAGCCATCTTCAAAAGGTTTCAAATGTAAATATAGACTTAATATGTTTTAGCAAACTAAGCAATTTTGAACATTTAAACTTAATCCAAGGAAATTGTTTCGGTAATAATAACCAAAATTTACTGAGCCCTATTATGTCCTTTGTGCTCTATGTTCTCTCTCTAATCCTCACAAAATGGAGGTAAAATAAGATTAACAGATTAGAGTGGACTCAGAGGATTTTACTAACTTGGCCAAGGCCACGCCTGTACAAGGTGGCGGGGGGGGGGGGGGGGGGGGGGGGGGGGGGGGGGGGGGGGGGGGCGCCTGGGTGGCTCAGTCACTTAAGCATCCGACTTCAGCTCGGGTCATGATCTCACGGTTCGTGAGTTTGAGCTCCACTGTTGTGAGCAAAGAGCCCACTTGGGATCTTCTGTCCCCTCTCTCTCTCTGCCCCTACCCTACTCTTTCTCTCTCTCAAAAATAAATAAACATTTAAAAAAATGGAAAGAACGTGGCAGAGTGGGATTGTGAAATCAAGTTTGAGAGACTTCCAAAAATTTGCTGCCATGCCTTCTCTTCACTCTAAAGGAAGATCACAGAAAAGGGGCCTTTGACCAAACCTGGGCAGGCATAGAGGGCTTTCAGGAGGATGTGATGTTTGAACAGAGTCCCAGGAATCTTGAAGGCAGGTGGATGCAGGGTGCAGAATATGAAAAGAACAGGAAACAGGAAGCTTGCATTGAATAGCTTTATGACTTACAAAATACTTTCACATGCGAGTTCCCATTCTGTCTTCAGGAAAGAATGTTCATCTTTCCCATTTAATAGATAAAAACAAGTCATATCGGAGGTGCAATGACTTGCTCAAGGACACAGATAAGTAAATTTCAGGGCTAGAGGTCAAAGTTAGCTCTTAGGATGCCAGATCCTGGGCTTCTGCTCTAACACTGTGACAGCTACAAAGAAGCCTTCACTACATATTTTCCATTATAACTTCATTTCTGATTGTATCCAAAATGTTATCAGATTTTATCAGTACTTATTTCTTTCATTTTATCTGTGCATGTAGGCTTCCTCAAACTAACTTTCAATGGACCGTAAATTGATAAAAACTTCAATGCCCACAAGAAAGAAATTGGGCCAATGTTTTATATTCCCATTTAGTTTTGGGCTTTGAAACCACATCTTTATCCAACTGAGATGTTAAGGGATGTATAATTTTGCATATTGTTAATTTCTTCAAATGCTCCAACAGAAACATGCTTCTGTGTTGCTACAGTCTTCTTGATGATGGTTTTCCATGACTGTATTTTTTTCTGTAAAGGAGACAAGGCCATTCCCACACCACTGGACATTCAGACTGGTTCTTCACTGGTTTTCCAAGGCTAGTGGACCATGCGGGTCCTGTAGGATTTCTCACTACCCCAAGCCTTCGCGCTGCAGCTTTCTTTCACTGCCTTTGCATCATGTCCATCCCATTCTAGGGGTATGGGTATTGGGAATGTGTCAACTGGGACCTCATTCAGGATTCTTTACACAGATAATGCATGCCTTTTCCGCTTTTACCAAGTCAGGCTCTAGCCCCTAAATTCCCTGGGTCTTTGTTATGTAAATCACCTCAAATCCCATTTTGGAACCAAGTATGGTATAAATAAAGAGAATGAATAGACTTCCTGGGAGAATAAGGATTCTGTTTCCAAATGGTAGAGAACTGCTGTGCAAAACCAGTGATTTCCTGCTTGTAACAATTGCGTGTGTTAATCTGTTAGGCGCTGGTGTAAACAATAAGGTGTGTAGTTTAACCCAAGGCCTGGGAACAAAGATCTCTTTCTCTTTTACTTACGAAAAGGTGATGGATTCAGAAGAAATGGCACTCTAGGGAAGTGGTTATAAGCACACAGGATAATGAACCAGGTGGATATGGGTTTTTCTCCCATCCCCGCTTTTACTGGCTGTGAGCCCCTGGGTGAGTTGCTTATCCTCTGTGAGCCATAGTTTCTGCATCCTTAACTTTCTTAGAGGATTGTTTAGGGATTAAATAAGACCCAGTATATAATGAAGGTTAAGTAAACATGAATATTATCATTGGGATGGTTTCTTTGAAATAACAATTTCAAAACTTTGAATACAAGTTGATGGTGGACCTGACGTGGTCAAAAGGCACAAAATAATGAAACAACAGGAGTAATCAGAGTTTCCACTGAAAATTGTTTTTCACTTTTTCCCAGTGTTGATTTCATAATCAAGAAGAAAGTCAGACCTCTAACTATGGATACAGCCTGCAGCTATGGGCTTAAATGAACGAATGACTGGAGTGTATCTTGGGTAAGTAATTTAATTTCCCTGTATCTTGCTTTCTCTTCTGTAGAATATTGATTCATGGAAAACTAATGGTTTTGGAAAATCCTCTAGATAGAGCCTGGATTTCCAGCCATGCTTATGTTGTCCTATTAATATGAAAGTACTAGCAGCATAATTCCTCAAATCCCATATCCTGCTTTTGGTGGCATTTACCCACCGATGGAATATTTGTGTGTTTATGTCATAAAAGCCCTTGGAAGATTGGTTTTCACCGAGATCTAATTTGAAATGAGCTGGCACATACAGGTGTGTTCTACTCTAGAGAAGACCTTTTGCCCACTAATTTGCAGACTGGCCTGAAGAATCAGAGGGAATGATCCAGGCAGAGACCCAGGGACCACTCTGCTTGCAAGTTTGGCTTCGGCAGGAATGGTTACTACTTCCTGGTTGCATGATTCATGCTTGTCCCATCAAAAAAGCACATTCTAAAGGGGAACAGTGATCAATTAAGAAAGAAAATATCATGGGGCGCCTGGGTCTGACTCTTGATTTCTACTCAGGTCTTGATCTCACGGTTCATGAGTTCGAGCCCGGAGTGGCCCTCTGCAGTAATATTGCAGAGCCTGCTTGGGATTCTCTCTTTTTCTCTCTGCTCCTACCCTGCAAGTGCGCTCGCTCGCTCTCGCTCTCTCTCTCTCTCTCCCCTCTGTCAAATTAAATAAACTCAGGGGCGCCTGGGTGGCTTAGTCGGTTAAGCGTCCGACTTTCGCTTAGGTCATGATCTCGCGGTTCGTGGGTTCGTGCCCCGCGTCGGGCTCTGTGCTGACTGCCAGCTCAGAGCCTAGAGCCTGTTTCAGTCTGTGACTCCCTCTCTCTCTGACCCTCCCCTGCTCGCGCTGTGTCTCTCTCTCTCCTAGAAATAAATAAAGCATTTAAAAAATAAATAAATAAATAAATAAATAAATAAACTCAAAAAGAAAGAAAGAAAATATTAATTACTAACTAGGGGAAATATTTACTCTCCTTACCTCTAAGAATTTGGAAATAATGGTCTTATTATTGAAAAGCAAGCATAGTGGAACATACTTAATAGTAGACCGACTTGCTTTAAGAATTAACATTCTGGGTATAAAGTGCAGTACAACACACCACACACACACACACAGACACACATTGCCTGACACACAACAGACTCGGTGAATTTTATTGAACTGAGTGAATGGAGATGGAGGAAGAATGGAAAGAGAGAAGGATGAAAGAAATTAGCCAAAAGCTGGGACTTAGGAAACAAGGTCAGATTCATAGTTTCAATGGCCCTAGACAAGTCTCTTAACCTAAGCCTCAGTTTCTCATCTCATAAATAGAAGCAATGTCCACCTCACTGGTTTCTTGTGAGAAGCTGAATAAGGTAGTTAGAGTGATATGTGGTTCAAAGCACCTGACAGTCATAAGACCTGGATGGTACATCAGGTTCAATTCCACACAATATAATTCACTCAAATATTTACTGAGCACTTATTATTTGCCTGGCATTGTATTCCAGGTGCTGGAATTGGATAAAAATTAATAAGACAGCTAGGTTTGTCCCTTGTATAGGGCAACTGGGATGGAGGCAGACTCAGGTTCTTAATGGGAGCACTTTTATTTTATTTTACCTACTTTCAGAAGAGGTCTCCCCTGGGGCGCCTGGGTGGCTTAGCCGGTTGAGCGTCCGACTTTCGCTTGGGTCATGATCTCGCGGTTCGTGGGTTCGAGCCCCGCGTCGGGCTCTGTGCTGACTGCCAGCTCAGAGCCTGGAGCCTGTTTCAGTCTGTGACTCCCTCTCTCTCTCACCCTCCCCTGCTCGCGCTGTCTCTCTCCTAGAAATAAATAAAACATTAAAAAAAAAAAGAGGTCTCCCCAAAGTTCCTGAGTCATCCCAGTCCTTGCCCTCAAGAAATTCATAGTCTGTTACGGGAGACAAACCTGTAAACCAAAAATTCCATAGCAGCATGCTAAATGCAGCAATAGTGGTACATAAAATATGTACAGAGGGAATAAGGAAGGGCTGAGGAACTGTAGAGGGGGAGCTGGCAAATTTAGGGTCCTGAAGGGGATGCTGTCTGGCTCAGTTATGGAAAATAAACAGGAGTTCCTACAGAGAGAATAAGCAGAGAAAGAACATTTTAGATACCAGGAAGCATTACACACAGAGTCAAATAAACAGGAAATTGCTAGTTCCAGGTTCTGCCATTATATAGCTATATTTAACCTTTACGGAATTTCCTCAAGTCCCTTCCTGCTTCGAGTTTTCTCATATTAGAAAATGAAGGTTGGGGGAGGGGGTGGGATGAGGCAACACAGATTTTCTGTAAGGGACTTTCTAACTGGTACTTCCCCACTGAAGCAGAGAGAAAGGCATAGCCTTGGAAATATAATGTATTATTTTTAGGGTATGAGCCAGAGGCCTCATCTTTTGTGACAAAAAATGACCGTGAGACGTCATCCAGGAAGTTTTGTAAAGTTCGCCCCCTTCACCAGTATTTATGGCATTCACTATGCCCGGCTTTATGCTATTAAGGAGGCCACCATCCAGCAGAGGGAGACATGTAATAAGTACACGAATACCATGGAAACCATATTGGTCTGCACATGGTGGGTGCGTGGAGGCAGTAAAGTAGAAGAGCCCGGGGCATGTCCCTGTGCAGGGTGACAGGATTTAGCTCCTACCAAAAAGGAACTTCCTGCTTCCTCATCCAGGCCGCAAGCATTTTCCACCACCAGTTCTCCCTGGGCAGGGCGACCAGGCGCCCTCTCCTCACCTGCAACCTTTTCCAGGCCTGTGTAAGGGGCTCCGAGCACGCAGAGTGGATGCAGGTCCCAGGACTTACTGGAGGGTCACACCCAAGCACCCACTGCAGGGCCCCCCAGTGGCGGCGGGCAGGGGTGGCTCAGAAGGCGGGCTGTCCACTGGCTCCAGGGGCTGGGCTCGCGGCCAGCTGGGCGGGACTCAGGCTGCGCGTATAAGACAGGAGCGCCACTGTCCTGGCCAGAGTGCTGAAGCTGGCGCCCCAGCCAGGACCGCGAGGCAGCAGCTGGCACTGAACTTGACACTCTTGACCCAGAGTGACTGAAGAAGAAGGAAAGGTCTGATTTCTATTTCTTCGTTTATTTAGTACTAATGAATGGAAGGCGGGCAGATTTGTGGGTGCAGGGGAGCTCGGCTTGGATTGGCCAGCTGTCGGAGGGCCCCAGATAGCGGTCCACACTCAGCAGCTTCTCTCTCTCTCTCTCTCTCTTTCTCTTTCTCTCTCTCTCGCAGGAGGGCTTCTTGCCACCACTCTCCCCCGCAGCCTCGGAGGATGAGGCTCCTCAGGAAACTCCGCGCCTCCGCTCCGGAGCCCGCTTTCTCCAACGTGCTCACGCCGGCCCGCATCCCCGAGTTCTGCATCCCGCCGCGACTGTCCGCGTCTTGCGCGACCGAGTCCCCGCTTCCGGCCGCCTCTCTGCCCCGGCGCTGCGCAGCCGAGCGGGACCTGTGGCCCAGAGCCGCCGACGACGGCGCGGCGCACACGGACTGGGACCCGCGCTCGCAGGCAGCGCTGTCGCTGCCGCACCTGCCCCGCGCGCTCACCGCCTACGGCTTCTGCGCGCTGCTCGAGAGCCCGCACACCCGCCGCAAGGAGTCGCTCTTCCTCGGGGGCCCCGCCGCCGCCCCGCTCGCGCCCCGGGACGCAGCTCCCGCCTCCGCCCCCGCGCTCCCCGCGGGCCCCCGCGCGCCCCCGGACGCGCCCGCCCCGCCGCTCCGCGCCCGCCGCCTCCTGCGCGCGCCGCAAGGGCTGCTGCGCCGCGCGCTGCGGGCCCGGAGGAGCCGAGGCCCGGCCCGCGCCCGCTCCGTGTCCAGCGGCGACGGCGACGAGGACGAGGAGCGCGGCGCCGTCTCGGGGCCCGGGCCCCAGGCCGCGTCCGCGTCCCCACCGCCGCCGCTGCCCTGCGCCGGCCCGCGGCCCGAGCGCCTGGAGGCCGAGGGCACCGTGGGCCTGGGCCGCGCCGGGGGCGCCCTGCGCCTGGCCGCCGAGTACAGCCGCGCCAGCGGGCGGCTCCGCGTCCGGCTGCTGGGCGCCGAGGGCCCGGCCGCGGGGACCGCCGCGTCGCCCGCCGTCGGCTGCCGCGTCAGCTTCGTCCTGCGGCCGCCGGGCCAGACGCGCTCGCAGCGCAGCGCCGTGGTCCCGCGGAGCCGCAAGGCCGCCTTCGACCAGGACCTGTGCGTGGACGGACTGTCGGAGGACCAGGTGCGCCGCCTGGCCGTGCGGGTCCAGGCCGAGCCGCGGGGTCGCGGCCTGGAGCGGGGCGGCCAGCGGGGCCAGGGCGAGCTGCTGCTGGGCTCCCTGCTGCTGCCCTGAGGCCGCCCGGGCCCCAGAGCGTCCCCTCGGGGCGCGCCCGGCGCGCTGGGGGCTCGGACACGGACAGCCACCTCGGACAAAATAAACGCTATTTATTCATTTTTCAATTTATGATCTTGCTGTATTGAGAGTTTAGTTCTTAGATGACTGCTTTTGCCATTGTAGGTAGTGAAGGAAAAAAACTAAGGATGCTTTTCTCTATTCACAGCATCCAGTCCTATTTTCGGAGACCATTTTTACATTCAAAGGCAAAAAGGTTAGCTTGTGGCTGGAAGAGAGAAAAAGGAACTATACCCAAGCTGCCTTGATTATCCTCCTGGCTTTTTATGTCCATGTTGAAGGTTTATTACTCTTTTTTCGGTTATTCCTTCAGAATCATGCCCAATGCTAAGATTCATATACAGAGCTTTACATCTTTGATGTGGCATAGGTTTATATACTCATTCGTGCACACACACGAGACAGACGTTCTGTAATGATATCTCGGTGGGAGAAGAATTTCTTAAGAAAGCAGGTTTCTTTTGAAAGTGAAGTCTTTAAAAATGCTAAGGAAACGAAAAGCAAAGGAAGTGAAGGTCATGCAGGAATAGATATGCCTGCCATCCCCCTCTTCCTTCTCCAGTAGGAGCCCTGGGAAACCTTGCTCTTTCAGAAATCTTTTCTGCCTCTGTAAACATATTGATATTGTGCCCGAATTGCGAGTCCCAGAGACCTCCAACACAAATACAAAAGGGTCTTTATTACAAGCTCAAGCGGGGGCTCGCCCACCTACCAGTGTCATAGCAGCAGGGTGAAGCCAAGAACAATAGCGAATAGGGTTTTTAAGGAGTAAGGGATGGGGGTGTTACAGTACATGTAGCATCATCACATAAGCACCAATTACAATTACAGCTTTGACCATTCAGTATCTGTGAGGTGTTCATTACTTTTGGTGGGACCCAATCATGACTTTTGAGAATCCTTTGAAAATGACCAATTATGAGGTGAATTCAAAGGGCCCATGTGGGGTTCAGGCAAGCGGTGAGAAATTGGCTACTTTGTATCTGCAGCTCCCAGCCTTGACTCAGACCATAGGAATGTTTCTTTTTTCTTTTTGATTAGCTGATCTGAGGGCGGTCAGAGGATGGCTTTAGCCTTGAACAGTCTGAGGCTTTTCCTGGGACTGGGGGTACGTGCAGCCCGAGGTTGCTCTTAATGGAGGACTTAATTTTTGGCTCTTCAATATATATGCGGTATTATTTCCATCTAGCTATGCATTTAAGTTCTAGTAATTAATGCCTCTACAACAGGATTTCCAAGATGAATTAGAACATAAACTGTCAACTTTTTTTTAAATGTTTTATTTATTTTTGAGAGAGAGATAGAGACAGTGTCAGCAGGGGAGGGTCAGAGAGAGAGGGAGACACAGAATTAGAAGCAGGCTCCAGGCTCTGAGATGTCAGCACAGAGCCCAACGCGAGGCTTGAACCCACGAACCGTAAGATCATGACCTGAGCCGAAGTCAGATGCTTAACAGACTGAGCTACCCAGGTGCCCCTAAACTGTCAACTTTTTGAACACTGGATTTTAAAAGAGGGTTTCTTAATTCAATTTCTTTTCTTTTCTTTTCAACAAATAGACCTGAGTCCACTGGAAACTGATTTTATCTGAGAGGGTTTGCCCTTGATTATCGGCATCTGTGGTGTGATGGAAAGCACGATGAGGAGGTGGGGGAGATCTAGATTCTAGTCTTTTTTCTGCCACTTGCCACTTGCCTGAACTAAGGCAGATCAGTTCATGTCCCTGGACCTCATTTCCTACATCAGTGAGATGGGGGCACTAATACCTACATGATGGGATTTTGTAAATATATGTTTGAATAGTGAAATAATCTTTAAATACATGCGAAATATGGCAGCATACCTAAAAAGGCTGGAACTGTACTGGTGAATAGGTGCTCAATAATGTTCCAGAAAATGAAATTTTTCACAGTACAGTTCATTCTTCCCAACTATTTCTTTCCAACTGTTTCTCCCTGATACCGGGGTGGAGCCTCGCAGAATGGATGGCTACCTGAGACTGAAGACTTAGGAGAGTTAGGAGTGGGAATATAGAACGCTTAGGGATTCCTGTGGTAAATATCCCCATAAGCAATAGTTTGAGCTCCTTCTGCATTAAAAAGCCCTTCGGCAATGAGGTTCTGGGTACGAATTTCATAATATATATAAAATCCTGGATTTTATATTAGTTTATGTTTACTTTTTTTTCTTTGTTTTTGAGAGCACAAGTAGGGGAGAGGGGCAGAATCTTAAGTAGGCTCGATGCTCAGTGTGGAGCCCTATGCGGGGCTCCATCCTTCGACCCTGGGACAATGAGCTGAAATCAAGAGCAGAACACAACCTACTGAGCCACCCAGGTGCCCCCCAATCCTGGATTTTAAACATAATTGCAAAGTGGACAAATTAGCCCTTAGAAATCGTCTCATCAATTTCAGTCAATTTTCTGAAATTGACAAAATACCACAAAGGTGACTTGCCTGAAGTCAAATATCTAGTGACTGGCTAAGCTCAGATAAGAACCAAGTTGTCCTGACCTCTCCAGAGGACTGGTATACCCTTTGCTCTCTCATTCAACAATGATTTGTTGAGCCCTGTCTCTGTGACAGACACAATACTAAGCCCAGGGGATGCAGCCATGAAGAAGACAGACAAGATTCCTGTTCTGACAGGATGTAGTTTTAGTGGGGGTAGACAACCAAACCAAGTTTGGTTATTACAGATTGTTTAATAATTTCACTATTGTTAAGACAGGAAACTAGGGGAGGGCGAGAGAGACGTGACAGATGGGATGCTCTCAGAGATAGAGTAGTCAGGGAAGTTCTCCTGAAGATTCGAGGAAGGAATCCCACACAAGAGAAGCTGATTCCATACGAAGAACCATTTAATGTGTCTATATGACCCCTTAGTACATCCAAGCCCGAATTCTTGGTCTTCCTCTCCCAAATCACCTCCTTCCCTCATCTTCCTTATTTCAATAAATGGTATCACTATTCTTCCTTTTATGCAAGTCGGGAACCTGGAATCATCCTTAACTTCTCTCTCACACACATTCCATGTTTCTTGATGTAAGTAGCTCCTCCTTAGTGTATTCTTCCCTGGCCATCCTATCTTTAAAAACATCACTGTTGGGATTACTGGTTTATTATTCTTCATAACAATTTTCACTACCTGATATTCTATTATGCCTTTATTTTGTTGTTGTTTGTTTACTTCTCCTCCACCAGAAAGTATGCTTTTATAAATCAGGAACTGTGTTTATTCATTGCTTTATCTCCAGTACCTAAAGCAGAGTCTGGCATATGGTAGACTCTCAATAAATATTGAGTGTTGAACAAATAAAGAAAGAGATGGAATAAATAGCGAAATTCAGTACAGGAGGAGCATCTGTGTAGGAAGGAGAGAAGGAGCAGCCAATGAGATACGGGAATGGCCAGCGGAGTGTGGAGTGATGGAAGCCAAGAAAGCATTCCAAGAAGGAGATGTTCACCCCACTGAAACCCTGCAAAGAAGTCAAGAAAAATGAGAACCTAGAAATGCCCATTGGCATTGGCAGGATGAAGGTCAGTAGTGAACTTGATGAGAGCAATTCTATGAGACTAGTCATAACAGCAGCTGGACTACAAAGTGCATCCTGCTTGCCTTCCCCGCTCTCCAGAAGCTGCCCCAAGGACACGGCCCTGAGTGACGTGATGCTGAGACCATCTGGACTGTGCATGTGACTGAGCCATGTTAAGGCCTCTGTAGAAACTTTTAAGATTTGAGGGGGAGGTGGAGATCTTGTCATGTGGTACCCAAGATAAACCTCAGACGTAAGGATGTAAGTTCCCTTGCTGCCTGCCCCCTCCACACTAAAAAACAAACAAAGAAACAAACAGGGGCTGGACTAGAATGGTCTGACTAAATGGTCTAAAATAGAAAGTTTTAGAAAAGGGGGAGGAGTGGGGCGCCTGGGTGGCTTAGTCGGTTAAGCGTCCGACGTTCGCTTAGGTCATGATCTCGCGGTTCGTGGGTTTGAGCCCCGCGTCGGGCTCTAAGCTGACTGCCAGCTCAGAGCCTGGAGCCAATTTCAGAGTCTGTATCACACTCTCTCTGACCCTCCCCTGCTCACGCTGTCTCTCTCTCTCTCTCTCTCTCTCTCTCTCCTAGAAAAAAAAAAAAAAAAAAGAAAAAAAAAAAGAAAAGGGGGAGTAGAGAAGAGGGCTAGAACTGGAAGAAAATAGAGTCAAAGATTTATTTTGTTTTAATATGAAAGAATCCAACACATGTTTGGGATATCAGAAGAGAGAGAGCTGTTGATAGTGATGAGAAAGAATATCGAGAATAACTATAGGAACAGAATCTTTGGAAAAGTGAGAGAGGATCCAGGACATATGTGGGTAGGTGCAGTGATCAGGGACTCATGTTCCTGATCCATATCTTGTTCCTTATCTCTACTCTGCCATCCACAGCATCGTTCCATCCTGAGGCCAGTCACTCTTGTCGTCTTAGGATGTTGGTCAGGAACAGCAGGGGCTACCCTATGATTTCTCAGTGGAGTCCAGGCTGGAGAAAAGGCAGTGCTTCTCCAGGCACTCCCATAGGATTGAGGCAGATCTTCCCCAGAAGGCCCCAGAAAACATCTCTCTATATTTTATTAGCCCAAACTGCGTTGCAATCCCAATGATGAACCACTCCCCGCAAGGGGGAGAGTGGATAGACTTAGGGAAATAGGACTTCTCTCTGTAGCTGAGTGTGAGGTCAGCGTCTGCTGAGGCAGGTGCCTCTTCCTGTTAGGGAGTAAGAAAGGGGGAAAGGGGTATGGTACTAGAAAGACAAGAATGTTTGAGGCCAGAAAGAACTAGCTTCAAATCTAGGCTCTGCTACTGGGGAGTTGTGTGACCTTGGGGTAAATGCTTAATTTCTTTATGTCTCAGTTTTGTCCTTTTGAAACTATTACGTGTGAAGACGGCAGGGGTTAAATGAGATAATTGCATTTAGTTACAGCAAGATTCATATTAACAGGGGTAAGCACCCTTTTGTTTTTAAATATAATTTGAACATCCCTTCTTCTGTTCATTGTAAATGAGTATAATTTTGCTGAATGGCTTGGGGCACATCTTAAGTCTGTACAAAGGGCAGTCTACTGGGAACATATCTGGGTGACTGCACTAAATGACATAAACACAAAGAATTACATCTTTCCATTCCACTGGTTGTATATTTCAGACTCCATCTGCCATGTTCCAGAGAAAGGGACAACAGCTCAGCTGCTGTGTGCTAACATCTAACCATTATAATGAGGAGTTTTTCATCCTTTTTGAATAGCAAGGCCTTGATCAGATATCCTTAAATGACCAGACACTGGTATTTATCCTAAAAGTGAGAATCCACATTTTATTTTATTCGGCAAAAAGAATAGGATTTATTTTGCAGGTTGGGAATGGCTCCTAATTTAAAAACGAACCAATGTTTCCTAACACTGTCACCATGAGATGGTGCCTCGTTTGTCTAAACTGTCCAAGCAGCACTGTGAATCTCCATCTCTTTCTCATCTTGGTCATCCAGACCAGAGCCACCATATCTTCCTCCTGTACTCAGTCTGCTCTGTACTACTTTCTTCACCACTATCGTTTATTTTTTTTTTAATTTTTAAATGATGTGAAGGTTACAGAACAGTTGCCAAAACAGTACAAAGAATTGTCATATACCTTTCGACCAGATTCTCTAAATATTTGTTTATTTCATTATCATCCTATCTATCTATCTATCTATCTATCTATCTATCTATCTATCCATCCATCTATCTATCATCCCTTTTTCCTGACATATTTGGAGATAAGTTGCAGACTTACTCCCTGAATATTTATTTGTGTATTTCCTAAAAATAAAGCTACTTTCTTCCACAGTTCCCTTACAAAAATCAAGGAATTAATATTGATTCAATACAATCACATAATCTACAGATCCTATTCAAATTTTTCTAATCGGCCAATAATGTTCGGGGGAATTTTTAAGGAAAAGAAAATCCTGGATAACAAGTGGCATTCAATTGGTGTATCTCTCTAATCTTCCTTAATCTCGAGCTTTCATGATCTTGACATTTTCTGTAAGGTCATGGGTTCATTTGTCTGATACTCCCCTGTGATTAGATTCAGGTTATGCATTTCTCTCAGAAATAGCACAGAAGTGGTACATCTTCTCAGTGCACGATATTAGAGACACACTATATCAATTTGTCTCATTACTTGTGATGTTAGCTTTGATTACTTGGTTAGAGTGGTGGTGTTTACCAGATTTCTTTACTGTAAAGATTATTGTTTTCCTCTTTATATTTAATAAAGCTCTTGTGAGAGATACTTTGAGACTATGTAAATATCCTATCTCTCAAGGTCCTTGAACTTCATAGGATCATTGATGATTCTTGCGTGAAACATGTATTACTACAGAGATTTCCAAATGGTAATTATAGAATTTTATCTTTTTAAAAAATTTTTATTTTACTTTCATTTATTTCTGCTTTAATGTTCTTTTTTTTTTAAAAATGTTTTATTTATTTCTAGGAGAGAGAGAGAGAGACAGCGTGAGCAGGGGAGGGTCCGAGAGAGAGGGAGTCACAGACTGAAACAGGCTCCAGGCTCTGAGCTGGCAGTCAGCACAGAGCCCGACGCGGGGCTCGAACCCACGAACCGCGAGATCATGACCTAAGCGAAAGTAGGACGTTTAACCGGCTAAGCCACCCAGGTGCCCCGAATTTTATCTTTTTTTTAAAAATATTTGTCAGTTGACTTTTTAACTTTGCCTATCCCCTCATTTATTTATATACTCATTTGTTTATTCATATCTGTATGGACTCATAGGTTTGTTTTTTATTCTATGGGTTATAACCCATTGCAATTATTTATTTTGGTCCCACGTTTGACCTCTGGGAGCCTTTCATGCTGACTCTTGTGTCCTCATTGTATCTTCATTGAACACTTATTTTCTGGATCTAAAATTTGTTCCAGGTTCATCTTGTACTTCTGATACCCTAGTCCTAGAACTAACCATTTCTAAAAGCATCTTGATTTCTTATGTTGATTGATGGTACTTAGAAACCAAGATCTGAGTGCTAAATATACCCCTGGCTACTGGGATGTCATTGCTTCTAAGCTCTAGAACATATACACACACTCTCCTCTATTACATCTGTATTTGCACATCTATCTTTTAAAAAATGAATTTAGAGGGGGCGCCTGGGTAGCTCAGTCAGTTAAGCATCCAACTTCGGCTTAGGTCATGATCTCACAGTTCGTGGGTTCAAGCCCTGCGTCGGGCTTTGTGCTAACTGCCAGCTCAGAGCCTGGAGCCTATTTCAGATTCTGTATCTCCCTCTCTCTCTGACCCTCCCCTGCTCTCGCTGTCTCTTTCTCTCTCTCAGAAATAAATAAAACATTTAAAAAATGAATTTAGGGGAGCCTGGGTGGCTCAGGTGGTTAAGTGTCTGACTCTTGGTTTTGGCTCAGGTCATGGTCTCAAGGTTCGTGGATTTGGGCCCTGCATCAGGTTCTACACTGGCAGCACAGAGCCTGCTTGGGATTCTGTCTCTCCTTCTCTCTCTGCTCCTCCTCCACTTGCACTGTCTCCGTCTCTCTCAAAATAAATGAATAAGCTTTAAGAAAAATAAAAAATAAAAAATAAAAAATGAATTTAAATTGAACCATCATATTTAATTTCCTAATAATCTGCTTTCACCATAAACAAAATCCTTCCATATCTATACATTACCCAAAATTTTTAGCATTAAGGTTGTTTTTAAGTTTATTTTTTCATTCAAATTGAGAAAGAGAGAGAGGGGGGGAGCGTGTGTATAAGGGCAGCGGCAGAGAGAGAGGAGACAGAGATTCCCAAGCAGTCCCCGCACTGCAATGTTAGTGTAGAGCCCAATGCAGGGCTCGAATTCATGAACCGTGAGATCGTTACCTGAGCTGAAACCAAGAGTCAGACGCTTAACCGACTGAGCCACCCAGGCATCCCTGCATTAAGATTTAAGATATACTCGGGGCGCCTGGGTGGCTCAGTCGGTTAAGCGTCCGACTTTCGCTTAGGTCATGATCTCGCGGTTCGTGGATTCGAGCCCCGAGTCAGGCTCTGTGCTGACTGCCAGCTCGGAGCCTGGAGCCTATTTCAGAGTCTGTATCTCCCTCTCTCTCTGACCCTCCCCTGCTCACGCTGTCTCTCTCTCTCTCCTAGAAATAAATAAAAATATTAAAAAAAAAAAAAAAGATATACCGTAGTTTGTCCCAAACCCAAGTTCTCTAGCCAGGAACAGATGGAAGAAAGAAAATATTAGAAGATAAGCTGAGGCATGTTAAAAATTTTTAAGAGTTTATTTGAGCAAAAATCGATTTCAACTGGGTAGCACCAAATTGGAAGTGGTCAAGAGTTAGGGGGATGAATTACACAGACAGGTGCAGAAACAAAGAAAGGAGATTATTTGATTGGCTATAGTGTAAAGTCTAGTTGGCTGTTTGCCATTGCTTTTCCTTAGGTTTCAATTTTATAACCTTGAGGCATTTACAGGCTTAGATTTGGGGTTGCTAATGTAGGCCACCATGACATTAGTCATTGTAATCATAGTCCCCTTGTTCAATTAAGTTAATGAAAGAATGGAAGTAAGAAAAGAAAGAAAGGGAAATAAATTTTTAAAGTTTTGAAAATGTGATTTAAGCTTCTGTGATATAGCAATTTAAAAATTCGGATTCAAAGTATATTTAGTTTTTATTTTAATGGCAGTCGTACATAAAGAAACTATCTCACAACACTATTTAGATCTGAATGAAGACATGGACAAATGGCTGCAGCCACAAAATCACAACATGTATTTCTCAATCCTACCTATCAGTTTGCAAAGGCTTTTGTTTAAATTCTACCAGTAAATTTCCATCGTTTCTGATTATTAATTGCAGGGGAACAGCTCGGGCTGTGGTGCCGAAGCCACTGTGCATAGACCACACAGGCAAAGGCTTGACAGCCAATCTGAGCCCTAGTAGAACACCTCCTGACCCTCCTGGGACACTGGAGGACGGGGGTTCCCCAGGGGCTGGTATGAGACCATCTCCTATCACTTCCTTATCTTCTCTGGGAACCTGTAATAAAGAGTTTCCCATTGCCTTGTAGGTTCCAATGAGTTATGGGACTCTCTACCCCTTCCCCTCAGGACAGAACTGCTGAGTATAAAATCTGGGAGCCGCAGTCTCAAATCGGCTCCTCAATTCATATCCCAGTCATCTCCTTCTTCTTGTTTTGGTGTCTTCTTTCCAACATGCAGGATGAGAACCATGGCAGGTGGTGCCTTTCTCCCCTTTCACTGTTTCTACAAATAATCAACAGTCTGAATCTAAAAGTAGCTCCCTGTGTCTTTCCTGGTAGAAGTAGTCAGGCCTTGGTCTTTGCCTTGCTTTATCTTTGTGTGTCCTTGACATTTATCAGTTCTTCTTACAAACTTTGTACTCTTTTTTTTTTTTTTTATTTTTAAAATCTGTTAATTTCGGGAGGGGACGGGCAGAGAGAGACAGAGACAGAATCTGCAAAATGCTCCTTGGGCAAAGTACTTACTGAATCTGGCTAAGCCTCAGCTCTACCTACATTACAAGACCATTTCAAAGATCAAAGGAGACGAAGGCCTGTCTATAATGGCCTCAAAACTAAGGCGGGAGAGCGTGGGAGCACCTGGGAGCGTGAGGGACCTTCCCTAGCGCAGGAAAACAGGCAAGAGAAAGGGTAGGAGGAGGCTAACTTGGTGACATGGATTTGTGGGCATTAAAAACAGAAATGAGGGTGATGCTGATAACCAACATATATTGTGTGTCTGCTATTAAGGCACCACGCCTAGGACTTGACATGCGTATATTTGCTTCATTCCTACAACATTCCTGTGCCTGTGAGGTGACCATGAAGAGAAAACTAATGTCCAGAAATAAAACCCTAGATTTTCAAGCCAGGCAATTGCAGAGATGGGCCTTTAACGTAGATTGTACAGAGGCGTCGTTAAAAGCAGGGATTTTGAAATCTGAATGTCTGTCTTCTAGCACTTATGCACCATGACTCAGAGATTTGCTTTTTCCTCTGTGCCTCGGTTTCCTCGTTTTGAAACCGAGATGTAATATTATCTGCTTTGGAGAGTTCTTGCAGGATTAAGAGGATTAAGTCGGTTAACATGTAAAGCACTAGCCTGTCCCCAGCCTTTATACAGACACCAAGCACCTCGTTGGGTTGCTCCCATTACACCGATCCTGAAATTGAAGTACATCTGAAGAGCCCAGAACCAGAGTGGGGCCAACGTGCAGCTGGCGGGTGCAGCCCACGGCCGGAGCTGCTTGGGAGCAAAGGAAGGCAATGGGGCGAACAAGCCAAGGGCACCGGCAAAGCAGTGGGTGGTGCAAGCCACAGGGGAGCGGCAAGAGCAGGGCTGCTGGGAGAATAAAGGAGCCCTGCAGCTGCTGTGTCTTCAAGCAACTGTCCAGCAGCGTAATTGGACTCAAGATGAGAACAGGAGGCAGAAGAAAATGTGGTTCTGGTGGGAAGATCGGGACGCTGCTGAGATGGACAATTATGGGTATTGCTTCTGGAGGTGTGATCGGGCTGGGGCTGCTGCAGCTTTTAAAAGTAATTAATCAACTCATTGTGAGGACATGACATTGACCCGAGTGCTTTAAATTTACCAAGATATTTCATCCCCATGGGTCTGAACTCCGGAAGGCTAGCACGAGAGGCCGAGCTCTTCACACTAGGTCCTCTCTGTAGAAGACTCCAGTCCTGAGGGTTGTAGTGCAGGCCACAGGTGGGGAGGATGGCCTGGGGAGCTGAGGGCCACTGGGATGGTAAAAGAGACAGAATATGAAAATAAACTCCGTCCGTCTTCTTTTTTTTTTTCCCTGAGGCACTGGCCTAAAAATATAAATCCTGCACAAATTAAGACTTAGAGGGAACTCCTGATGCAGATTTCCCTGAGGTTTTAATGCTATAGCTACACCAGGAATCAAATTGTATGCCCACCTTCCACAAAGTTTCCTGAAGAGTGTAGCTTAAGGACACTTATAAAAGATAAAATAGAAAGCAGACACATTCTTTGAAGGAAGACAGATAACATAATTGGTGAACGAACAAGCAGAAGCAGAGGATAAGAAGCTTTAAGAGCTGCTGTGAATGGAGCATCTGATGTGATGCTGGAGCTGGGCAGATCACGTGACAGGAAACACCAAACAGCTTAATCAGTTCTGTTCTTTGTGTTTCCATTTACCATAATGCGGTCATGGTCACAGTGATTTCTGTTCCAGTGAACAGAAATCCAGAAAAGGAAAGGATTAGGTGAGAAAAAGAGGAAAGGGTGGAGGGGGGAGGACAGGAAGTTATCTGACTCTCTTAGCTCCATCACAGAGGGACTTAGACTGGACTGTGTTTTCCTTCTATAACAGGCCACTGCTGGGTTCCTCTTCTTCTAACGAGGACCAGTAGATGTTTATGGACCATTAGATGTTTATGGAGCACTTGCTCTGTGGTGCCTTCAAGGAACTTGAAACCTTGCAGAAGAGAAGATGTGTTTACAAAGCAAGACAAAGTAGAAGAGACCCAACAGAGCCAGATACAAAGATGAAGGGCTGACTCGACCTGACTTTCAAGGGTTCCTTCAAGCACAGAGCTGATGATCTGCTCTTACCATCTGCTTTCTCTCTTGGTTCCCCACGTGGGAATACAGCACGTGGGACTCCCCTAATGGAGTTTAACTCGGTGGACAGGATGCTTTCATTCTGGTCACTTCCAGGATACTGTGAGGGGAAATGAGGCAGGCAGAGAATTTGATTTTCATAGAGGTTAACCAGAGATGTGGGCCTGCTCAGGGCATAGGGAGGCCCGGAATGATGGAATAGCCTGGGGTCACCTGTGTGTGTCTGGAAGGCTGGGTCCAGGGCCAAAATCAAAGATACAAGGAAAGAGGTTGCCATCCTGGTGGAAGACTGGCTGGCTGGCAGCTAGAGAGGGCATGTGCGGTTCAGGGTGTGAGGAACAAGAGCAGACAGCATGATGAGGAGGAGGGTGGGGGTAAGGCCCCCATGTAGGACCTAGGCCCACACAATGGCTGCACCGGTCTGCTTCCCTGTCTCCTCCCCACATCCACAAAATCTGCTCCCAGAAGCTTATATGGAAACTGCATGCATGTAAAATGGATTCTATTTTTACACCTTCCTATATTACTCTTCCTGAGATGTTTTATCATTTCTGTTTGGTCCTCAATTGTCAGTGGTTTCACAAACTTTAACTTTAACAAACTTTTTCTATTCCAACCTTTCCTCTCCAAATCCATCTTGTCTCTAATCCCTCCAGTTTACGTGTACACATTCTTCAACGTAAAGACAAAGTTTTCATTTATTTTTTTTAAATGTTTTATTTATTTCTAGGAGAAAGAGAGAGAGACAGCGTGAGCAGGGGAGGGTCAGAGAGAGAGGGAGTCACAGACTGAAACAGGCTCCAGGCTCTGAGCTGGCAGTCAGCACAGAGCCCGACGCGGGGCTCGAACCCACAAACTGTGAGATCATGACCTAAGCGAAAGTCAGACGCTTAACCGACTAAGCCACCCAGGCGCCCCGACGAAGTTTTCATTTAAAGGAACACTCTATGAATTCCTGCTTAGAATTCTGCTTTTCTCATTATGGATTTCCCTACTATTTGTATAGGCAGAGGGATGTCAGACCATCTGAGTCCCATTAAGGCTCATCCACTTAGTATCTGTGTGACCGGGGGTAATTAAATTATATCAGCCTCAGGTTTTTTTCATTTATAATGTGAGTCTGCTAATAACATAACAAATCCACCTAATTTAGGACTGTGCCGAGAACTAGCAATGATTCATGCAGAGACCCTGGCATAGTGCCTGGTGCATAGGAAGTATTCAGTAATGAATAACTATTTATGTTGTCTTCAGAGAGGTCATGTCAGTACTTTTTAATACCTGGTAAACGACCCACAGCACAATGCTGGGAATTTATACCTCTTACATCGTGAGAATTGCTCAGAATTTATAGAGATTTCACGCATGTCCTGTTTGGCGGGAAGTTTAGTATTTCATGGGATTTTTGGATGTAAGAAATCAAAAGCTTTCATTGTGAAATGAGATCGTGTTTATTGTCTGACTTCACACGTTAGAATCTAATGTTCATGAGATTAGGATTCATTTCTCATCTTACTTATTCCTGTATTCCCAGTACCTACAATAGTACAGTTGACTGCTTAGTAACATGTGGATTAGATGTGTCGACCTCCATGCTGTTCAAGATCTGCATATAATTTTTGACTCTCTAAAAACTTGACTACTAGTCTACAGTTAGCCAGAAACCTTAACCATAACATAAACAGTCAATTAATATATTTTGTATGCTCTATGCATTATGTACTGTATTCTTATAATTTTCTAGAGAAAAGAAGATGTTATTAAAATCGTAAGGAAGAGAACACACATTTACGGTACTGTACTGTATTTATCCAAAAAAAGTCTGCGTATGAGAGGTATAGATACAATTCAAACCCATGCTGTTCAGGCTTTGCTTGGCACATGGAATGCACTCAAAAAATATTTCCTGATGGATAAGTGTACAGTCAGACTATTCCCAGTAAATTGTTAAAGAAGCAAACATGTGTCTATATCTCTAAGTATCTGTACATCCTTTTTAATTTTTTTCCCATCATTCATGACAAGTGCACTCTCTAATCCCTATCCCCTATTTCACCCATTCTCCCCACCCACCTCCCAGCTGGCAACCATTAGTTAGGTAAGAGTCTGTTTCTTGGCTTGCCTCTTTCTCTCTCTCTTTTTCATTTGCTTATTTGTTTAATTTCTTAAATTCTACATATGAGTGAGATCATATAGTATTTGTCTTCCTCTGACTGACTTATTTCACTTAGCATAATACCCTCTAGTTGTATCTATGTGGTTTCAAATGGCAAGATTTCATTCTTTTTATGGCTGAATAATATTCCGTTGTATATATATACCACCACTTTATCTGTTCATCTATCAATGGACATTTAGGTTGCTTCCATAGTTTGACTCTTGTAAATAATGCTGCATTACACACAGGGGTGCCTGTATCCCTCTGAAGTAGAGTTTTTTTTGCGTAGATATGAATGTGATTGATATCTGGTGTTTTTTTTTTTGAGATCTGACAACATTGGTAATTTTACTAAATGCAAGTAGATGAATCCTTATATTGGGGCCTTCATGGAAGGACATTAGTGACTGAGGAAGGGGTGACAGTTTGTGAACTTGGGGAAAGCTCATTGTGTGTGAGGTGCCCTGGGAGGCACAAGAAACCATCACAGAATTCCCCGTGGCACCTAAAGAGGAGCTTAGAAGTGGTTGGGAACCAGTTGGTCCACCCAGAAAGGCCTGGCATCAGAGTCAGGAGGAAGCACAGTAAGGGGGCTCAGTTACCAGGGGTCACGGTGAGGTGTGACCATCCACAGTAAGGCCAGTTCAGAAGGAAGAGGAACAGATGAGGACCACTAAGCCACTCCTCAGCACAGCCAGCCACCCCCGACAATGACAATGGCTCCTGGTGCAGACACTTCCCCCCTGGAAAGAGGGATGAAAGGTGGAAAAAGGCAGACAACCCTGACCTCAGTTTAAACTCTGAATTCACCATGTTTAAATATGGAATTATGGAATTACCTTAAACCTAACACACATGTACCCATACTTTATACAGAAACCCTGCAGGGCAAAAAGCTTTTCTGGTATCTAAAGTCAAGTGCTTGAAATCATGTGATTTTGAAAATAACATGAGTAACAAAACAGAATTTGAAAACATGTGCTTTCTAAAGACCTGATGAATTAGCTTGCCTGGCAGGTGCCAAGGCCACGCTTAATTTGATAACTAATTATTTATCAGAAATGCAGCTGCTTGTCGGAATTATAACCGGATTGAACTTTGGTCTGAGTTGGCAGTTTCTAGAGAAAGCAGGTGGCTGGGTGAAAATCCAGGCGTGAGTTACAGGAGCCGGTATCTGGCTTTGTTTTCCATGGGGTATCATGACTTTGGGAGCAATGACACGCAGCTACTACAGGTGTCACTTAAGCAGGCCTGGGATGCTCACACGGGTCTCAATGGCTGCTGCATCCTATAATTTTGTTGTCCTTGCTTTTCCACAAGAGCACCACAGGCTGTGTTACCCAGCTGTAGGGAATCTGGGTAGGGGGAGACTCAGGAGGACCAGCAGGCGGCGTGGGCAGGAGGCTGGGGGTGGGGGCGGCTGCTAGGCCTCAGAGGGAGCAGGAAATACACAAGAAATGAGGCCTGAGCAAGAATTGGGGTGTTCCAGAAGGAGGCTGGCTGTCACTAGCAGTAACTCAATTGTCAGACCTGGGACTAGTCTAGCTGCTAAGAAGGCTTGATGCTAAACTCTGCATATGTGGCTGGTCTGGTTAAATCGTTTTGCATTGGATCAAGATAGGGCCCGGCAGCTAGGAGCAAGGGTGATGTGAGGATCCTGCAGCTTTGGCCAGGAAACAGGCTGGGTCCCGGAGTCTGTACCAGCAGGTGCTGCCTTGAATGTAACAATTTGACAATGTACAATCTGAGAAGAGTGCCACCTGCCTCTGCGACCTATCAGCCCAGCCAGACTGGAGGGCAGCGACCATTTGCATACTTTTTGCATCAAGTGCTCCACTCATCTTGGTGTTGGTAAGGAAACATATGCTCTGTAAGCATATTCTATGGATTGATGGCTTTGCTCAGGTGGGAGGGCTTGATTAAAGGCAAAAGGTCCACAGAGAACCCAAAGCTCTGACCAGATCATGGTTCCCTTTTGAAATAGCTCTGCCCTTAGAAGATGGCAAGAACATATGTGAAAGTGGAGAATCTGAAGAAATAGTTTCGATTTACACCTACATTTATTCTCTTGCTGTTTGTAGCCTCTGTCTTAGTGCCATAATAATACCTATGTCCACCCAACGTGGCAGCGTGGAAAAAGTTGCAGCCAGGGTTCCCAGGGCTTGCTCTCTTCACTGGAAAGCCACTTTCCTCTCTGAGCCTCAGTCCACTTATCTGTAAAATCGGACAATAACAGTGCTCTCAATGTGCTGTGAAAATGGGATGAAATAAAATAATTAAAGGTATTTCCTAAGAAGTTCAAGGGCAAAAAACATTGTAAGACAAAGAGTTATAATTATTGATTTTCCCAGCTATGGGAAGATGTGGATTTGGAGGGTTGTTGTGCATGGAGATCTGTACAAAACATTGATGTTTTTAGTTCATTTCCCGTGTTGTTGATTTTTTCTCTTTTGTGTCAGATACATAGTAGGGGCCTCTAAGGTCAACTTTAAAAAGGTAAAGAAAGATATCAATGAAATATTTGATAGATTGTGAGCAGAACCCAGTCTTCTGATAAGATATTTACATTTCCACTGGTTATTAATGGACATGTGTTTTAACAGGAAAAAAAAAAAAGGCTTTCTAGGCTTTGATAACAGGCTCCTTGAACCACATGTCTTAATTGAGTGTATTTCTGCTTGCCCAGAAAACCAAGCTCTCTGTTGCTGTTGGGTGCTATTGATTTTTTGCTAATTATCTTAATCCTACCATGATCCCGCCTCTTTTAAGTATTTTATAAATAGATTCTTTACGGGATATTTTGAACCACAAAGATTTCAAAGAATTCTGAGGACATAGTTGTGCAATGTGTTAACAGTGTAGACCTCTATCAAAGTGGGGTGTTTGTCATGCAATAGGAGCTTACTCATAAATTGCTAAAATGTTAAGGAGAGGGAAAGAGTGGAGCGCCTGGGTGGCTCAGTCGTTTAAGCGTCCGACTTTCGCTTAGGTCATGATCTCGCGGTTCGTGGGTTCCAGCCCCGCGTCGGGCTCTGTGCTGACTGCCAGCTCAGAGCCTGGAGCCTATTTCAGAGTCTGTATCTCCCTCTCTCTCTGACCCTCCCCTGCTCACGCTGTCTCTCTCTCTCTCTCTCCTAGAAATAAATAAAACATTAAAAAAAAAAAGGAGAGGGAAAGAAGATGTCTACTAATTGAGATAAAAATAGTTCTTAAACAGCTGGGTTAGCAAGAATGAGAAAAAAAATTTAAATGTGACTTTGGGAGGAGGTCTGATAGAGGCACCAGGAACACTAGTGAAAACTTTAAGAATTAAGATGGCAATAGGGGAAATGATGCCTCATAGAAAAGCTTAAGAAATGAGATCAGAAGTTTTGGGGTCCCCACTTGTAAATCATACGCTTTTATCAGTACCGTTTTATCCAAAATAATGTACTGAAATTAGTTTAATTCAAAGACTCTGCTAATAGTTCAAAATGTTTTTTAAAAAGGTCAAAAACCAAGAGGAGATTTTAGCCATAATGCTACCCTCTTACCACAATGGTGAGGACTTTTTCATATTCTCTTCTTTCATCCCTGTCTAGGTGCTTACTTTTCAGGATTACAGTTGTATAGTTTGTACAATGTTCTACATTTCGTTGTTGTTCTAGTCGTCACAGTTAAAGGTTAAATGGACACATTTTGTTTTTTGCTTTCTTCACTGATTTCTGCCCCTTGTCCCACAAACGTAGTCAAATTCCTTCCTCATAAGAAAAAGTCTTCCTTAGCTCTTTGTTTAAATTAGAGTCAATACATATTGTCAAGCGAAAAAAAGCAAAGTTCAGGAAAAAGCTGCTTGGCCTTATCAGAGTAAGATATCCTTTTTGATTATAGCAAATATTGATTTATTTTTAATTTTTTAAATGTTTATTTCTTTGAGAGAGACAGAGAGAGAGAGACAGAGAGAGAGAGACAGAGAGAGAGAGAATGTGAGCATAGAAGGGGCAGAGAGAGGGAGACACAGAATCCAAAGCAGGCTCCAGGCTCTGAGCTGTCAGCACAGAGCCTGATGCGGGGCTCAAACCCATGAACCATGACATCATGACTTGAGCCAAAGGCAGACGCTTAACCAACAGAGCTACCCAGGCACCCCAGCAAATATTGATTTTTGAGACTCCTCTTGTTAGGAAGAGGAACAAAGCTTTTCTGCTCGTTTTAGCAATTCTTTGGCCCTTTTCTCTTTTCCTTTGGATATCTTGTCTTCCCCATATTGCTTCTTAATCAAATGAAAAATTGTTTCCATGTTCTGCCTGAAGAGCCAGATCTATAAAGTCATAGCCTCAACTTCCTAATGCAACATCTAATAGGCTCCCATTGTTAAAAGATAAACTGAGACATATTAAAGCCTTTGAGTTGGGGATGCCTGGGTGGCTCAGTCAGCTGAATATTGGACTCTTGATTTTGGCTCAGGTCATGATCATGGGATCAAGCCCTGCATTGGGCTTTGTACTGAATGTGGAGCCTGCTTAAGATCATCTCTCTCTCCCTCTGCCCCTCTCCCCCATTCACATGCTGTCTCTCTCTCTCTCTCTCTCAAATAAAAAGAAATTAAAATTAAATTAAATTTTGAGTTTAGTTGGGCAAAAATCAATTCCACCTGGGCAGCACCAAACCATAAATGGTTAGGAATG
This sequence comes from Hyaena hyaena, assembly GCF_003009895.1. Taxonomy (NCBI): domain Eukaryota; kingdom Metazoa; phylum Chordata; class Mammalia; order Carnivora; family Hyaenidae; genus Hyaena; species Hyaena hyaena. Next base: position 6,950,707 of record NW_024080647.1, read on the forward strand.
CGCCACCAACAGGAGGTCGGGGGAGAATTACAGAGAAAAGGTAGAAGCAAAGTATGGAAATTATTGGCTGTAACTGAAAGCCTAGTTGGCTGTTTGTGATTGGTTGTCCTTAGGGTTTGTTTTTGTAACCTTGAGACATTTGCAGGCTTAGATTTTGTCTACATATGCCTGCTATTATGTTAGAGCTACCTCAGTCTAATGAACTCCTTGTTTAATTAGTTTAACACCATTTAGAGGACCCAAGGAAGGTTTAATACAAATCCCTTAGATCTAAGCCCAGAACTGAAACTTAGTTCTGTACTTCTACATACTAAATTGCTCCCAGACTGTAGTCATTGGTCTGTCTGAGTCCCATCAGGCCTCTGAATTAGTCTCTACAAGTGTCTAGGGCATGCCAGTATTGTGCATTTTTATTTCTGTAACCTATCAGTACATATACTTAGGCCAGTATTTCTTGAACAAACGAGCAGATATGAGCCAAGTATTTTAATGAGGTCCATCCACTATTTAGATAAATTAGCATCAGTACTTGATGGAATCAGTCAGGAGGCTGTTTCACTTTTCTGAACCATTTTCCTAATTCAGACGCCCACCTCTTCCAGCACCCCCCTCTTTAGAGCAGCCAAAGCCCTCTCTCTCCCTTCTTTTTAGAAATACACATCTCAGCACTCTGAACTGCTTGGCATATAGTAGGTACTCAGTCCATCAAGTCAATGAATGAAAAGCATTGATTCTTATAGAGCATTTACTGAGATACTATACAAGGTGTTTCACATCAGACCTCCTTCATGTCCTGTAACCTTGCAAGGGGTTGTTATCCCCACTTTAGAGAGGAGGGAAAAGGAAGATTCTGAGAATAAAGTGATTTTTTCAAGTTTACCTATCCCTTGGTGATAGGCTGAATATCGCCCCTCCCCCGAGATGTCCATATCCTGATATCCACGACTTACACACATGTTACCCTATATGGTAAAAGGGACTTTTCATACATGTTACATCAAGGGTATTGAGATGGGAAGATTATCCTGGATTATTTGGGGGGGGGGTACCCAATGTAATCACAAGGGTCCTTTAAGAGAGAGGCAGGAGGTCAGCTAGAGAGAAGGCAACATGACACCTGATAATGTGAACTGGTGATATGATCTGAGACCACTAACCAAGGAATGTGGGAGCCTCCAGAAGCTGGAAAGTGCGAGGGAGTGGATTCTCCCCTAGAGACCCCGAAAGAACACAGCCTTGATTTGGGCCTCTAAACCCATTTTGGATGTCTAACCTCCACAGTAGTCAGATAATATGTGATGTTTTACACCATTCAGTTTGTGGTCATTTGGTACAGCATCAACAGGAAGCTAGTACCCCACTGTAACTGGCCATTGAAAGGGCAAGGCTCATGAGAACAATCTTAGACTAACTTAGTCTCTCCTCACTGCTGCCCTGCACTCCCCACAGGGCTGGGTCTTTCCTGGCCTGAGATAAAATCTCATGCAAGTGCTGTAAGTTCTCCTAGGTCATAAAAGTCCCCAGTCACCTTAGTGTGCCGGTGGTCTCAGATCCATAATGAAAATGCCCAGTGTTATGTAATTTAATTTTTTAAACACAAACCAGCCACACACTTCCAACATAAAGCTTCTCCCCTTGCCCAGCTAGGACCTACTGTAGGAGCAAATCCTGCTGTGGCCACTCTGGCTCTCCTGATAATACCTGCATCTCCTTCCCTGGTCCGAAGGGAAAATTCTGAAGACTGCAGACTTGCAGTGGAGAGAAGAAGGAAAGGCAAAGGATAGGAAGGGTCTTATTTGACTGGCCCCTTTCTGGTTCACTTTCCTCTGACCTAGCAAGATAATTTTCTCTTTTGTGGATTTCTTTGTTTTCGTTATTTTTTTAATTAAAATTTATTTATTTATTTTTGAGAGAGAGAGAGAGAGAGAGAAAATGTGAGCAAGGGAAGGGCAGAGAGAGAGGAAGAGAGAGAATCCCAAGCAGGCTCTGCACTGGCAGCATGGAGTCTGATGCAGGGCTGTCTCACAGACTGTGAAATCATGACCTGAGCCAAAATCAAGAATCTGATGCTTAACTGACTGAGACACCCAGGTGTCCCTCTTCTGTGAATCTCTTGAAGATGCACTTCCAGGCTGAAAATCTTTTCCCTGCCATTCCTTTGTTGGGAGTAGATACGTATCTTCTGGCTGGTCACTTAGTACCTCCTCCCGCTCCCCCTCTGTCTCTCCGTGCAACTTCAGCCATCATTTTTCCAAGGCAACCAGCCCCCTGTTACAAAGCCTCAAGGTGGCCAGGCAAGCCTTTCTGCCAGGGCCCCCATCTGGTCCTGGGCAAACACCAACACACCCTTGGACTTCCAGGAGTGCAGCGACACCTCAACAGTGCGGCCCACTCTTCTGCCCAGGCTGTTTCCACCAACCTGCCCCCTCTAACTGTCTCGCCCACAGAGGAAGCCCTCTGAGTAAGCCCTTCATGTCCATGACGAGAGCTTGAGGGGGAACTCCCCGGCACACACATACCTCCCTCTCTGGAGTGAGGGCGTGGGCCCGCAGCACGCTGGCAGTTCTCTGCAGACATGTTCCAATCTCCAGGCTCCGTCCAGCTCTCCCATTCTAACTCACAGATTTGCAAGTGGCGACAGGGTTTCAGCTACCTCCTTTGAAAACGAAATTGACATTTTGCCCTGCTGCCATTTTGAGTGATGTCTACATCATTTTTTCACAACCAGGGAGGGGGGAAAAAACCCAAACCAGACTGCACTGGGAGATAAGCCAAAAATAATAAGCTCACCTAGTCTGGTTCTGGTCCCCTCAATAAATGAAGCCTTGACCTTCTCCAGTAAATATAGGTTTCCAGACTCTATAATCCCTACCTCTCCCAGTGGGGGTGGCAGCTGTCATTTGATTCCTGACTCCACCAAAAACTTTATCCTGACTTTTGCAGTGTTGACATTTGACCGTATGTTATGGCTTTTGAGGATATGATAATCATGTGAAAAAGCTGCTGCTTTTCTACCATGACTGGCTGACGTTGCCTGGGTCACCTTGACAAAACTGAAGGTTTTTCCTTTCTTTAACTCTATCATGGATTATATTTTATAGAATATAAAATTTATAGTATATTATTAGTTGATCCTTCTGAAGTCTGACTCCCTTGAAAAAGTAAGTTTCTTTTCTTTCCTAAATGCTTTTGTCTCTGAATTTTCTTTTCTCCAATCCTATGCAGGCTGCTAGTATTGCACTTTGGAATGTGGGAGTGATGGGCACCTGTGGTCTTGGAATTTCAGGCAAAACTGAGACCAACCTCATTCTCTTGTCACATTTTGGCACACAAGTCAGGGGCATGCCTAGGATTCAAAGCTGGGTAATCTGAAGAAGCCAGCCCTTTTTTTTTTTTTTTTACTTTTTTAAAATGTTTATTTATTTTTGAGACAGAGAGAGACAGAGCATGAGCGGGGGGGGAAGGGGCAGAGAGAAAGGGAGACACAGAATCTGAAGCAGGCCCTAGGTTCTGAGTTGTCAGCACAGAGCCCCATGTGGGGCTCGAACTCATGGACTGCAAGATCATGACCTGAGCCAAAGTCGGATACTTAACCGACTGAGCCACCCAGGTGGCTCACCTGGAGCCAGCCTATTTTTTACCACACTTCAGTGTCCTGGCTATTACAGAATTAAAGTACACTGGTTTCCTTCATACTTAAACAACCATCAACTTAATATAGACAGCTATTTGCTGAAGAGATAATATATAAACCTAATGGTAACCATATATCAAAAACCACTAATAAACATGGAAAGAATGAAGAGAAAGAAATCCAAATATATCAGTAAAGAAAATCACCAAAACACGAAAGAGAGAAAGACAAGAAAGGATCAGAGAAAATCTCCAGAAACACTTACAAAACAAGTAATAAAATGGCAATAAATAGATATCTATCCATAATTAGTGTGAATGTAAATGGGCTAAATGCTCCAGTCAAGAGACATAGGGTGTCAGAATGGATTAAAAAAAAAAAAAAAAAAAGACCCATCTATATGCTATCTACAAGAGACGCATTTTATTTTGTTTTTATACATTTTATTTATTTCTGAGAGAGAGAGACAGTGTGAGCAGGGGAGGGTCAGAGAGAGAGGCAGACACAGAATCTGAAGCAGGCTCCAGGCTCTGAGCTAGCTGTCAGCACAGAGCTTGACGGCGGGGCTTGAACCCACGAACCGTGAAATCATGACCTTAGCTGAAGTCAGGCATCCAACCGACTGAGCCACCCAGGCGCCCCAAGAGACTCATTTTAGACCTAAAGACCCCTCCAGATTGAACGTGAGGGGATGGAGACACATATATCATGCAAATGAATGCCATAAGAAAGCCATAGCAACAATACTTATATTAGACAAACTAGACTTAAAGTTTTTCTAATGTTTATTTATTTTTGAGAGAAAGAGTGTGCAAGGGGAAGAGGCAGGGAGAGACACAGAATCCAAAGCAGGCTCCAGGCCCCAAGCTGTCAGCACAGAGCCCAACCTAGGGCTCAAACTCACGAACCGTGAGATAATGACCTGAGTCAAAGTCCGATGCTTAGCCACCCAGGCACCCCAGACAAACTGGACTTTAAAATGAAGACTGTAACAAAGAAGGGCACTATTTAATAATAAAGGAGAGAATCCACCAAGAAGATGTAACAATTGTACATATTTATGCACCCAACATGAGAGCACCTAAATATATAAAACAATTAACAATATAAAGGAACTAAATGATAATAATACAATAATAGTAGGAGACTTTAATATTCCACTCAAATCAATGGACAGATCATCTAAACAGAAAATCAACAAGGAAACAGGCTTTGAAGGACACCCTGAACCAGATGGACTTAACAGACATAGAACATTCCATCCTAAAACAGCAGAATACACATTCTTTTCAAGTGCACATAGAATGTTATCCAAAATAGATCACATATTAGGTCATAAAACAGACCTCAACAAATAGAAGACTAAAGTCATACCATGCACCTTTTCTGACCAAAACACTATGAACTATAAATCAACCACAAGAAAAAAATCTGGAAGGACAAAAAATACATGGAGATTAAACAACATGCTACTAACCAATGAATGGGTCAACCAGGAAATCATAGAAGAAATTTTTAAAATACATGGAAACAAATCAAAATGAAAACACAATAGTCCAAAACCTTTGCGATGCAGCAATAGTGGTCCTAAGAGGGAACTATATAGAAATGCAAGTCTTCCTCAAGGAACAAGAAAAATCTCAAATAAACAACCTAAACTTACACCTAAAAAAGCTAGAAAAAAACAACAAAAAAATGAAGACTGAAACTAACAGGAAGAAGGAAAAAATAAAGGTTAGAGTGGAAATAAGTTATATAGAAACTAAAAAAAAAAAAAAAGAACAGGTTAATGAAACAAGGTGCTGGTTCTTTGAAAAAATTAATAAAATTGATGAATCTCTAGCCAGACTTATCAGAAAGAGAAAAAACCCAAATAAATAAAATCACAAAAGATAAAGGGTAAATAACAACTAACAGCACAGATACACAAACACTTATGAGAGAATATTATGAAAACCAGCAAATTGGACAACCTAGAAGAAATGGATAAATTCCTAGAAAAATATAAATTACCAAAACTGGAATAGGAAGCATTAGAAAATTTGAACAGACCAATAACCAGCAAAGAAATTGAAGCAGTACTCAAAAACTCCCAATAAACAAAAGTCTGGGACCAGATGGCTTCACAGGTGAATTCTACCAAACATTTAAAGAAGACTTGGTATCTATTCTTCTCAAAATATTCCAAAAAATAGAAAAGGAAGGAAAACTTCCAAATTTCTTCTAGGAGGCCAACATTACCCTGATACCAAAACCAGATAAAGGTACCATAAAAAAAAAAAAGAGAGAGAACTACAGGCCAATATCTCTGATAAACATAGATGCAAAAATCCTCAACAAATTACTAGCAAACTGAATTCAACAATACATTAAAAAAACCCACGATCAAATGGAATTTATTCCTAGGTAGCAAGGACACTTTAATATTCACAAATCAGTCACCATGACACATCACATTAATAAAAGAAAGGATAAGAACCATATGATCCTTTCAATAGATGCAGAAAAAGCACTTGACAAAGTATGACATCCATTCATGATAAAGAGAAAATCCTCAACAAAGTATGTTTAAAGGGAACATACCTCAACATAATAAAGGCCATATATGAAAAACCCACAGCTAAATATCATCCTAAGTGGTAAAAAACTGAGAGCTTTTTTCTACAGTCAGGAACAAGATAGGGATGTCCACTTTCACCACTTTTATTCAACACAGTACTTGAAGTTCTAGCCACAGCAATCAGACAACAAAAAGAAATTAAAAACATCAAATTGGCAAGGAAGAAGTAAAACTTTCATGATTTGCAAATGACATGATACTATGTATAGAAAACCCAAAAGACTCCACCAAAAAACTACTAGAACTGCTAGAAAATTCACTAGTCACAGGATACAAAATCAGTGTTCAGAAATCCATTGCATTTCTATACACCAATAATGAAGCAGCAGAAAAAGAAATTAAGGAATCAGTCTCATTTACAGTTGTAACAAAAGCAATAAAATATCTAGGAATTGGGGTGCCTGAATGGCTCAGTCAGTTAAGCATCCAACTTCAACTCAGGTCATGATCTCATGGTTTGTGAGTTCGAGCCCCATGTCAGGCCCTGTGCTGACAGCTCAGAGCCTGGAGCCTGCTTTGCTTTCTATGTCTGCCTCTCTCTCTGCCCCTCCCCTGTCCATGCTCTGCCTCTCTCTGTCTCTCAAAAATAGATAAACATTTTTAAAAAATCTAGGAATTAACTTAACCCAAAGAGGTAAAAGATCTGTACTCTGAAAACTATAAAACACTGATGAAAGAAACTGAAGATGACACAAAGAAATGGAAAGGCATTCCATGCTTATGAGTTGGAAAAACAAATATTTTCAAAATGTCTATACTACTCAAAGCAATCTACACAGTTAATCCAATCTCTATTAAAATACCAACAGCATTTTTCACAGAGCTATTTTTAAGGAATGACAAATGACCCCAAATAGACAAAGCAATCTTGAAAAAGAAAAAAGCTGTAGTGATCAAAACAGTATGGTACTGGCATAAAAATAGACACATCGATCAATAGAACAGAATAGAAAACCCAGAAATATACCCACAATTATATGGTCAATTAATCTTTGACAAAACAGGAGAGAATATCTGGGAAAAAGACAGGCTCTTCAACAAACGGTGTTGAGAATACTGGACAGCAACATGCAAAAGAATGAAACTGGACCACTGTCTTACACCATTTACAAAAATAAATTCACGATAGATGAAAGACCTAATATGAGACCTGAAACCATAAAAATCCTAGAAGAAAACACAGGCAGTAAGTTCTTTGACATCAGTTACAGCAACTTCTTTCTAGATATGACTCCTGAGGCAAGGGAAACAAAAGCAAAAATAAACTTTTGAGACTACGTCAAAGTTAAAAGCTTCTGCACGGTAAAGGAAATAATTAATGAAAACCAAAAGGCAACCTATGAATGAGAGAAGATATTTGCAAATGACATAACCAATAAAGGGTTAGTATCCAAAATATATAAAGAACTTACAAAACTCAACACCAAAAAAACAAATCATCCAGTTAAGAAAGGACAGAAGACGTGAGTAGACATTTTCCCAAAGAAGACATACAGATAGCCAACAGATGCATGAAAAGATGTTCAACATCACTTGTCATTAGGGAAATGCAAATCAAAACTCCAATGACCTACCACTTCACATCTGTCAGAATTGCTAATATCAACAACAAAAGAAACAACAAATGTTGGCAAGGATGTGGAGAAAACAGAACACTGATGCTCTGGTTGGTGGGGATGCAAATTGGTGCAGTCACTGTGGAAAACAGTATGGAGGTTCCTCAAAAGTTAGAAATGGAACTACCCTATGACCCAGCAATCACACTACTAGGTATTACCAAAAAATATAAAAATACTAATTCCCAAGGATACATGCAACTTGATGTTTGCAGCAGCATTATCTGCAATAGCCAGATTATGGAAACAGCCCAAGTGTCACTGATTGATGAATGGATAAAGAAGATATGGTACATACACACAATGGAATATTACTTAGCCATAATAAAGATTTAAATCTTGCCATTTGCAACGACATGGAGGGAGCTAAGTGAAATAAGTCAGTCAGAGATAGACAAATCCCATATGATTTCACTCATATGTGGAATATAAGAAATGAAAGAAACGAGAGAGAGAGAGAGAAACCAAGAAACAGACTCTTAACTATAGAGAACAAACTGATGGTTACAAGAAAGGAGGTGGGTAGGGGGATGGGTAAAATGGGTGATGGGGATTAAGGAGTGCACTTGTTGTAATGAGCACCGGGTATTGTATGGAAATGTTCAATCGCTCTATTGTATACTTAAAACTAATAACACACTGTATGCTAAAACTAACTGGAATTTAAATAAAAACTTAAAACAATAAAGTACTCTGGTTTCCCTTCTCAGTCTGTGTTGAGACTTTCATCTTTCCTGGCGCAATGGAAAGTGTTGTCACCAGTACGCCTTCAGAATGACGTGCAGTAAGAGGAGACTAGATAGAGCCCAACCCCCATTGGAGGGGAGCCCATTGGAATATGGTCAGAGCAGACTGCCTTGCTTCTCTCTTTCCAGGCCATGTGCTGCCCCACTGCTGTCTTTCTAGCACTGTCCACCAGCTCTGCCATGTTTCTGCTTAGGCCTTTCCCCTGCTCACCTCCTGCCTAATTACCTGTCTCAATATTGTCTTCCCACCCGCATATGGCACCTAGCGCCCCGGTGCACCTGACGTGCCTCACTCTGCCTCTTCCTAATTGCTCCATGTACCCTCCTCCTGCAGGGTCTGACTTGAGAGTCATGAGCTTATTATTAACTGAACAGAATTAATATTTGCATACTTGGTGGAGCAAGGTGACCGAAGTGGGAGTTTATCCGTCCTTACGCACCTCGTACTCATTATTTTCCTTTAAAATGTGTTTTAAAGACCAATGGTGGGGCGCCTGGGTGGCTTAGTCTGTTGAGCGTCCGACGTTCGCTTAGGTCATGATCTCGCGGTTCGTGGGTTCGAGCCCCGCGTCGGGCTCTGTGCTGGCTGCCAGCTCAGAGCCTGGAGCCTGCTTCAGAGTCTGTGTCTCCCTCTCTCTCTGACCCTCCCCGGCTCACGCTGTCTCTCTCTCTCTCCTAGGAAAAAAAAAAAAAAGACCAATGGTGTGCTAGGCACTGTGGAAACATGGCTAACTCGCAGCCTGATAAGAGCAGCACACTTGCAAGCAAATAATTGCCGTTTGGTGAGACAAACTGCTGTCACATTCATTCACAAAAATGGGTACTGATCTTAAGGTGGTCTCCCTCCCAGGGGAGGCCTTGTATGGTGTCAGGTACTGTGCTACTTTGACTCATTCGATGAGTTTCTTAAAGTGGATTAGGCTCCAGGATAGTGGTGTGTGGGGAGAGGGGGTGTGTGTGTACATGAGTGTGTGAGTACACTCACTCACACACATCAATTGGGGCTCCTCAAAGCCATCTCTCCTTTCTGTGGTGCGCAGCATAGGGCCAGCCCCCCAGGATTTAGTCAGAAGTCATACATTCGATTCCATACTCTGCCCGGTGATCCAGAGAAAACCGCTCGAATCCTCCAAATTTCAGTTTCCTCATCATTGGAACAAAAATCAGATCCCGACTCGCGGGACTGCGGGGAGGATGGAGAGAAGTAATACATGCATATGGGAATAACTTTGTAAAGTCTGGAGTGTTGAACACAGGTGACAGGCGATGACTGCATCACGATCAAGGCCTCTGGCTCGCGGAGAACCCGCAGGGGCCCCGGTCTGGCCCCGCCCCCACGTCTCCTCCCACGCCCTGTGCCCAGGGCGGTGCACTCACCTGCGGAGAGCCTACCTGCCCTACGGCTGGCGCAGGGCACGCTGGCGGCTGCCGGGAAACCAGGAGGAGGCAATGAAGAAGCAAGGGCAGCAGGCCAGGAAAAATAGGAAGTTGGTGCCTTTGGATGATGATGGGGATTTTTTTTTTTTTTTTGGCTGGAAGATAAGAGTGTTTTTGTTAGTATAAGGGGGGTAGGGAGCTCATGGCGTTCATCTGAATGGACCTTGTTTGTGGATGGCTCCAGACTTTGAGACCGGGCCAGTGCTGGCACTAGGTGAAACTCAAGTGTTTTCAACCCAGAGGAACATCCCCGAAGTCTCTTGATGATCACGGTAGTGCTGAAGTCTGCAGAGGGAACAAAACACTGGGGCCAGGTTGTACCCGCCTGAGGAGACTATAGGGACGCTGGGTTTCTGCTGAGACAAAACCAGCTGGGGGCAGGGCGGGGGAGGAAGGAGAGCCCTGAGAGCGTCAGGGGAGAGGCCCGTTCCTCGCTCTGATCTCCGCTGAACAAACTGCAGCAGCTGGTCAGGGCAGCAGCTAAGCTTTCCCTATGTTCCCAAGTCCTCCAGGGTGAATTCTGAGACAACAGACTCTACCCATCTTGCTGCTGAGCATTCCAGTCCAGGGCCAAAACCCTTGGTGAGCTAGCCGGGTCTGAGCCTCTCTCAACCATCCTCTTGGCCACATGCTCTTCACTCTCTGCCCTTCCACAAGCTTCCAGGTATCTTTCACATCTCCCTACACCTTCTCCTTGCCTAAGCCTTTCTCATGTGAGACGCAGAGGTGCCATGCAGCTTTCACGGTGCTCCCAGGTAGAACTGACACTCCCTCCTGGATTCCCACGGGATTTGTACAACCCTGAAGTATAACTCTTGCTGTAACCGCTCTCATAGACGTTTGTCTGACCCACGAAGATTGGAGGCAGGGCCTGAGTCACTTTACTTTCATATTAAAACTCTCATCTATATCAAAGTATTCTGATAAACAGAAATATGTATAGAATTTTATCTTTTTCCCATATGGCTCTCCAGTGATCTCTAATACTGGAATATTAGAAAGTCCAGCTCACCCTCACTGATTTGGTATGCTCCATTTGCAAGTTCTGAAAGAATACTTAATGGAAATCAATGAAATGATTCTAACGTTCACGTGGAAAAGAAAACATGTGAACTAGTTTCTCCCTCCAAAATATTTTTGCAAAAAAAGAACAATAAAGGGGGACTTAGCCTTCCAAATATCAAAGTGAAATAAAAAATTACAGCAAGTAAAACAGTGTGGCATTGACACTGGACTAGAGATCAAAGAACCTAAAGCAGAAACAAAAACAGAGCCCTGCATATTTGAAAATGAGGTTTATGATCAAGGAAATATTTTAAATCTTTAGGGGGATGGATAACACTTATTAAACTGTGTCAAGACAACTGGATTGTTATCCTTTTATGAAGAGAATGTCTTCCAAGTTTGTTTGCATTTATAATAATATAGTCAGAGAAAATTGGGGACTTTTCTTTGTGGTCTAGGGATCTTCTGGCTTAATACTTCATATTTTGAGACTGCCTTTAGAGGGTCACCCAGATAAGTTAGAAGGATCGTAGGCTTAAAAATAAAATCGGTTTTATTCTTTTTAAAAATGTTTATTTTTGAGAGAGAGCAAGAGCACACATGCAGGGGAGGTGCAGAGAGAGAGGGGGCCACAGGATCTGAAGCAGGCTCTGTGCTGACAGCAGAGAGTCTGATTCAGGACTTGAACCCACAAACTGCAAGATCATGACCTGAGCCCAAGTTCGACGCTCAACCGACCGGGCTACTCAGCCACCCTAGAATCAGTTTTATTCTGATGATACATGATAAATGTTTGGAGTGAACACGGAAGTGTGACTGACTGACTGACTGACTGACTTGGGGGAAGTTGAGAAGCAAGCTTGCTGGGCACATCTGCTAGAGTCACAATGGCCCCAGATAAGCTCTTGACAAAGGAAGTGCCTTAGCAATGAGCAGCCCTCCAGCTGTGCTAAGCGCTCATGGAGTGCTGGCAACTCTGGCTGCAAATGCCCCGTGTCTCCTAGGGAAGAAGCCACTCCCGACCTTCAGGGGCCCTACAGCTGGTCCGTCTGAGACTACAACCCAGTGTGTCCGACTGCTCATGTGCCTTCTGGCTTCCCTAACCCTACTTCCAACTCTCTGGGTCAAAGGTCAGAGGAAGGCGGCTCTGGGGTTTTTGCTTCAACTCTCAGCGTGTATGCTCTTTATCATTAGGTCTAACCCGAGAGCAACAATAACAAGACATCTGGCGATGGAACTGCAGAAGTAGGACACAGCAAGAGCGTAAAGGTGTGCATGGAAGGCTGGGAGGAGAAGAGAGGCTCACTGGGGGAGGGTTTAGAGACAAGGGAGTAGTTTTGGTTTTGTTTATAAAGATGAGAGTGATTGAGAGCTATTGATGTTGAGGGGAAGATACTATTTTGAAAAAGCACTTCAGATCCAGGAGAAAATTCTTCCCAGATTCTCACCCATGACCACGGCTTCAATGACCACTTAAGCTGCTATTCCCAGTCCCCTCCTTCAAGATCCATGCTTTCAACTACCTACCTGACTTCAACCTTATCTGCAGCAGATTTATTTCTTACACAGACAATCCTTTCATGTAATTAACGAGTAATTGCAAATTAATTTGAAACCATAGCCCCCAACATAAAAGGGAAGAACTTCTTTCAAAGGATGAGATCTGGAGCATAGATGATATAAAAATTAGTCTTGGATAAAGAGGAGTGAACAGAGTGAAGATACAAGAAAATTAATGCACAAATGCAACAAAGGTATTACCTTTCTCTGTGAAGTGGTTTGCACATCCTTTTGCTAGATGGTCATCAGTGGGAATGTCTTTTCCTAACCTTTGCTGGTTGACGGAGGGTGATTTTCAGCCTTCAGTGGAAGGAAGTGTGACCAGACCCCTTGCCCTCCCTACCGGTCAGTTGAATTTGGGGATCTGGTCCTATGCAGCCGTCTCTGGTAACTCATCATGATCAATTCTCTGAAGCCTCTTCTGATCTAAGCCTAGAAAATCTGCCAGTGGGTTAGACTGGCCTTTATGGATTAGCAGGGGCATAATGCACAGGTGAATCTAGTTGCCATAAAGGACTATGAACAGAGTAGACCAAACAGAAAGGAGATCATCTGCTGAGTGTCAGGGAGTGTGGAGCAGAGAGAGGGTAAAAATAGTGTGTAATGCAAGCTGCTGACTAGCCGTCTAAAAGAACTATGGGCATCAAGGCCCCAGCGGAAGTTCTTCACTATTCTCCCCATATACAAAAGGGAGATGAGTGATTTCCCATTTCATTTTATCTGAAATATCTCAACTTTGGGGATGCCTTGTGGATCAGTTGGTTAAGCATCCGACTTTTAATTTTTTTTTTTTTTTTTTTATTTCTAGGAGAGAGAGAGAGAGAGAGACAGCGTGAGCAGGGGAGGGTCAGAGAGAGAGGGAGTCACAGACTGAAACAGGCTCCAGGCTCTGAGCTGACAGTCAGCACAGAGCCCGACGCGGGGCTCGAACCCACGAACCGCGAGATCATGACCTAAGCGAAAGTCGGACGCTTAACCGACTAAGCCACCCAGGCGCCCCAAGCATCCGACTTTTGACTGGCTCAGGTCATGATCTCACAGTTCGTGGGTTCAAGCCCCTCATTGGGTTCTGCACTGACAGTGCAAACCCTGCTTGGGATTCTCTCTCTTTCCTTTTCTCTCTGCCCCCTCCTCCCCTGCTCTCTCTCTCTCTCTCTCAAAATAAATAAATTAAAAAAAATAAAATCTATTTTAAAAAATAAATAATAAAATATCCCAATTTCATAACTCATTAGTACTCCTGAAAAATGATTATGTGTCTGAATTTTCCCAGGGAATCCTGCATTTCAAAAGCTTACCTATAATATCAGTGATCTAGGAACCGTCAATATTTGTACTGCCATGTGTTACTTATGGTTGCAAATCAGTGTCTACCAGTAAACTACAGGCAGTTTCCTAACCCTTTAATATGCTTATTCTTTTTCTATTGTAGACTTTATTTTATTTTACTTTAAATTTTTTTTAACGTTTATTCATTTTGGAGAGACAGAGCATGAGTAGGGTAGGGACAGAGAGAGAGACACACACACACAGAATCTGAAGCAGGCTCCAGGCTCTGAGTGGTCAGCATAGAGCCTGACATGGGGCTCAAACTCACCGACTGCAGGATCGTGACCTGAGCCAAAGTTGGACACTTAATTGACCGAACTACCCAGTTGCCCCAGCTGCAGACTTTATTTTAGTCTTTTTGTCTAGAAAGTAGCCGAAGTGGAACAGCTACGTTAACTTAGTGGTTTAGAACTTTTACAACCTCATTAAGAACTCTAAGAATCTGAGTGTGAGTCCTGATTTCACTATTACAGTCATGTGACCTTTCAAGTCATTCAATTTCTTTGATTTCAGGTTCTGTATCCTGTATAATGTGAATAATAATACCCTGGGCCCCATAGCAGTATTATGAGGATGCAATGAGACAATCTTTGCAGAGTACTTTACATGGTGCCAGGATCTAGGAAACCTTGAAGGCATCCTGGCCATATATAACATGCATATTATAAATGTCAAAAGATGCTGGGTAGCCTATGTACTACCAATATATAAACCAGAAGCTTAGAGCTTGAAAGGGATGCTTGGGATCATTTATATCAGTGTGGAAAATACCTAGCTTATTTTCCATCATTCTTTTCCACCAGCACCACAGCAGACATCACTAATCAATCCCAGCATTCTTTCCCACTGAATTCAGTTAGGAGTTCAGAATCCTCAACATGATGTTTTATGTGATTACTACCAGTTGATTAGAGTTGATCCTTGAAATGAAACTTATGCGCCACCACTACTTGTACTCAATAGGCGAGTAGGTGACTTTCCTAATGTGAAGAGTTTATTAGTTTCAGAACCTGGACAAAAATACACTTGCACTGTTGATTATACCCATTGCTGCATAACTTCAGGTTATGTAATATAAACTCTTAAAAGTTTCTTTAAAAAATGTTCTTTGAGGTAAAATGGGAAATGGAAAGTTGTTATTGTATTTTATCTCTTTTCGGTCCTAATTATTGGTCATGGTTTGGTTAATGAAAGAAACTTAGCCGACTGCAGAAACCATAGATGATGCATCATTCCAAGAGACTTTGTTCGTTTACTTATTCAACAAACATATATTTGGTGCCATCTTTGTACCAAGCACTATACTAAGCACTGAGAAGAAAAGAGTATCAAAATATGACCTTGACTCTCAATCAGCACAAGAAACAGTAGGGAAGACAGGCATGGACAAAACTGGTTGCATCAGCAGGGTGCACTTCAATGAAGGCATGTACAGGTTACCACATGAACAAAGCGGTCAATTCTATCCAGGGGGGTGGGAATCAGAAAGGCTGCTTGACCTGAATCTTTAAGGAAAAAGGCAACCTCTTAACAAGAGATCCTAGAAAATGTTAGTAACCATTACTGGAATGCCAGAAGTTGCATTTTTGGGTGATGAAATATTTGTGGACTTGGACTTACTTCATAAAAACTGCTCTTAAGAGTCCATATGGTTTTGTTAAGGGAGGATTATAGTAACGTTGCTGCCTGCCATAAGACTGATGACACAAAGCAGTGTTTGTCACAGTCATATTTTCAGGAGTAGATTTTTTTGCCCATTTGCCTGAATGGTAAATATACTTCCTTTCTAGTAGACTCTCCTTGTGTCTCTGCAGGGCAGATGTCAGGGAATTCAGTCTGACGCTGGGTGAATCATGTGCAGTTCAAAATTGCTTGAAACCACCTGCAAGACCAAACTGCTGCTTTCCCCTGTTTGACGTCATGGCCTTAAAATCAAATTTGCTTGCCCTCATTCTTTTGTTGTTAAACACACTCTGGTTATTGTTCTGCTATTTAGGTAAGGGAGAAAGATAAAGAGTCTGTATCCTGTAAATGCTGTGTTATAAACAAATGCATTGTGGCTGTAGACCAACCATCCAGATGCCCTTGGGCAATTAGTGGCAAATGAAACCCAGAGCTAAGTAGGTCGCCTAGCCTGTTAGTAGCTAATGTTAGTAGACCAAATCCTAAAAGTATTTTTCCACTCTCTTTGGCAGGGATGAGGGGAAATATGTTCATTTATAGAGGTCAAGAAAATCAGCCTTGGCCAGGGCTCCACATCTAATGAATGGCTCTACCCCAACATCAACCATGACAAAATGTCATTGACCTAGATTCTATGCTGAATCAACGCCATTAAAAAACACTCACCCAGCTTTCATTTGGCCTTTACTGTCTCTTTTTACATTTGGACTGCCTAGGTTCTGCAGATGTTAAGAGACAAAGGTCCCATTGGGTAAAAACTGGGTGTGAATTGTCCAATTGTTCCTTTAGGAACCCTTGAAATGAAATCTGACACTGAGCCTGTGATGCTCTGGATAGCATCACACATAGATTGGATTCTTTCCTCATTTTGAGAAAATTTGTCTCAAACAAAACAAATGTCATTCTTACTCAAGAGTAGTTCCTAATGCTGGAGACCACCATGGGATTGAGGGCAAGATTGGAAGTTAAGATGGATTCGGAGGAATGGCTCATTTTGGGATTCAGTACAGGAGAGGGGGCAGGATTGAATGAGGTGCGTGGGCACCCTGGGCAGGAAAACAGTTTAGAGCCCCTTCAAAGAGTTGTTGTACACTCATTTAGAGGGGTGGCCTGCCTGGGGAAGAGCAGTGAAGCAGGTCTGTCACCACTAGGAACCACTGGTCTGGGCAATTCAGCTCTGGATCCAAACTTCCGGACCTCACTTGACAAAGCAAACCTCTGAATGCAGCAAGGATATTTACTACCTATTATTACCAGAGCACACCCCTTGGGATTTTATACCCTACATCAAGCAGCTTATAACTACAGACAGTTGAGAGTTGCAGTAATTATGAGGCATTACATTTCTGGTCGGGTTTCAGTGCCCCTTAGAGAGGACTACCCTACAGGTTTAACAACCGACTGGCTCATGCCCGCCATGCTGAGAGAAGAACCAGTAATTCCAGAAGAAAAGCCAGCATTTCCTGCTTTGAGTCTGCTCTGAATCTCTGAGGTGTCCTTTCGTTCAGCTGAGGATGGGTGGCCAGGGCCGAATGCTGAGTCCTGAGACCAAAGAACAGCCAACAGTTCGAAGCAGCCAATGGCTGCAGGGCCAGGCTTGCTTGTGCTAACTATTTGTAAAACAGAAAATCTAAAAATGTGATAGAACTATAATTTTTAAAGAAATGGGAGCCTTGACATTCAGAGCTTCTCATTTAGCAACAAACTCTTCCGTGTTAACTTTTGGCCTTTAATTTCATGCCATATTTCTGCTGTCCTAACCCTCTTTCCTTCACCTATTCAACACATATTTATACAGAATCCACTTTGTAGATCTGCTATATGGCTTTGTATAATTCCAGAACAACTCTAGGTACTGAACAGTGAGGGGGACAAACCAAATCTCTGCTCTCTTGGGCACTATGTTCTAGTGGAGGCACAGACAGTAACAAACACAGCTGTAAGATACATTATCTATGTATATTATACATATCACAATACAATGTTATGTTACATTTACACACTTTTTAAAATGTGGTATTAAGTCCCTCTTCCCCTAGAAAGAAGGCAAAGAGACACTGGAGAGACGTGTCCCTTGCATATTATGCCTCCTGGGGCTTAAAGCATGAATCCCCTCCTCTCCATGAAAACTTGGGCTGGGGAATAAGTGTTCCCTTTAACAGGACAATGCAGGAAGCAGGGAGTGTGTGCAAGATCAGAGGGTGACACTTGCACCCTAGGCAAGGCACACTGCACTATTCCTAATCCCTCAGGCTGACCTTCCATATCCCTGAGAGTCCATTTCTTATGCATGGCTGGGCTATAGGAAAGCAAGCTGTCAGGGGCAATTCACAATCAGGGCTTCTCATCCCTCCCCGACTGCTTCTGTACCTTCACTCTGCATGTCAGTGGAAGTGAGTGAGCTGGGGGGTAGGCTTCTGTGCTCTCAGGGGTGACATGGCGCTGGATGGTGGAGCCATCATTCATGGTTCATGAAATGACAATGATGCTGGCCTTGTGCTCAGCCCAAGGGACTTCATCTCCGGTCGGTCCCCTGGCTACTGATGACTGGGGGGTTCAGGAGGAGAGGAGGGGGGAGCAAACAAGTCTAGATGGTGTTAGGACCCAGTGAAGAGACATGGGCGGTGACTGCCAATGGGTATGGAGTTATTTTTTGGAGTAAAAGTGTTCTGGAATTCAAGAGTGGTGATGGGTGGACAACTTTGTGAATACACTAAGAACCACTGAGCTGTACCCTTCGAAGGGGGGGATTTTATAGTATGTGAATTACATCTCAGTTAACAATACAACTCCACATTTAGCAGAAACAGGAAGTCTTCTGACTTCAGCTGTTACATTCTTTCCGTCACACCAGGGCCACCTCCTAATTATATTATTATGTTACCTTATCTTCCCTCAAAGGAAAACACCATAAAATCAAAACCAGTTGACCAGTTCTGCCCCAAGGTTCCCAGGGACTTTTGGTTCTGTGTTTGCTATAGGCTAAATCATTTAATCCCAGTTCAGATAAAAATAAGAGCAGCGCACTAACAGGAAGTCAGGACCAAACCCTGCACACAATAGCACAAGCACAAATTACCCCAAGAACAACAGGTTTCTGAATCACCAATGTGATGAGTAAGTGAAGGGGAGGCAAGTGGGGTCACAGCATGGCTGAAGGTGAGAGCTTAATTCTTTTTCCCAAACTGTTGAATTCTGGAAAGGCCTGAAAGGGGCTGTGATTACAGTCAGTAACCCCATATTCTGAACACAATATGGCAACACCAGCTTGATCAGAGAGAGAAGGGAAGTACCTTGTACAGAAGGTGAAACTTTTGTTGGGGAGATGGAAGCATCTTTCTGCGCTGCTCCATACAAACACATCAGTACCTAGAATCCAATGGGGGTGTGGAGCCTCCCCATGATCACCACTGGAATGGGAAATTTAGCAAAGGGCTCTCCTGGCTATGCCACTTACACCTGTAAGACCCAAGGGTAGTCACATCCCCTCCATGAACCTCAGTTTTGTCATCTGTCTAGTGGGGAGACTAACAGTTCATCCCTGGTAACTTGTTGAGAGGATGAAATGAGGTACTGCATGCTCACACTGCCTGCATATTGTAAGATGTCAAAAATATGGCAGCTTTTCTTGGCTCCTGGCTCTGAAGTAGCTAGGGCAGGTATTATGACCTGATTTTAACAGTTAGAGAAACTGCAGCCAGAAAGTGGGATTCACTTAGAGACAGAATTACATCAATTCCTATTTTGTGGCTAGCCTGGTAAACTGTCAATGCTATCTTAAAGACAATATACAAAAGAGATGCACAAAAGCAAAGCAGAGGATGGAGCCGCCCAGGGCACCTCCCCCAGGGAGTCCATGTTGCCAACTGTCACCTGCCATGTCTTTTGACATCCTAAGCCCTCTCCTGATTGACTACCCTGCTCACCACATGTATTAGTTGCCCTCTCCTTTGGGAAAGAATTCCCGGCTCCCTGCTGTGACGTTAGAGGTCCTTCAGAGACTGGTCCAGTTCCACTGCCTGGCCTCCCCCACTCCCCCCCTTCCCTTGGTTGGCTCTTTGCCTTTCCTGTTGTATGCCATGCACACTACCCTACATGCCTTTCCACAAGCTGGGGCCTCTGCCTGGAGTGCCCTTTCCCTAGCCTGTCATCTCCCACTCATCCATGAAGATATATTTTAAATACTGCAGGCTTTCTAGAAGTTTCTTCCCTCACCTGGCCCTGGCTACTTCCTCCAACAATAGTGCCCACACATCAGTGGCTCCTTAAGCCCAAAGACTAGGAACCCCTAGAGATGGGAGGGGAGAATTTTGCACTTAAATAACTTCCTTAAGGTCTTCTGAGAAACAGAATTGAAGACAGTGAGGTCACAGATCTACAAACACTCTTATTTTCATTTTTACATTTAAGAAAAATAAAATAATAAGAACCGTGCCATTACTAAACCATCGGCAATATTTTTGCACATATTAAGTAATAATTCCTTAGAAATGTTTTAGAATCTGCCTCCAGTGTTAGGCTTGTTTATGCATTTACTTTATATGCGTGCTGGAAGGTGTTTTGTTTCCCTTGTCTGGTTTTATGACTCGCAACTGGGGACTCTTGTCATCAGTACCACCTTGTCCCCAAAACCCACTTAAATGCATGCCTTAACTCTCTTCCTTTTTATGAATGGGGGAATGCACTTATAATGCCATGGCTTACTTTTCCTTGCCATTCTCGGTATTTCCCCAGGATGCTTGGAAATACCTTTACTACTGCTCTGCCATATGGGCTACCATTCGTTTTCATTCAGGCAACCCTGTTTTTTCCCCTAATTACACCCAGAGAAACGACATGTAATTCTCTGGTTGCTGAGAAGGTATACAGAAGCCAAGACGCAAAGCCCAAAATTTGGCAAAAAGAGAATGTATCCTTGGGATGTAATTAACCTAATTATCTTAGCTGGGAATGATGGAGAAATGCTGATTGAACTATGAACAAGTTAAGTACAAGAACCCGTTTCCCTGGCTATACGTTGTTTGCTCTATGAGACCAGGTCTTTAGTTTATCTGACTCTGTACATCCAGTTCAGAGCTTGCCTCATTATCAATTTCCTAAGATAATTTTGTCCAATCAATGAATGGACAAATAAATTTTCAAAGAAAGAGCTGGGGTGACTAACTTCCAGGATGAATTTAGGCCTAAAGAACTATAATAACAACTGTTTTTATTTGGTTCAGAGTAGGAAGAACCACAAAGGCATGCGCTCATTGTTTAGGGCAAATGATGTCATGTTTATAGGAGACAAAGAAAAAACAACTGTTTTCTGTTAAGGTTAATAAGCTGCAGGATGAAAAACATAGGCTCCAGGAAATGGAAGCCCAAGATGGGGGAGAAGAATGGGAAAAAAATACCTAATTGTTTTGAATAAGTTCATATATTGTGGTTCAGACAAATAGCATGTAAAGGGACCAGCATGCCTGTCAGAATCATGGCAAACAGGAAAGTAATAAAAGGTAGAAGATAGGAAAACACTGTCTTATTAGTCAAAAAAGGAAAGAAGATGGAGTTGAGAAACCACAACTAACTGTTAAATGGAGGCTTCGTCAACTCTTAGTGCAGTGAGTAGAAATTCACCAAGAGCCAGCAGTGATTCACTGTAAATCACTGGTAAAACCTCAGCAAGTCGTTCCTCTCAGCAGGAAGTATGGTGTGTATACAAGGCCTTTGTCAAATGTCTCCTCCAAGCACACAGGTATTATTAGGGAGTGTTGCGGATGAGGAAGAGAGTCCTTGTTTTTTAGTTGAGCCAGCTTGAGAGGGTCTCTGTTCTTTGTTCCTTGGCTTACGTGACACAGAGATAAAAATGACAGTATTTGCCTGAAGGAAGGCGAGTCTGAGCCACGAGGTGCAGGAGGTGCAGAGTGGCCTTGGGGACCTGAAACAGCCTCTGGGTGGGAAGGGGGAATTAGCTTCACTGAGATGGCACTGGAAAGGCATTTTAAGTAGTTGGGGTGTGGATGGGAGTGGAATTTATTTGTTAACTCCAAGTTTAATAATCATCCCTTTGTTCCATGATAAGAAAATGTGGGCTCATCCTTTAAAAATAGGGCTTCCCTGTCACTGGAAAAGCTTTGTATTGTATTGTCGTGTTTACCATATCTCAGCTCAGCAGAGGGAAAACACAGCCCAGCGGTGACATTAGTATTAACACGTACAAAGGGAAACATGAATAGTGTTTGTCTCTAGCAGAGAAAAACACACAATACCGCCGAGTGAAATGTGAGTAAGTTATTCTGACAGGGACTCCGTAATTCCACTGCCCCAAATGAATCATTTGTAGAGACCAAACAAGTATTAATAGAGAGAGGACACTGTCCTAAACAGAGGGACAAATATGACATTCTGTAATAGCTCTCTTTGTCATTTATGATTCAAAACAGATGAGCTTTAGAACACGTAATTTTATTGCTGAAATCAATAAATGCTGGCCTGGGGCCAGTGCTTAAAATAGCTGCTGCAACTGCCTGGCAGATGGAGAGATTGCTGCCGCAGGTCTCCTGACCTCACCCTTTGTCTGTGAGTCTAGACTCAAACCCAGTGTCCACACTACCGCCTCCCGTCCCAGGCCATAGTGGGCATTGGCCTTTCCCCATAGTTACTGAAGGGCTTCCCAGCACAGACCCAGCACCTCCACACCTTGGGGTGATGTGTCTTGGCTTCTCTCTTTTCTCAAAAGCCAAGCCAACCAAGCAAACCATATTCTTCCATGCTCTACAGGCCAAGCTACAAAGGTCATTGGTCGTTTCGGGACTTTTCCCTGCCATGTGGGGAAAGGATTTCATGCTTGGCTACGTGCTGATGTCTGCTACTGCCCTTACCGTGGGGCTCGCTCTAGAGTCTCCTAGAACTTTGGGATAGTGGTAAGAGCTGATCTAGGAGCCTGAAGTTGAAGGTTCTCATTGTCTGTTCTCACTGTCTGCCACTAATGGGCTGTGTGAGCTGGACAAGACCCTGTGGTTCTCTGGCCCTTGTTTCTCCATCTGCATCGGGTTGGGATTGGCCTGGGATCAGGAGCTTTCAAACTGTCCTGCAGAGGTGCTTCAAGGGGTCCACAGACTTTTAAGTAAAACTAGATTAAGATATTAAAGTGTCTTGGGGCACCTGGGTGGCTCAGTAGGTTGAGCCAAGCTTCTGACTTTGGCTCAGGCCATGATCTCATGGTTTGTGAGTTGGAGCCCCGTGATGGGCTCTATGCTGACAGTGCAGAACCTACTTCAGATCTTCTGGCCCCCTCTCTCTGGCCCTCCCCTGCTTGCACTCTCTCAAAAATAAACATTTGGGGCGCCTGGGTGGCTCAGTTGGTTAAGCGTCCAACTTTGGCTCAGGTCATGATCTCACAGTTCATGGGTTCAAGCCCCCATTGGGCTCTGTGCTGACAGCTAGCTCAGAGCCTAGAGCCTGCTTCAGATTCTGTGTCTTCCTCTCTCTCTGACCCTCCCCTGCTCACGCTGTCTGTCTCTCTCAGAAATAAAGAAAACATTAAAAAAATTAAAAAATAGTAAAGTATCTTTAAACAGTAATAAAAGACAGCAAAAATAATCAGATAGATTGTATTCTAATTTTAACCATAGGATATATGAGCACATCAATTTGAATTTCCATGTGAACTGATTCTGTGACCTTGGAAAAATCTTGTCTGGCCATCTCCCCTATGCATATGGTATTAAAATATCTTATAGATGCATACTGGCCTGGAAGGTTGCCATTCCTCACTGCTCTTATCTTTTTTTTTTTTTAATTTTTTTTTTAATGTTTTATTTATTTCTAGAAGAGAGAGAGGAGAGACAGCGTGAGCAGGGGAGGGTCAGAGAGAGAGGGAGTCACAGATTGAAACAGGCTCCAGGCTCTGAGTTGGCAGTCAGCACAGAGCCCGACGTGGGGCTTGAACCCACGAACCGCGAGATCATGACCCAAGCGAAAGTCGGACGCTTAACCGACTAAGCCACCCAGGCGCCCCTCCTCATTGCTCTTATCTTAAAATCAGGGCTGTATATGTGCCTTGCACAGCTCCTGTGTGCCACACTGGATTAAAGGCTATGCCAAGCTCAGATGCATCTGCTTGGCACACACTCTCCTTCCAGATTAATTCTCTCTTGGGCAATAATTTGTGAATGCCAAACATGTGGCAATGTGAAAATATTGTTGTAGATAATTTAAGCAATTTTGTAATTTCTGGGTGCTTATTACCTGATATATATTAAATATATGATATATAATAAATATCAAATATAATATACGATATATATCAAATATAATATATAATATGTGTATCAAATATTTATGGCGTATTATATATCAAATATTATATATGATGTATATCATACGTATTCTTACCTAACATATATAATAGCTTATATTATAATATAAATGTTATTTATATCATATTATATTTCATAGAATCTTTCAAGCTTTAATGATGATTTTATCAAACAAAGTGTCTCCTGAGATTGACAGAAGGGCTGTTAAAAGACTAGAGCTTATCCGTGGGGCAGGGTTTTTTTTGATACTAGGCAAAAACAATGAACAACAATGACAATGACAAAATAAGTTACTGAAGGGGACAGTATAGTTGTCATTTATTGTTCCAAGATCAAAATAGTCTCTTGCTCATATTTTCCAGGTTATAAATTTGAAGTAAAATAATTTCCTCTTAATAAAATACAATACATGTTTATTTTATAAACATCGAGACCCAAGGTAAGATTTAGTTTGAACGAGGAGAGCTGTTTCCTACTAAAAATGTTTGCAGTCCTCTGGGAGGACAATCCTTCCTACCTGCCCTGTCAGGGCAGCAGAGGCTACCCGTGTGAGAGGGGGACACCTGTTTGGTGGGACTTGGAGCTACCGAAAGGGTCTTTGATGTTGGTGTGGTTTTCTCTACCAGGAGGTCAAGTCTCTATGAGGATGGCCACCATGCCATGCTTCTGGAAGAACTGTCCAGAGAAGTAAATCACATGAGATGGGAAAGACTGACATTAGAACCTTCTCAGAGAGTAGGTTTGGGCTGCTCTGGAGGCTCTGGGTACATAAGTGGGGTAGAACAGAGAATTTCAAGGACAATGGAAACTGGAATTTTCTTATCACCTTCATGGTTCTGACAGCAACATTTTTATTCTAACTCTAGAGTAAATAATTTTCCAGAGTTTGGGGGAGAGGGCCATAGAATACCAATTATGGGCTCACCATGCTAGGAGACATTCTCAGCCTGTGTGATCCCTTAATCCTCACAACAACTTTGCAAGATTATTTCCAAATTACCATTATTTCCAAGTTACAGATGAGGAAATTGAGATTTGAGAGGTGGAACAATTTGCCCTAAGTGATCGTCCTGGCAAAAGGCAACTTGGAAGTGATAGCCTGGTCTCGCCTTCACATTCCACACTTGGCTGGAGAACTGAGCCTTTAGTACTAGAAAGGGATTGTGCTTGCATGACATTCGAGGTCTGTGCACACAGACAGGACAGAGAGCCACCAGGTGAAACAGGGACAGCAAGTCACTTACTGTAGGACTGAAGTCATTATTACTTTGGTTTGGCTTTTGCGGGGAATCACTCTATAGTCTGAGCTGAGTCACATCTGGTTTTAGCCTGAAGTGTAAACTAAGCTCCTGGCAAAGCAGACTGGGGGAGAAGCAGAACGAGCCTGAGTCTCTGAACCTATGCTCAAAACTTTCTGTCTGTTACTGATTACTAACAGTCGTAACAAAGCTTTCTTACAGCTGATTCTGGTTACTGATTTAACCGGGGTGTGGTAATGTTATGCGACTGCTATTCTGTGACGAGCCTTTTGAAGACGTCACTTCCATCCACTGGCCTGGAGCTCCGAGTGGGCAGAGGCTGTGCTGTTCAGAGCCCTACCCGCCCCCAGCATCTGGCATACCAGTTCTCAAGCACGGCTTTCCCCTGCAGAGATGGGGCCCAGAAAAGTGGACTGAAAACCATAATCTCCATCTGTCATTTTGTTGTGATATAATCAGGTGGAGACTCACTTACCTAAGTACCTAATAGGCAATCAATTTATTTTTCTTGAGCAATTTACTAAATAAAGGTTGAATGTTGTGGCGGCCATGGAAATGTGCTACTCACATCGCCTGCTGGCGGGCGATTAACTGATTAACATTAACTGACGCCCCCAACTGTAGCCCCTTCGGATCCACCACTGTGATCCCACAAGGCCATGCTTCCTGTGGGCTGCTTCCTGCCAATGACAGAACGTGGTGGGGATCCTCAAGGAGCCCACTACTGTGAGATGCAAGGCTCCTCTGATGGGTAACTTTGGCTTCAGGACAAAGTTATAGCCTGTTATAGGCTGAATTATGTCCCCCCAAATTGATGTCAAAGTCCTAAACCCCAGTACCTCAGAATGTGACTACATTCAGAGATGGAGTCTTTAAAGAGGCAATTAAGTTAAAATGAGGTCGCTGTGGTGCACCCTAATGCAATATGACTGGTGTCCTTATCAGAAGAGATTAGGACACAGCCATAGACAGAGGGAAGATGAAGTGCAGACACAGGCAGAAGGCAGCCATGTACAAGACAAGGGGAAAGGCCTCAGAAGGAAACAAATCCTGCCAACACCTTGGCGTCAGACTTCCAGCCTCCAAAACCGTGGGAGACTTACTGTTGTTTAAGCCACCCAGTCTGTAGTCCTTTGTTTACGGCAGCCCTAGTAAACCACCTTTTTCAACTGAAATGGTCTTGGAACTGTGCTGTCTTCTGAGACTCTCCCACCCTCCGCTCCCCTCCCGTGCCCCCTCTCCTTTCACAGGTGGGAGGCTCGCCTGGGGGCCTAAAGGCTTTCTCCACCTCCGTGGCCTCCTGCTCCTTCTACCTCGCAGCTGCTTCCCTTAACAAACCTCTTGCTTGTCTAAGCCCTTCTTGGCATCTGTTTCTAGAAGGACCCAAACAATAACAAATGTGATTTGTTTGGAACAATTTTTGGAAAAAAATTGTTTGGAAATGCAATATGTTCCTGAGATTATTAAAATTAAGTTATTATACTAGATGACAGCTTTTTTTAAGGCTTTATTGAAGAAACTTACAAATCAGGGATAGAGAGAGTGAGTGTGAGGGAGTATGAGCGGGAAAGGGGCAGGGAGAGGGGAGAGAAAATCCCAAGCAGGATCTATACTCTCAACATGGGGCTTGATCCCACAAACCATGAGCTCATGACCTGAGCAGAAATCAAGAGTCAGACGCTTAACTGACTGAGCCACCATGAACCCCCCGGATTTTTAAAAAATAAGCCCAAATTTATTTAGCCGTAAGTCCCACTTGCCAGGGTAGACAGGTTTTCTGCCATGACCATGTCTCCTGCCCTGACCCTCTGGGCACTCCAGCTGTCCTGCGGCCTCCTACCTCTGCATGGCAAGAGAAAGAAGGGACCCCCATGGGGAGAATTATAGCATGCCAGAGCTGAAAAGGACCTCAGGGATGATCACTCAAGTCCCACCCCTCCCCTCGCACCTGGGGAGACTGTCCGTTGACTTATGCAGAGTCATAGAGCTGATGAAAGCCTCATATTGGCAATTCCAGGAATGCCTGTCTTGGACGGAAACAGAGATTGTTATTTAAAGTAACATGTTTGGATTACCTGTGAGTCACTAGTCTCTTCTACTGGTTATCTCTGGTCTTATGAATGAAATACTGGTTTTTTGGTCACACATGTGACCAGGAGGGGAGAGGCCCTTCTCCTTTGCATCAACACTTGGGGCCATGTGTAGGCACAAGCTTGTGACAGTATGAGAGTGGGCTGACATTTTATGAGCTGTCACAGAGGATAAAGCCTGGCCTGGTAACTGAAGCCACCACACACACACACACACACACACACACACACACACACACACACAGAGTAACAAGACCCGCCTCGGGCTGGCAGCAGACCGGATAGGGGTGCCTCCCCATGCAGGTGTCTCCAGCCGGCCTCCCGTGGCCTCACCAGCAAGCCGGCTGAGCCTGTCCTGGCCAGCATGGGGTGCAGCAGCTGAGTGTGGGGGCTAGAGGTTTTAAACTGAAGCTTAGCTTGAGTCTGAGCCCTTCATATCCCACCTATTTCTTCAAAATCACTTATCACTGAATGGCTTGTGCTATTAATATGGGGATGATGACTAATCACTTCCCCCCTTTGGGATGGAGTTCTCTGATTCATAAAATTTTAGTGGGCAAATTGACTATGGTGATAATTGTACGTATCTGTGACTATACTGGAAACCACTGAAATGTACACTTGAAATAGGTGAAATGAGTGGCATGTGAATTATATCTCAGTAAAGCTGTTTTAAAAAATATATATAGGGATGATCTTAAGTGTTAGTGAAATGGGTCATCCTCTGCCTTCCCACACTTCTCAGAACCAGAAGGCCAATTTAGAGCTGAGTCACAGGATAAGAAAATCTCACAATTCTTGGATTATAAGAGACCTCGAGGCCCAGACTGTTTCTTCCAAAGCATCGACAATTTTGTAGGCAGTGATGGGACAGGACCTATCTCCCAAAACAGGTAGCCCAACCACTGTAATAAAAAACTGTACTTGAAAAAAACAGGCAACCTGCCTGCAGGCTATAGTTTGCCAGTTCAATTTTTGTTAATATTACAATTACAATATTATTTGCCTCACTGTTACATTTTTGGTGCTTCCTTAAATTTCACACCTGAGGCGAGTCCTACCACTGGAATACTGCTTTCTAGCCAGCACTTGCCCTCCACCTTCCTCCTACCAGTAGGCCAAGTTTTTCCTTTGAAAACAATCCCTGTCTCTGTCTATTCTCCATTTTGTGGTTCCTGTGGGATTGACCCAACCCTCACCCAGAAATGGACTGTGATGGGCTTAAACTAGTGACATATCCCTTCCCCCACAGGATGGTTGGCTCAAAGGGATGGGTAATGAAACTCCTTGAAGCAGAGTGCATTGGAAACTTTCGCTGGAGATACAGGACTCCCCCTCCTTGGATTTGTGGTGTGAGCAGGAATGGCCAGGAGCTGCGGGGGCACAGGAAATGACCAGGTAGCTCTGGGTCGTCCTCTGGATTCTGCCCAGATGGATTCCCAAAGGGAATCCAGAATGGGTGCAGGTTCTGTGGGGTCTGTAGCTTATACAACTTTGGTGCTGTCTTTAAGAAAACGATTATATAATTACAAATACATAGGTATAAACAAGATTACCTAACTAGAATGAGAAAAGAAGTTATAACAAATTACAAATTTAAAAGATCTCACAAACACCAAAATCATCGCAAGAGCCAGGTAAACAGTACACAATTTTTATTAATTAGTATCTGACACACCTCTGAAGTACTTTCCCTGTGTTTCTAGCTGCATACTACTTAATTGCCTCCTTATATTATGATTTGGTAATATAATTTTTTATATAGAGAAAAAAGATAGTCTTTCCTTTAATATGGATGATTACAATATTGTACTATTAACACTTTAGAGCAGTTTGTCACAGAATTGTAACTCATTATTGGTGTCATTTTTAGGATTCCTCACGGCTAAGGAAAGCTTAAGCATCATTTGCTTCATGGTAGATCTACCTCTGACCTCATTTCTCCCCCTGACATAAGCTACATGTTAGATGATGCCCCCCCCAGCCCTGCTTCTTAAACTCTATGTAAGACCTTGGCTCAAATTCCTAACCCAGGCTTTATAAAAAATAAAATACCCTTCCTACAGTTTTTGGAATTCCTGTATAGTGTATCATATACTTATGGTAGTTATTTTTGGGTAGCTCAGCATCTATTCACTCTATTTCTAGTGATAGTATTTTTGGTCTTTCTTCCCCTCCCCCATTATTCATCTGTATTGTTGTTTGGGACTCACCATTCAGTTGATGGACCCATCCTAGTTGATGTGCCCAAAATTCAGGTTGGGACACATTCGGGTTGCTATACAATATCAAAGACCAGAAATATATTACATTACTCCTGGCTGCCACTTTCGGCTCTGGGATAACCATGAGACTCAGAGTCCATGATGCTATACTGGTCTTTTATTGAAACTTTTGGGGAAGAGATGCTTGGTCTCTCCTGAAAAGGTGTGAGTTCTGATAAAGTATTAAAATTGTCAAAGGAATTTTAAGATTGTATGAGATGGTTGTAGAGAGGGGAAAAAAAACTTGGGCTAAATTTAACCTTCTTTGCTACCTTCCTGATATTTGAGAGAAGAGAATCCCTGTTTTATTGTTAGGTTGACAGATATCCAGGTTACTACCAAAGGAGAGAAGACACCAAAAAGGAAACTGAGGAGGATGAATAAAAGATGGAATTTTATTTTCTTAAAGAGACATTCAGCCCCTTGACCTTTAAGAGTAAATGATGAGCCCAGCCAAGGGCAAAACAATCCAGTATCGCTATAGCCAGAAAAGTTTATAACATTAACCAATGGCCCATATACTTCAAGTCACATTTAATGCCTAGAATGTTTGAGTTGGAAGGGCTCTTCTTAAAAGACAAGGTTTGGAAAGAGTAGGATTTCAATACTAAAAATAAATTTCATATTCAAGAGTCTGACTTGTAATTTTTATTAGTCTTCTTTCTCAAAGCGAGACACTGGAAACCCCCGTCTATCCATAGAGATCATGAAAATGTAAGATACATTCCATTCAGGATAGCCCTTTTCTCAGTCTATGTGGGTATATTTATGGATCTATCTTCCCCTAAATTTTAGCTCCTTCCAAAGACCTAGCTTATATTGCATTTTCCCCAACAAAGCCAGGCATAGAATGGACACTCAAAACAAGTTAGGTAGGGGCACCTGGGTGGCTCAGTAGTTAAAACGTTCAGATTCGGCTCGGGTCATGACCTCACAGTTTGTGAGTTTGAGCCCCACACTGGGCTCTGTGCTGACAGCTCAGAGCCTGGACCTGCTACAGTTCTATGTCTCCTCTCTCTGCCCCTCCCCCACTTGCACTCCCTCTCTCTCTCTCAAAAATAAATCAATGTTCTTTAAAAAATTTTTTTAATAATAAAATAAAACCTAGGCATACTCAGTTCTTGCACTGGCTGACTAGATAGAAATACTTGAACAAATTATTTTAACCTTTATGAAAGCTCTCAGCACATGCTTGGTCCAGAATATATGCTCTTCCCTCTGAATACATAAAACTGAGGAGAAAAACTGATTTCCCAGCAAACTACTAAGAATAATCCACGACTTCTGGACCCTTTGCCCAAGAGTCTTATGTGCCAATCTTTCTTCGGTCAAGAGGAAGACATTTTTGGAACTCATCTCACAATCTAGCTTTTTCATACTGCACAGGAAAGCTGTAACCCATAGCAACTCCTAGCCCTGACAGAATACGCTACAGAAGAAACCATGTGGCTGGGCTCACGCACAGCTGATTAAATATTTGAGCAACTCATTTTATAATGTGATTTCACTAAGTGCCTACCTATTGCACCAAACCCATTGGCAATTAGAGGACACAGAAATTGCCTCAGAATGCAAAGGCACATCTTTCATCACCTAAAATAGAAAAATCACTAATACTCTCCTGGAGGACGCAAATAAATATGTTGGGACATATGCCATTTTTAATGACTCAGGCAGAAGTAAGTCTATGTCAATGGGACTTCTCCAAGTTTGGCCAAATGTTACATGACAAGCAGTTGTAAAGCATGATTTAGAATTCATGTTCTGGTGGCAAAACCCAATGAGTGTAGCTAAGGTTGGGATTTACATTCATATTAACCTCCTGGAAAGCAATCACTTCTTTTTGAGTTGTCCATGGCTGCCTGATTTCCTCTGACGTCAATGAATTAGGCAGACTTCCTTCTAAACACATTAAAAAAAAAAAAAAAAAGAATCTAACGAGTTAGAATTTTCCACTCATGTGGAGCATAGAAAACATCAGCATCCGTCACATGTAATACGAGTAAGGGATGTTCCATGCAACATTTGTGTTAGTTTCACACATGAAGTGCATTATGGTATAAATGTATTACTTACTGTGGAACATTATAAGAAAAAACCCCAGAAAGTCACTGGGTTTGTGGAGTTCTGTTGTTAAGGTGGTTTTACCAAGTCTTCATCTATTGCCACAAATTTCAGTGAAAGTCAAATACAGTTACAGCTTATTTTTTAAAAAAATCTTTTTTAGTGTTTATTTTTGAGAGAGACAGAGAAAGAGTGTGAGCGGGAAAGGGGCAGAAAGAAAGAGGGAGACACAGAATCTGAAGGAGTCTCTGAGCTGTCAGCACAGAGCCTGACATGGGGTTCAAACTCACAGACCGCTAGATCATGACCTGAGTCGAAGTCGGATGCTTAACCAACTGAGCCACCCAGGTGCTCCAAGTTACAGCTTATATTGGTAATAAAATCTACTATTTGTTGGATGCCCACTACATCCCTGATAGTATGGAAGGTACCTCCCATCTTATTTTCAAGGTAAGGTAAGGTAAAAATTCCTATTTTAGCACTGAGGCATCCAAGGTTTTAAAAACTATTTATTGCTATGTCTAACATCATACCACTTGCAAATATCTCCCTCTAGGCCTGCCTCCTTTTTCCTTATGCATAGCATTTTAATGAAAAATAATTAGCACACCATTTATTGAAAGAATAATTAAGGATCTCTTAAAAATCTGTTGATTTAGGGTTGGAAAAGATTTGAAATATTCTGACTTAGTTGTTTGGGAATTTGCACACGCAAAGGTCTGGATCTCCTGGGAGAATGTCGGGAAAGACAGGGGCGAAGGAGGGATGTACAGCAGCCACACTTCCTAGAAACTGACTCAAATGATCTAAGGAAGATAAAAATTGGAGGCATTCTGCATCAACCCTGAAACCAGAGAAAGACATCCTTCCTATTGCAGGCTTGGGGAGATTTCTGTCATGTACAATCATCAGGGGCCAATTCACAATTCTACGTCATAAAAAGTCCTAACGGTCTCCCTGGCTCATACATCCCTTAATTTAGAGGGTTGGTAAACTGGCCTCTTTAGCTGGAATCTCTTCTCTTTTTCTCCCTCCCACCTTGCCTATCCTGGGCTTGCTTGCTCTTAGGAGATTTCCTTGCTCTCCCATTTCTTAGCTCTGTGTCATAGGGGAGGAGGGTCATAAGGAGCAGAATGGGGGTCTAGGAAAGGTAGCTGATTCCTGCAGGTTGTGTATCTCAGCTCTTAATCAACTGCTACCAGGTACTGATGGAAGAAGACTGGCAGGTAGGAGGGAAAGGCCGGAGTATTTCTTTACCTTTCTCTAACTCAGGGAGTATCTCCAGCAACTCTGTTTTTCCTCTGTGGCCCCAGCTGCAGTTGGACAGGCCCACCACAATTCCAGTTTCCCCTGTTTGTCTCCGGCCTAGAGGTCATAGTACAGTGGTTGCCTGCTGTTTCTAATCTCAGAACTGCCTCAACACACTCCGTTGGCTCCTTGCTTTTCCAATGCTTGTGTGATTTGTTCCCTGTACTAAAGTTCCATAGTCTTAAATACTCAGGGTCATTTCTATTTTTCTTGTTGGACTCTGACTGATACAGTGAGGTGAGTGGGACACTGGCCCAGAGCCATTCTCTGAGTCGAGGTTAGGTCCAGTGGGAACTCCTTGCTACTTGTTTACCTGAAGACAAATAACTATGTCTGTGTGCATTGGTAAATAATCAGGAAAAGTATCTGAGAATCTACTGACAAGGAGATGTGGTGGTGGATGCAGGCTCTGGTTCTGTTCTGCAAGCAGTATCATGACTGCTTCCTAGGTCTGACTCTGCAGTGGGGCTTGCATCATTCTTAGAGCCCAGGCCTGGCTAGATCTTGCTAAGAATGGGGAAGGAAGGAGGAAGGAAGGAAGGAAGGAAGGAAGGAAGGAAGGAAGGAAGGAAGGAAGGAAGGAAGGAAGGAAGGAAGGAAGGAAGGAAGGAAGGAGGGAGGGAGGGAGGGAGGAGGGGAGGGAGGGAGGGAGGGAAGGAAGAGAAAGAGGGAGGGACGGAGGGAGGGAGGGAGGCAGGACTCCATCACCACCTCCGCCACCCCATACTAAATTCCTCTCCAGTAACTGTGGGCCAAATAAAGGTCTTGCCTAGTTGTGAGAAGGACAAGAACCTGGGATACCCTGGGGTTTCCAGCCAAAGTATATTCTTCACCTGGCCGTGGTAGTTTATTTCTTTTGTTTTATGACAAACAAAATATATCCTGAAATAAAATTCATACATAATAAAACTTACCTACACTTACCACTTTAGCAAAAAGCAATTTAATACAACTATAATATAATGGGGAAATAAAATTAATGTGTTAATGATAAAATTTATTTCATGTCGATGGTAAGGTCTAATTTCACTAGAACATATGAACTGGTTTGCGCCCTTGCATAATAATACAGGAGTCGAGCTTGAAGAAAAGGAAACAGATAAGACTCCACTCAATATAAAGGATATAAAGGGGAGTAAGAGAGCAGTGGTCTTGTGGAGGACACCAAGGTAGGAACTAGTGTTAGGATACGTAACGGCAGACCAGAGTTATTTATCTGTGATAAGAGAAAGCAGGAAGTAGCCTTAATTGAAGCAAGACTAACATGCCAAGACAAATGACATACTGACATAGTGGAGAAGATGAGGAAGTGTGACACAGTCTCACTAATGAGCTGGGGCTTATTTATAAGCATAGTATCAGTTATTGCCTTTATTAGGAGATGGACTGAGTGACAGTTTCATGGAAAGCGCCCTTCCTATGTGGAAAGCGCACTTCCTATGTTGAAATGTTGCCACATGTTGACTCTTTTTTTAATTCCATCTTTAACACATTAAAGACACTTTGAGGTGGGGCACCTGGGTGGCTCCTTCAGTTATGTGTCCCACTCATTGTTTTGGCTCAGGTCATGATCTCACAGTTTCGTGAGTTTGAGCCCTGCATCCAGTTCTCTGCTGATGGTGTGGAGACTGCTTGGGATTCTCTCTCTCCCTCTCTCTCTCTGCCCTTCCTGCATTCACACTGCCTCTGTCTCTCTCAAAAATAAATAAATAAATAAACTTAAAAAAAAAAAAGACACATCAAGGACTGTATGCTTCAGTAGGTGACAGGGAATAAAGAATGGTCTGGACAAAGAGCAGTCATTCAAGAGTAGAATTGAGGGTCGCTATTAGAATAAGATGGAAAAAATACCAGGCAACCCTGAAATAAATGTATAATGTGATTACTAGATTTCTTATCATTGTTCTAACAATTATTAATAAGTGATGATAAAATTGTGACTATAAAAAGTTATTAATGAAGTGCCATGAGATTCTTGCATTTATTGTGTATCTGTATTTTAACAATTTTTGGAACTAAATCTGCTAAGGAATCTTCTAAGGGAGTTTCAAATTTCTTTTGTTACATTTTCACATGGAGCAGCTAGAAGTACAGACTAACACAGGGTGTGCAGCTCAAAGCAAGCATGTGACACAGTTCACTACAGTGATGAACAGCTTTCAGTATCATTCCAAACAAAATGAAGTATAAACTTCCCCTGATTTGCATAGAGTTTTATTCTTGGAGAATCAGTGTGTACATTAAGACCAAGCCCAAACTGCTTCATGTTATATGTAAACCAGAAGTCGTTTCTAGGCTCATATAATTCTAAAAAGGGGTTTCTACTATGTGAATACCTGCTGAAACATTCAAAAGTCATGCCAGGCTTGGGAAGAGTCATCACTCTATGGGACTGTCCTACCTATTGCTGGTCATTTTAGCATTGCCAGTCTGGTCACCAAATGCAAATAGTGTTCCTATAACCAAAACTCCTCTTCAAATTACAAAAATGCTCCCTGAGATGTGATATTACCCTTGGGGAACCACTGCTTTAAGGCATGAGATGACTGAATATACCTGTTCCCTAGCTGTTCCATACAGAGCCCGTCTTTACTCTACTCCCTCCTGTCTGTAGGGCCCCAGGGACTGAGCTAATGGCTGTTGCCCACTGCCAGGTTGATGTGGCTTTCCTGGGACATGATCCAGCTGCTGTAGTTCTGAACCACGTTAACGGGAGACTCCCCTATCCCCTTCCTCTAGGAGCAAGTGGCAGAGAGTCCACTGATTGCAATGTGACCTAGAGAGAGAGGAGTAAAGTGCCCCATGTATCTCACTGAGGTGATACAATGTATTGGCTCCTGAACTCTTGACCACAAATGTAACAACTGCTTAGTCAGCAGGATTCCTGTTGATTCCCCTCCCCCTTTGAATGATCTCAAGATCTCTTTAAGGTTAAATGCCCATCCATCACTCTCTCTACCCAGGCTGTTTCTAGCCCAAAGGATGGTCATGATGGTGCCTTTTTGTAAATTACTAACAGACATCCATCTTAGACACATCTATAGAAAAATGCCATAATACACTGATTTTGTCAAAATAAATCTCTGGATTTGCACTTTCTACAATGTGAATGTTTCCCTTTCTCCACTCCCAGTGCACAATCTGCCCAACGCTTTTCTTCCATATGGTTCAAGTCACTGCTACCTCCTGGTTTGGCTCATATTGCTGTTTGTAACCATTCTGATTCTGAATTAAATTAAGCACTGGGGTGCCTGGGTGGCTCAGTTGGTTGAGCATCTGACTCTTGATTTCAACTCAGGTCATGATCTCACAGTCGTGGGATTGAGTCCTGCATTGGGCTCTGTGCTGACAGTGTAGATGCTTGGGATTCTTACTATCCCAAGAAATAAATAAGTAAATAAACATTTTAAATTAACAAGTACCTAGTGGTCACCTACTGTGTGTAAGGCTCTGTGCTCAACACTAAGAGGTCAATATAAAAGGCATCAATACCTGGTGCCCTGAGAAACATAATTTGACTTTGTGAACAGAAAATGGGCTGTGTATTTCCCCGGCTGCTGCTTTTGGTCAGCAACTTGACGTTCGATAGTTTGGTTAACCTTACTGTGTAGATGGTTTCACAACAGAGACTCAACTGGTCTCCTACCCAGGTCATAGTAATTGTTTAAGATATGTTGATTTGGACAAAGATACAGGCAACTTAGATGTTTTAAAAGTGGGGGCTTACATGATTTCCTTCTACATAAGCATATCTACTTTGGTATCTGAGTATTGCTGGGAAAGTGTAAACTCTTGCCTTTTAAGAAACTCAATTTTCTCTTGAGACCAGCTGGAAGATATACCACTTTTTAGAGTGTCCACTGAGAATATTCTTATAGTGATTTCCTGGTGTGCTCCTTTTGTTTTTTAGCTGATAACGCACATAGAATATGCCCTTCTCAGGGAAAACTACACATTGGTAGTAAAAAAAAAAAATAATGGCTTTAATTAGTCTTCTGACATAATGCAAAAATGCAAGAATCCTAGTTTCCTTTAGAAGCTCTTCAACACTCTCTAAGATAATTCAAGCACACTAATAGAGTTGTCTCCATCATAGAAAGATGAGCAAACCATGCAAAAGTCCTTAGGAACCCTGGCATGGGATGCTTCATGGTGCCAGCCAAGGTTCTTGGTCACAAGCAATGGAAACCAAGTCTAGTCATTTAAGAAGAAAAGGAATTTTAACAGAATATTTTTATGGAATTCAGAAAGCTAGAGAACCAGACTTGGAAAATGGGTTGGAGGGAGAGAATCTATACAGTTGAAACAAGAGCCAAGGGCACATCCACCACTCAGTCAGTCCCACGAAGAGTCTGATGCAGCCACCAGAAGCCCGAATCCTGCTGCTGTCACGGACAGCAGGTGCCATGGCCATCCCTGGCCCTGCTTTCCTGAGCCCATATCTGGAGGCACCTGACTGGCCACACTCAGTTCATAGGCTCCTGCTCTAGTTATAAAAGAGGCTGGGACAATGAGTGTGGCCTTTTCTGCTTCTGTGGTGGTGACAGCTGGGCTCTGCATCCTACCAAACCTCAAGCTCAGGGGAATTCTGAAACACAGGAAGACCATTCGGATGCTAGGCCATGAAGTCAGGAGAATTCCTTTCTCTCATGCAATGGCTAAGGCGAATAATTGGGACAAGAATGTGTTTTATCTTACTCAACTGATTAGCATCATCACATTTTAAATCATTATCCCTTCTTTTCTGAAATTTAAAAAAAAATGAAAAAATCCAAAGTAACACTTTGGCTATGTTCATCCAAGAGCTTATGTTTGGGGATAAATGTCTTTTTCCTTGCTTAAGAAGCTAAAACCAGGGAATGTAAATTGGTGTGGCCACTGTGGAAAACAGCATGAAGATGTCTCAAAAAATTAAAACTACAACTACTAGTAACTCCACCTCTGGGTATATACCTGAAGGAAACTAAAACAATACGTTGAAGAGATACCTGCAGTTTATCACAGCATTATTTACAAAATCTAAGACATGGAAAAGCCTAACTGGGAGCACCAGGGTGGCTCAGTCGTTTAAGTGGTCAACTTCTTCAACTCAGGTCATGATATCATGGTTGGTGGGTTCGAGTCCCGTGTTGGGCTCTCTGCTGACAGCTCAGAGCCTGGAGCCTGCTTCTGATTCTGTGTCTCCCTCTCTGTCTCTGCCCCACCCCCACTCATGCTCTTTCTCTCTGTGTCTCTCAAAAAATTAATCAAAACATTAAAAAAACTCTAAGTGTCCATCAATGGATCAATGAATAAAGAAAATGTGTTAGCAGTAATTACCCATAAAAGGAAGGAAATACTGGCATTGTGACAACAGAAATGGATTTGAGGGCATCATACTAAGTGAAATAAGTCAAACAGAGAAAGATAAAGAATATATGACTTCATTCATGTGGAATCTGGGAAGAAAAATAAATTCAGAGAAACAGAATAGGTTCGTGATTTTGCCAGATGGGCAGCGGGTGACAGGGGAGCAAACAGTACAGACTTCCAGTTATAAGTTAAATAAATTAGTAAGACCTCAGCATGTAAGATGACTATAGTTAACAACACATACAACTGTATTGCATGTTTGAAAGGCGCTAAGAAACTAGATCTTACAAGGTCTCACGAGAAATAAAAGTTTTATATCATTATGTGGTGATGGGTGTTAACTAAATGTGGTAATCATTTTGCATTATATACATATATCAAATCATTATTCTGTGCACATAAAATTAATGTCGCATTAGCATTATATGCTGAGTATATCTTAATTCAAGAAAACCAACGCAGTACTTGAGGCACTGGGTTTCCTGTTGCCATCCTATGTCTTTCGTTGTTTCTTTCCCCATGATCAAGAATGTAAAGTGACTATTGCACACCAACAGAGTCCCCACTTCTCACTTCGCAATGAGCACTCAGTTCTAGTAGGCTGCCTGTCTGTCTCCAAACGAATGGAAACTTATCAAGCAATCTGTCCAGGACTTTTGCCCCCATTAAACTAGCTTTCAGTTGCTAAAGAGCTGACTTCTTGCTGGTTTGGAACTCTCTGGTAGCTTTCCTCTGAATATGGCCAAGGGAAAGTCGGCCACAGAAGTGTCCCTAAGCTAATGCGGCCAAAGTATGCACTTCAGCCTGTGGGCCAGTGAAGGCCAATGTGAATGTCAATGAATGTTTCAGTGGTATAAATCGCAGTCATCAAAATGATTATTGTACATTAAAATGGGTATATAATTAATTATATTAGTCCTGAAATGAAACTGTACTTGAAGGGATACCAAATTTAGCTCGATCTTCTTTCAAATCTGGCCATAGCCTTATGGTCCTGTTGTACACATTTTGATTTGGTTTTGTTTTTTCATGACAGTGGATGGGGAAAACAACATAACTGTCAAAGCACATCTGTGCTCTACTTTAATGACCTACGGGTAATAAATTATCCAGCCAGTTGCACAATCTTCCCTTCCTAATTCCTAAATGGCTAAGCAGTTGCAAGGCCAAATTATACAGCACTAACTAAAAAGTTAATACGGATGTGGATCACTGAATTAGCCTGTATCATTCAGATTTCCTCTACTTCTGCTGAAAACTGCCCTTCTTTTTTTGGTCACTCCTTAGGTTATTGGAATCAAGGATAGCCCACCTGGGTTGCTATATAATGGTCATTATTTGACCATTATATAATGATCACAGAGATCATGCATCCGTTTCACCCGTAAGTCCAGAGTATTTGTGAAAGAGCTTTGATATTTGTCAACCTTCCAGGAAGAGGCTTCAGAAGCATTTGTCACAATCAGCAAAGATAAAGAATAGTCATGATGATCATTCTTTAATACCTGACCTCTTTTAGGTCAAGAGGATGTGAAGGTCTTTTTAGAATCATATAATATTATAAATGTACAGGAAAATGGAAATTTATTTCTCGGTCATTTCCTTCACCAGAAAACTTCCTTTCTTATATACTTAGCAGAATCTGATATTTCAGAATCCCTTCACTGTAAAATATAACATCATAGAGAAATGTGCAAGAGAAAGGTACAGCTCAAGGATTAGTCACAAAGCAAGTGCTTGTGAACCCGCTACCCATGCTTACCTGAAAACCTGCACACAAATATTTATGGCAGCTCTTTCTGTAATTGCCAAATCCTGGAAACAACATTAATGTCTTTCAATGTTGTGAATGAATAAAATTATGGTATAGCCATACAACGGAATACTATTCAGTAATAAAACAGAACTAGCTACTACATGCAATAACTTGGGTGAATCTCAAAAGCATTATGAGAAGTAAAAGAAGCCATCTCAAAAGGTTACATATTATATGACTCCAATTTATGTGATAGTCTTGAAAACACAAAACTACAGTGATGGAAAACAGATCAGTGATTGCCAGGGGTAAAGGGGTAGGGAAGAGATAACTGTAAAAGGGTAGCATGAGGCTATTTTGGGGGGGGGGGTTATAGAAACCCCAAATCCTGATTTTGATGATGGTTACATAAGTCTACACATTTGTTAAAATTCACAGAATTGTACAGCAAAAGGGAAAAAAGTCATTTTTCCTGTAAGATTATTTTAAAAATTAAAGTAAAAGAAAAGAAATGGAACAGAGCAATCACCCTAGAGGCCTCCTGATTTCCCCTCCCAGGGACTACCTTCCTTACACTGAAGAGATAAGATTATATCTTAAATAGTTGTATATCAACCACTTTGGATTATCAATATGCTTAAATCCAGTCTGATTGCCGTCAAGTATCCAGTATCTGTTCTGAGTGAAGGGACTACTCAGTAAATCATAGACGTTCAGGGATATAAGTGCTGGCTTATTTGCATTTCCTGCTCCAACATATTTCATTCAGATTGGTGAAAATAACACAGTACAACCTCAAGAAATATTTACAGAATCAATAAACACTTAACAAAAGGTATAAGAGATTTGCAAATCCCTTGCAAATCATTATCAGTTCCATTGCCACTTAACCCAAAATCATCAAAAAGAGGAAGTGAAATTATCTGTAGATTTGCTATGATAGCATTGCAACCATGAAATAAGGGCAAGTAGATTCTCTACAAATTTTACTTTTGACAGCTTGCATTATTGTATCTATAGCAGAATGTTTTCTCTCTTCCCAAATAAAAACTCCTTGAGGAACTCTGTGGGACAAAAAATTGATCAAGTTAGCATAATTTTATATTTGGCTTTTGTTTTAAAGTTTATTTATTTTGAGAGAGAGAGAGAGAAGGAGGGAGAGAGGGAGAGCAGGGGAGGGGCAGAGAGAGAGAGGGAGAGAGAATCCCAAGCAGGTCCATACTGCCAGTGCAGAATCCGATGCAGGTCTCCAACTCACAAACCGAACTGTGAGATCATGACCTGAGCCTAAACCAAGAGTCAGACGCCCAACTGACTGAGCCACCCAGGTGCCCCAAGTTACCACAACTTTGAATAAAAACCTAGGCAGCTGAAAAAAAGAGAAAGTTATAAAATTAACCATGACCTGATTAGTATTTTAAAATTTGTTTTTTATTGAGAGAATACCTGCTTTGCTTTTTGTTGCTTTTGGTTTTAAGCTTCTAACTTGATATATGTGGTAATTTTTCTTTCATCACAAAGAATATTATTTGGTTATTAATAAGGTGATGTACCCATGTGTGACAAAGTAAACTTATTTTTATGTACTAAGGGTGGGTGTTAGAGGACTAACATCTGTTGTTTTTGTTTTGCATCCCCGTGCTCTCTCTTCTGGGACAGCACCCGCTTCCGTGGAAAGAAACAACCCCTTCACTTCTCTTTGAAGTTCTTAGCATCGCTGCCAACAGTGGTACCCTTGACCATGGTGGTATCCTTGGCCAAGGTGTTTGGCTCAGGGAAGGTCACATGACCAAATACCAGCCCAACAGAAGCTTCCCAAGGGAGTGTGTTGCTCTTCTTTCTTCCGGGGTCACTCGGCTAGTTTAACACATTCTGGAAATGTTGGGAGCTATTGCCTCCCCCCACCATTCTTTCCTCCCCACAGAAGGAGCCTAATCACAGTAGGAGAGGGGGAGATGGAGAGAGAAACATCATAGATTGTGGTTGCTACAGCCAAGCATCGTTGAAGATCCAAGTTCCTGGCCTGCTTGACAATACCCTTGTGAACCCTTCTTGCCAGAGTGTCAGTTATCTATGCCCTATACTCAATTGTAAACAATAAGAGTAATAGCAATAGCAGCAAACACTCACTGACCTTGTATGATGTATTCGGCGGCACTAAGTCTTTCGCCCCTGGTATCATATTTTATTCTCACAACCACTCTAGAATTTTTATAGGTTGATTCACTACCCTAGTTTAGAGTTGAGGAAACAGGCACAGAGAGGTTAAGAAATGTATCCAAGGTCACAAAGCTAGTAAGAAATGGAGGTGGGATGTAAGCTGAGGAAGTCAAACCTCAGATGGGTTTCTGAGCTTCCAGTGTGAGAGAGATGCAGACACAACAATTCTTGCTTCTTCACTGAAGCCTTCCTGCATCACACAGGCTACATTAAGTTCCCTATGTCCTGACTTTATTTATACTTGTGTCCATGTCACCAAGTGCTTAACATAAGAGGTAGTACAGAGTCGTGGGTTCAGAGTTGGGGTTCACATTCTAGCTTGGCCTCCTACTAGCAGTGTGACCTCAACCTCAGTTTACTCATTTGTAAAATGGGAATAAAAATAGTACCTAGCTCCTGATGTTGTTACAAGTATTAAACACATCAGTTTACTTAAGGGACTTAGGGCATGATCTATCATGTGAAAAATTGCTCTGTGTTAGCTGTTATCATCCTGAAGATGTTCTTCAAATGCTTTCGCGTCCACATTGCCTCCACACATAGAGGTTAAACTCTGTGAATGCTGGGTCCTTTGGTTCCTGTGGTAGCCTCTACAGAAGCTGGTGTGGTAGGGATCGAACAGTAGGCATTTATGGGTTGAATGCTTATGGGTGCAGCCTGCCATGTTTGACTCTGTGTCCCCTCTTGGAAGCATTATTAAAGATGCATAGGGGTGCCTGGATGGTTCAGTTGGTTAAGCATCTGACTCTTGATTTCAGCTTATGTCATAATTCATGGTTCGTGTGATCAAGTCCTGAGTCAGGCTCTGTGCTGAGAGTGCAGAGCCTGCTTGGGATTCTCTCTCACCCTCTCTCTGATCTTCCCCTGCTCACATGTGCATGCTCTGTCTCCCTCAAAATAAATAAACATTTTTTAAAAAGATGCATAAGGCACAAATGCTCATTTGGTGGTTTACTTTTTATGCCCTAAGTTCATACTGTGTCAGCGGAAATCTCCAATTAAATATTGATGTCCTATAAAAATCAGAAATGCAGACCTGAAAAATCAGGCACACTTTCTGGGAAACTTCCCACTCACGGTTCTGCATTTGGAAACCTGATGTTTCCCAGCAACTGTCCCAACTTGAGGCGGCCTGGAGAGGAGTGAGCAAGGGAGGGGACTGGAAAGGAAATGTGAGCTCTGAGAAAACAGTCATCTCTTTCAAAATATCACCACCAGAATGAGGCGCGTCACGTCCAGCTGACATTTCCATTTTATTGAAGAGATGCAAACAAATGATTTGGTTAGGGTTTCAGCCTTTATTGAATCAGTGTTAATTGCCCTCTGGGCTTTACTTAGTGAAATCACAAAGATCACCAGGCTCAAGCTACTGGAATCATCTTTGAGAAGAACAGCTTCACCATTTGTCAGCTGGAGACATCCATTAGTAGGTAATTTCCCTCTGCATGAGGCTGTGAATGAGCTCATAGGGTTGACTCCGAATTTTTAAAAGAGAGAAAGAGCAAAGTGTTGCAGGTGAACAGAACTGGGTTCAGAACCTTTCTTTGCCACCCATAGCTGTATGACATTCCAGACTCTTCTCTGCAAAATGGAAATAAATCACACCCACTCTGCTGGATTGTGTTAAGAATTTGCGATAATAGATGGAAAGAACCTAAACTGTGCCTTGCAAGTAGTGGGTGCTCAAAAAGTAACTTTCAGGAAAAGTATGATGCCAAAGGCAGGGAACAAAACAGCTGGGTTGAATGTTATCAGATTTACATTTAACAATTATTTCCTAACTAAGCAGATATATGCAACTTAAGAATTAAGATACATAGGGGCGCCTGGGTAGCTCAGTCGGTTAAGCGTCCGATTTCAGCGCATGTCAGGATCTCACAGTTCTAAGAGCCCCGTGTCCGGCTCTGTACTGACGGCTCGGAGCCTGGAGCCTGCTTCAGATACTCCATATCCTTGTCTCTGCCCCACCTGTTTGTGCTTTCTCTCAAGAATAAACAGACATAAAAAAAAAAAGAATATACATAGTTGAGAAATGGAGCTTAAACATACCTGTTTCTGTTCATCTTTGTATTTTAGCTGGTGTCTTTGATTATAGGGCCTTTTAACGTAAACGAAAGGCTTAAAACAGGGATAAAATATGTGCTGACACCTCCTTACCATGTATACATGACTAATTCCAATTACAGATTTTGTTGTTCTTGAGCCTGGATGTGGCTTCTCCATCCTTCTCAACACATTGCTCCAGATAGCCTTAACTAAATGAGCACGTTTAGTATTTGAGATAAATCCTGGCTTATTATTATTTGGAATCTTGGCTTACATTTGGATAATTCCAGGAATATGGAAACCTATAGGGTAGGTAATTTTGGTAGATAGGCCTTCTGTGCCCTTTAGATCACATCACAAACAGCTGCCAATAAAATATAAGGGGACAAACAGAAACATCCATTCACCTTGCAACTCTTCGAAATTTTGCTGCTTTTGGGGTGTCTGAGTGGCTCAGTCAGTTAA
Source organism: Hyaena hyaena (assembly GCF_003009895.1). Lineage (NCBI taxonomy): Eukaryota > Metazoa > Chordata > Mammalia > Carnivora > Hyaenidae > Hyaena > Hyaena hyaena. The sequence goes on from NW_024080647.1 coordinate 6,995,464, forward strand.
GCTTCTGACTCCTGATTTTGGCTCAGGTCATGACCTCATAATTCGTAAGTTCTGTGCTGACAATGCAGAGCCTGCTGGGGATTCTCTCTTCCTCTCTCTCTGTCCCTCCCCCACTTTCGCACCTGCTCTCTCTCTCAAAATAAATAAACCTAAAAAACTTTTAAAAGAAATTTTGCTGCTTATACTGTTGATTTTATGTGGAACTATCGGCATGAATTGTAATCAACACAACCTACTTCCTTTGAGAACTTGCTGTGTGTAACACGGAGTTGCCGTGAATACAACAGTGCAGAAAGCACAGGCTATGGAGGGATCTGAGACTTGAGGTGCCAACTGGATGCTGGTCCCTTCCTGTCATCCAGAGGAGAAGGGATGGACATGCACACCAAGGACCATGGCGTGTTTGAAGCCCTCACAGGGGTTCTTCACTGCAGTCAGGCATGTGAGGCTGCCCTTGGAGCCTGATGTCACCTTCCAGTAGACTCTGATGATGACTTAAGGCCTAAATATTTCTCATTACCCAAAATTTAAATGTTTGGGCTAAAACAGATTAGGTTCAGCAGGTCACACCATCCCCTAAGCACCTCCTTAAACACAGGTGCCCCAGATCGTCTGGAGATGGGAATCAGTAGGGAGCAGGTACAGAGACTTGCAGGTCAAAATGCCCATGGCTTTGCAAATTATGCTCCCAGAAGTCCGAGGGATTCCAGAAGGTGCCCTGGAAGCAGCTAGGGGAGTGAGTTGGTGGCTGAGGGGGTGAGGCCTTGCAACTATGTCCAGACCCCAGACATATTTCTCACCCTTCTGCTGCTACTGCCCTGCTCTAAGCTGCCTCATTTCTGGCGTGAATGGGGCAATATCCTGCTATCAGTCTCTTCCTGTCATCCTTCTCACCATCTCGTTTATTCTCAAGGCAGCAGCCAGAGTGAGCCTATTAAAACAGAAGTCACGCGAGGCTCCTCCTTAGCTTAGAGCTCGGCAGTGGCTCCGCATTTCCCTCAGTGTACAAGCCAAGTTCCTGTGACTAGACTCAGACTGTGGCTTGCACAATCCAGCGCCCCTTACCCCTGCAGCCTCGCCTCTCACTGCTCCCCTCCTTGTTTACGTACTCCTGTACCCTGGCATTTTTTCTGTTTCTCTGACATGCAAGGGTGTCTCCAAGTAGGGCCTTTGCTCAGACTGTTCTCTGCCTGGGATCCTCTTCTCTCAGACATCTCTTTGGTGGTTTCCTCTTCTTCTTTTTTTTTTTTAAATCTTTGCTGAAACCTCAGTTTCTCCATGAGGCTTCTCCTGACTTCCTTCTTACGGTTTTCATCACAACAACCTGGCACTCTGAACTCCCCTTCCTCTGGCTTACTTTACTTCTTTCTGTTAGATGTATCGCCAACGTATAATTTATTGATTAACTATGTTTATTGTTTATCATCTGCTTCTCTTTGCTAGATAATTAAATTCCATAAAATATATTTGTCCGTTGTTCCCTAATGTTTACTAGGCAGTTAGAACTTTGCCTGGTATGTAATAGGATTTCAAAAATAGGATTTCAATCAGTGTATAAATTAATAAATGAGTGAGTGAGTGAATGAATGAATGAGTGGGTTTCTGGACCCATCACCTCTTCATCAACCATAGCAATTTCATCTTTTAAAAAAATATTTATTTATTTAGAGAGAGAGAGGCAGAGAGAGAAAGAGAGTGAGGAAGGGTAGAGGGGAGGCAGAGAGACAATCCCAAGCAGCCCCTGCTCTCAGTGCAGAGCCCGACATGGGGTTCGATCCAACAAACCTTGAGATAACACCCTGAGCCGAAATCAAGAGTCAGACACTTAACTGAATGAGCCACCCAGGTGCCCCACAATTTCACCTTTACAACTGGTTTTGATGTTCGGCTTTGGCATAAGATTCCATCTGAAGAAAAGATTCAGCAGCTAAAAAGTCCATTTAGAAACAACCACCGTGGGGGTGCCTGAGTGGCTCAGCCGGTTGGGCGGCCAACTTTGGCTCAGGTCACGATCTCACAGTCCATGGGTTAGAGCCCCATGTCGGGCTCTGTGCTGTCGGCTCGGTGCCAGGAGCCTGCTTCTGATTCTGTGATTCACTCTTTCTCTGCCCCTCCCCTGCTCAAGCTCTGTCTCTCTCTGTCTCAAAAATAAAATAAACATTAAAAATTTTTAAAAAAAGAAACCACCACTGTGATCCAATATCTGTTTGGAAAGATGAAGGAGCAAGGGCCCCTGGGAGTCACACATCTGATTAGAGCAGAACTAGAGAATGACCCCACTTCTCCTGACTTATAACATCAGCCTCTTCGGTCTAGTTCATGCTCTTCGTTCCCTACTCCTACCTCAGTCTTTACATCTGTTTTTAAAGAAGCAGTGTTTCCCAATTAGTCAAGAGTTTGATGCTACGGAATAGGAGCAGGAGCTGCTCTCTGAACAGCCATTCCCCTTTTTTAAGCTCTGGTTACCGCAAGTGACAGCTTTGTAAGCGTGTGATAAGCTGGGTTTTCTATTTCCAGCTCAACCACCCCAGGTGTGATTAGGCTTATTGATGCTGTTGTTGCTAGTAATTAGCTTTTATATATAGTTTTTCTTCTGGCAACGCCCAGTTCCTAGAAATTTCGCAAGCGTTTCTCACATATGCAAACGTGAATGAAGTAATCACCACCTGTTCGGTACTTTCCTCCACAGAAGGTGTTTTCCCCTCTTCTTTTCTCCTTTATGGTAGCTCATCAAGGAAATAGTTGGCCAATCATCCAGCCAGAGCCACAGACACGCTTTATGGACTTTGTCTTGTTTCCCACTTTAAAAAAAAAATAAAAGGGCACCTGAGGGGCTCCGTTGGTTAAGCGTCCAACACTGGATCTTAGCTCAGGTGTTGTTCTCAGGGTTGTGAGTTCGAGCCCTGTGTTGGGGCTCCCCACTGGGCATGGAGCCTACTTAAAAAAAAAGATGAAGAAGAAAACTCGCCAAAAGGTTAGCTAGTAAATGCTGGCAACATAGCATTGTAATGGTAGTCATTCTAGGATGATTGGTCAAGGCCTCTAGCAGGGCTATTGCTAGATAGCTTTGCCCCCCAGGCCTGGCTGGGTTGGCCAAAGCTGCCTCAGCTTTATCACCTTCCCAGTCTATCACGTGTCTGTAATAGCATCCTCACTTTAACTTCCTGTGCCTTGCTTACCTACTGCTGTAAACTCATTGTTATCTGTCACCGAGCCCACCTAGAATGGAGACGCCATCAAAGCTGGGACCTCATCTGTGTTGTCCCTTACTGCGCCCCCGTGCCTCAAAGAGGGCTTGTCGTGAGCTAAGTATATACTTTCATTTAGCCAATAGTTCAGAAGCTTTACCTCATCTAGAGTTACTAATCTCTGTGCTAGCTCAGCCAACGCGTTTTCTCACCCTGTGTAAGCAATTTCCTGTATTATCTTACCTTTGTTTGAAATACCCAGAGGGGTTTCAGTTTTCAGGACTAGACCTGTCAGTGGATGAGACCACCACTCAATATCTGAAATAAAAAAATGAAAGCTGAATATATTGCTTACTACAGTAAAGGAGGAGATAGGCAAATACATTCTCTTTAAGCAGAGACATCTACTAATGCTATATAGGGATTTGGGGAATCCCCAATTCCAGGACTTGGAGGACTTTTAGAGGCAAGACTCATGTGGACATGATCTGCAGAAGTTTGGTTACTCAGCTGAGACTTTTGATGCCTGGGTGTCACTCAGAGCCAGGCGTATTAAAGTGAGTCCACCTCTGATTGACTGGCGTATAGAAGTGAGGGTTGACAGTAATTGGTTGGCTTGTGGAAGTCTGTTCAGTGAGGTCTGTTCAGTTGACCAGTTAAAACAAGTTTAACACTAATTTTGGTGCCTCCTTGTTACCAGGCCACAAAACAAGCAATTCTTTCTCAGGTTTGTGGTAATAATTTTTTACTTTAAAATGCTTTTATTACTACTATATTTTAATTCCAGTATAATTAACATACACTATTATATTAGTTTCAGGTGTACAATACAGCGATTCAAGAATCTTCTCCTACATTAGCCAGTGCTCCTCATTGATGAGTGTACTCTTAACCTCTACCTATTTCATCCATCCACCCACCCACCTTCCCTCTGGCTATCAACAGTCTGTTTTCTCTATATTTAAGAGTGTGTTTTTTATTTGTCTCTTTTGTATTTTGTTTGTTTTGTTTCTTAAATTCCACATGAGTGAAATCATATGGTATTTCTCTTTCTCTGACTTACTTGTTTCACTTAGCATTATGCCGTCTATAGCCATCCGTGTTGCAAATGGCAAGATTTCATTCTTTTTTATGGCTGAGTAATCGATGAACATTTTGGCTGCTTCCATATCTTGGCTATTGGAAATATTGCTGCAAAAACATTAGGGTGCATATATCTTCTTAAATTAGTGTTTTCATAATCTTTGGGCAAATATGCAGTAGTAGAATTACTGCATAATATTTTCCACAGTGGCTGCATCAGTTTGCATTCCCACCAACAGTGTACAGGGGTTTCTTTTCCTCCACATCCTTACCAACACTTGTTGTTTCTTGTGTTTTTGATTTTAGTCATTCTGACAGAGGTAAGATGAGATCTCATTGTGGTTTTCATGTGCAGTTCCCTAATGATTAGTGACACAGAACATCTTTTCATGTGTTTGTTGGCCAACTATATGTCTTTGGAGAAATGGCTGTTCATGTCTTCTCTCCATTTTTTAATTGGATTATTTGTTTTTTTGGTGTTGAGTTGTGTAAGTTCTTTATACATTTTAGATATTAACTCCTTATTGGATATGTCATTTGCAAATATCTTCTCCCATTCAGTAGGTTGCCTTTCCATTTTGTTGATGGCTTCCTTCACTGTGCAAAAGCTTTTTATTTTGGCAGAGCCCCTTGCCTGAGGAGTCATGCCTAGAAAAATACTGCTATGGCCAATGTCAGAGAATATTTTTATTCTCAGTTTCCCCTTTTCGGTCCTCATTTAGCAAAAGCTGCAAGAGAGATCGTCAAGGTATGTCCAGATCGTTGCCACTATAACTGATTTTCCTGAAAGGTATGGTTTCATTTGTAGACTTCCGGTTTTCAGGTTGCACACTGATCAGTGTGATCCCATCTTTTTTCATCATAAAATGATTTATTGAATGATCTGTCAGAACAATGACTTCTCAGTAGCACTCTCTAGACTCTGGAATACAAACATTGAACTGTAAGTAAGACAAATGAGCGTAACTAGAATTATGATATAAAATGGAGTGCGAAGACAATACAGAACCATGACCAGGATTTTCTAGGCCCAAGTGAGAAAGCAAGTCCAAATGTCTCCCTGTATCTCTCTCAGATAGTCATGTGTAATTACTTCTTCTAGGCTTGACATCGATTGCTCTACCCTACCCATAGCGTTAATCCAGGTACAACATGTAGTGCTTGCGATGGTGTGGGCTACCACCCAGTTGAGAAAAAGAAAATCCAAGTGCACAAAAGTTGTTTTTCTGGACATGAAACCTTCTGGAATTATAGAAACATAATCAAGGGAATCTTCTTCATGGAGTATAGAATATAGCGTTGCTGGGTTAAGAATGGTACTCCAGTGGATGCTAATATAAGAAAGAGAAAGTAATAATAATTCAAAATTTTCTAAGCTTTCTGTTGCTTCATTGTTGGTGTATAAAAATGCAACCGATTTCTGTACGTTGATTTTGTACCCTGCAACTTGGCTGAATTCTTGGATCAGTTCTAGTAGGCTTCTGGTGGAGTGTGTCGGGTTTTCGATGTAGAGTATCATGTCATCTGCGAAGAGTGAAAGTTTGACTTCCTCTTTGCCAATTCTGATGCCTTTGATTTCCTTTTGGTGTCTGATGGCTGATGCTAGGACTTCCAGCACTATGTTAAACAACAGTGGTGAGAGTGGACATCCCTGTCGTGTTCCTGATCTCAGGGGGAAAGCTCTCAGTTTTTC
>NW_024080647.1:7003042-7058381 GCF_003009895.1 Hyaena hyaena
GTCAGGCAGAGAAGGACAAATATCATATGTTTGCACGTAGAGGAGGATTAGGAGGAACTTAACTGAGGAACAAGGGGGAGAAGAAGGGCAGAAATGGTGGGGGAAAGGGAGAGAGGCAAACCATGAGAGACTCTTGAATGCTGACAAAAACTGAGGACTGATGGATGTGGGGGGGAGGGGGGGGAGGGGCATGGAGGAGGACACTTGTGGGGATGAGCACTGAGTGTTATGTGGAAACTAATTTGACAATAAACTATTTGTAAAAAATAAATAAATAAATAAATAAAATAAAATATGTTTAAATATGAAAAAAATATTTTCTAAGCTTTTAGTAGAAAAACAGTGGGTGCTTTCTGCTAGCAATAGGGATTTTGATATGTAACACAGATTTAAAGATTTTATATAAATTCCAAGGATGTCTTAACTGATTTTATTGAAGCTTCAGTTGCTCTGAAACAAAGAGTGTAAGCATTGTTATTAAATTAAAATTAAGGTGGGCCTTAATAGGCAATGGGCTTTTGAGACATGCCATGCTGTTAAGTTCTCATCCCTGAAATATGGCCTAATTTTCCATAAACAAAGTTTATATAATCTAGAAAGAATCAGTTTGGACTCTAATCCAATACTCTGATTATCCAATACTCTGATTAATCTGTTTAGTTCGTGGAGTCTTGTGCCCATAGGGATTCTGGGACCATAAAGTTGTAGGAGGTTTCTGGTTTTGTTTTGTTTTATTTATTTGTTTGTTTTTTTGTTTTGGTAACATCTTAATTCTGTAGGTGTTCTCATGTCTAAACCACCTATAATTTGATTATGTGCAGCTCAAGGACAAAATGTCTGGAAGTAGCTTTATTTATTAAATTTGTAAGTGTTTTATCACAGAGAATAAGGGTGTGTTCTTCTGATAATGATCTAAAAACATCAGTTACAGTCATTACATGCCTTCAAATTTGGCTTTTATTTTTATTGTTGTTGTTGTAATTTGTTATATGGTACAACCAGTCATTTCTACATTAAGTCAGTTTTTCTTTTTTTCTTACCATGTCAAGTTTCCCTTCCTTTTCAAACAGTTTTGAAATGTTTCTGTGAAGAATCTATATAGTGGGGATGCAGTGGCAGTTGGAGTATAGAGGGTAGTTGAAGATAATGGTGCCATCCACATATACAAGAACAAAAACAAGTATTGTTGTTTATCTTTAATCACAAACCATTCCCCTTGGCAATTTAGAGGAAGGACAGAGAATTCCTTTTCTCTTAGAGTGGCACCAGCACATAGATTTTTGGACAATTGTCCTTTCGGTTGTTGCCAATGTGGGACACCAGTTTTTCAGTGGCTCTTTTGCTTATAGTGTCCATAAGGGTCTTTATCCGTAGACTCAGATATTAACAGAAGAGAGGCCCTTTCAGTTCTTCTATCTAGAGATCCATAAATTATATGGGTTTCTAGCTTGTTTGCTCAATAAGACTATTGGAAAGTCTATCAATATACTGAATATTTTTTAAAGTGGCAAATGACATTCTAATTTTTTTCTGATCAGATTTCTTAATTCATGTTTAAGCCCATTCACAAAAAGAAAGGACCAAGTTCCCTTTTACTTCAGTATTAGATTTATCCCAGAACACTCTTTGAAATGATCCGAACTCTATTTTTCATCCATAGTTTACCAATTCACAGTTTTAAATTTTATTTCTAATTGTGGTTAGAAACACATAAGAATTAAATATTTACTTTATAATTTTGGATCTGAATTAAATCTAACTTTAGGGGCCCCTGGGTGGCTCAGGAGGATCTAGCATCTGACTCTTGATTTCTGCTCAGGTCGTTAATTCATGATCCTGAGATCGAGTCTGCCCACTGAGGGTGGAGCTTGCTAAGATTCTCTCTCTCTCCTTCTCTGCCTCTTCCCTGCTTGCATGAGCATGCACGCTTCCTCTCTCTCTCAAAAAAAATCTAACTTTACAAGAAAGACTTCTAAAACTTATGTAGTATATTTTCTATTTATTTAAAATTTTATATAGCTAGGTTATGTATATATTTTCTTTTTCATCATACTGATTTAAAATATATTTTTCTGTCAGAGGGGCTAAAAATTAATTGAATTACTTGGTATGGGTCTGTGGTCCGAGACAATAAGAATCTAACAAAATTCTGAATTCTATAGCAATATTTGGCCTGTCTTCTGATTATAGTCCTTGATTTGGCTCTAGACCAGAGTTTGTTTTGCCTTAGGCCAGGATTGTTTTTTCTTTTTTAAAACATTTTAATTCCAGTATAGTTATCGTGTAGTGTTATATTTGTGTCAGGTATACAATATAGTGATTCAACAGTTCTGTACATTGCTCAGTTGCTTATTAGACGAGGGTTTTAATTTGACTTCCACAAATTTGTTTTCTGGCCTATCAATTTTACAAAATGATAGTTCTTTTCCTGAGAAAATCCTGAAGAAAGAGTAACTCCTTAAAGAGGTCAGGTAAACGTGAGTAGAAAGAATAGGCAAGAATAGGTTTCAGAAGTTTACAAAGGCAAGATTATCTTGCATTTATGCTTTTAGTTTTAAGCCTGGGCATACCAATTAAAGAAGGAAATATTGACCGTTTGGGGTTTTGGCAAAAGTTCCCCTTAGCAGCCATTGTTACTCTGCATCAATGTATTTTCCCTCTACCAAAGAAAATGTAAGAGTCCTAATACTATGGCTTTATGTAGAAAGCAAAAGCTCTTTCAAGAAGAGGTTGAGACTTAACACAGAAAAACTTCATCATGAAAACAGAGGCCACTATGGCCAACCAACAGTGTGTGTGTCAATCATGTCTCGGTCACCCCAACCACGCGGAGGTTAGGCAGAGATAATCTGATCAAACAACTCAACAACTGTTGGCCTTAGATAATGACTAAATAACATGACCTTCTTTTATAAATTTACAATATCAGGAACGTCTGCATAAAGGTTTGTAGGGAATTTGAGGCAAAGTTTGACCAATAGCTTTTTCACAACTTGAACAATGAATGATCTAGAGGACTTTCAACTGTTGGTCCTGGATTAGAGCTGTCTTAGATTAGAGACTTCTCAGACCTATGTCTCCATCTCTTCTTTTAAATTTAACACGAAAAGACAATCTAGAGCAAAACAAAACCACATGAAATAAACTTAGTACATGTAGACAAACTACAGCAAACATAAGGCCAAAATCCAAAACAGAAAATAAGGTTCATGGTCAAAATATTTATCAAATGATATACCTTCAGAACAGAAGTGTAATGACTTTATATACAAAGACCTAAGTCTAATTACTTACCAAATGGTGTACCTACAAACCATGAGATCTAATTATTCAATCCAAAGATATAAGCCTAAAATTCTTATAAGCTTACAATGAGTATTGAGAGCTCAACGAAACTAGTCAGAACTTGGATTGTTGAGACTGACTTACCTGGCAACAGATTTGAAAAGACAAATGGAGTTTGAGTACTGGGGGCCCAGTGAGCCCCAGGGTTGGTCCAATAGTTCCCTGGAATGCTGCCAAACCAGTCTTCAAATCAATCTTGGCAGAACCTCCAGAAGTGTTAAAGGATCAAAGAGCCCTCACTCAACATGTTTTGTTTTTTTTTAAAGTTTATTTTACTGTTTACTACAGTAACAGAGAGCTATGTTAAATAGCACACTCTCCCTGAATAGGAAAGTCTGCCAATATTTTATAGGGGTTTGAGGAAGGATGGAGTTCAGGGTTTGGAGGATCTTCAGAGGGAAAATGTGTGACCTTATGCTTGGTTACTTATCTGAGACTGTTTTTGGCTGGCTGTCACTCAGAGGCATAGTTATCGAAATAAGTTCGTCCCCTACTGGCTCACCTTCAAGAGTAGGGGTTGGCTTGCAAAAGCATGTTCATTGGAGCAAATTATTGATCGGTTAAGCAGGTTTAAAATGAGTTTGGTGCCTTCTTATTACCATGGTTACAGAAAGATCAGTCTTTTCCTAAATTAATGAGTACTTTCTATGTTCAACCCCAATGGATACACCTCCCCTAGTTTAGGTCTGGACTCTAGATCTGTATCCCACCAAGCCCTTTATTAACTTTGTGGCATCTCTTGAAAAAGTTACTTTACTCAAATTTGGACTCTTCATTTGTAAGACCCGGCTAATGGTACCCACCTTTAGGATTATTGTGAAGATTAATGTTACAATGATCACGAGACCTGTAAATTATAAACCATCCTGAAAACATAAAACACTTGAAATCCTCTCAAGATGTGATAATATATGCCAGAGTGGTGTTTAAATTCTAAAGGGCTTTATAATCATAAATATTTATATGATCATTTTAGTATTTAAGTAGTTATTATCATGCCCTGTTCTTCAAGACCCAGCTCAAGTGTTCTTTCTTTCAAGAACATAGTTTTGACAACCCAAGTCTCCATGGATCTTCCTCTTCTCTGGATATTCACATTTCTTATCGGCACCATACAACTTAGCCCTTGTAATTATTCCATCCTGATTTACCCACTGCAATTTCAGCTCTTATTTTTCCAAGCAGATTTAAAGTTACTTGAAGCAAGAATCTTGTCTTTGGTGTTAATGAAGATACTCAGGGCAGCGTCTGTAAGGCAATGGAGCTTAGACTTGAGATAACACTTGCTATCCTGGATCCATTCCAACCCTCTCATTTTCCAAATGAAAAAACTGAGGCCCAGAAAGGGGTAAGTTGCTCATAGAATACAGAGCCAGAACTAGAACCCGTGTCTCCTACTCCTTGTCATCATTCTTCCTTCAGTGTCTCCAGTGCTGCTTTGTTAATATACCCATGGGTCCTGACACAGTTGCTGAGCTCATACTGGGTGCTCAGCAAACACCTATAAAATACCCTTCTCAAAGCCGAGTTTATTCAGGTATTTGGAAAGCGGAGCTTTCCATGACACTGTTGACAATCTAATTTAATACTATTGGGTCTTCCTCAGGTGGCAGCTTAATTCGTGATTGTGAATCATCTGACATTTCAATTCAGATTTATAGTTTTCATTCTCTTTTCCTGCTATAAGAAGTTCCACAAAGGATATCCCAACTCTCTTAAAGTACATACCCTCCCTCACTGCTTGCCAAAGTCTACACCAGTAATACAAATGGAAAGAATTAGTAATCACACAAAACCTTCCTGGTTAAACGTGGCAACGGAAAAACACATTGATCACATTCATAATGAAAATTAGATTTAAAAAGTGTAAGTCTAAAAACATATTTGCATGCATGAATTTGGTTTATTCTCATCCAAGTTATTTAAAACTGAGTTTGATGCTTCTGAGCTAATTGTTCTTTCTGGCTCTTTCTCCAGGCACTCAAATAGTCACTTAGCAAAATAGTAATGAAAGGCAATTGGCTCTTTTTAACTCCAATGCACAATGGCATTTTTTGCTTTTTGGAGGCTGTTGTAAATTAGACCCTGACATGGGAGAGAAGATTAGACAGGAAGGGGGCCCTTGCTCAGAAAAACCCCAGATCAGCAAATCCTTTCAGAAAGACTCCAAATTTCCATTAATACATAACAATAAGAGTTGTGCTAAGCATAGCAAGCAAGCCACCCCCAATCCTGTTCACTTGCTGCCTTATCTCTGGGAACACTGCACCTTCTACAAACAGGTTCCATTCTTGAGTCACAGCCCTGTTTAACTGAGTATTTTTCTCTCCCTCTCCCAAGAACCCTTTCTTCCCCCATCTCACTTTGTAAAAGAAAATATAACCAACCGGAAAGGGCAATTCATCAATCTGTAGTAGGAGGCATAACACTGTCCATATCTGTGTCCTAAAATCACTTTACTTGGAATTTATTCTAAAAGAAAAATCAAAAGAAGAGAAAATAATAACAAACTGGGATGAGTGAAAAATGTTTAACAATAGGGAAATGGTTATATTAATTATTACATATCTACTTCAAGGGTTATGATATCGAAGATTAACAGCAACAGAAACAGCTCTTAAATTATAATTATAAAGAGAGAAAAAATGGTATATTTGCATAGAGACTATTCTTGGAAGCATAAAATCTAGGACTACTTATGTACAAAGAATGGAAAGTAGTGGACAAAGACAGAAATAATTATTTATTTATTTTAATTTTTTAAAATATTTATTTATTTTTGAAAGAAATAGAGAGACAGAACGTGAGCAAGGGAGGGGCAGGCAGAGAGGGAGGCAATGAATCTGAAGCAGGCTCCAGGCTCTGAGCTGTCAGCACAGAGCCCCAACACAGAGCTCACATCGACCAGCCTTGAGATCATGACCTGAGCTGAAGTCGGACGCTTAACCAACTGAGCCACCCAGGCACCCCAAAACAAAAATAATTTAGATGAGAGTGGCAGGAGAATGGTTGTGTTTTGATGGTGATAATTTTTCAAAATGCTTTTTAATAATACAGAAAATTCATAGTTCATCAGGGTAGCTAGTCTTATGGCATACAAAACAGAGCTCTGGTTTGGAGTCAGGAAATGCCACTAACTGGCAATACCACCCTGGAAAATCCTTTCTCTCTGATCTTTCTTTCATTATCCATAAAATGAGAACACTGAGCAACCTTTTTCTAACTTGACTTGTAGTTGTAAATTCTATTACCTTTCATGGGCTTTTCTTCTTTATTCTAGTTAGTGTTTGAAAGTATTTTAAATGTTTAAAGACGGTAAACCTTGTCAAATTTCAGGGCCTTAGTCCAATAAAGAAACTCTCAAGCCTCAATCTCAAGCTTAGAGAAATGGGCTATGTAAAATGAAAAGTAATCTGCCTTGGCTCAAAAAGAGTCCTTTTTCTTAAGATTAAATCTTGCCTTTATCCACTCTCAGAGTGGCTCATACTGGCAACTTGCTGATGATTAAACAAGTAGTCATGCAGTCAAATGTCTTTAAAAGATGGATAAATAGGGTTATCCAAGGGCACTGTGATGCTGTGAGTGAATAAATCATGATGGCTGACAGAGGATGAGTTGCTCTTTTCTAATTGTTACAAGCACAATGATATCTGTATTTTAGTTCTATGTGCCAAGATGTCAGCAAGTCCAAGTCCTCAGAAGGTGGCAACATGATCACCAAATTGCCCCTGGGGGCTTTTGGGGACCTAAGAAGCAGTGTTTCTAGAACACATTTTATTTATCTTGGATCTCAAACTTAGTTCCTTTTCCAAGACTTCCCTTCTCCCTTTTCTCTTCAGACCCCAATTCAGCTCACCTCTTGGTTACACAAGCCCTAAATTTTGTGGCCTTATGCATATGGCTCCAAATCAATGGTCTTCCCCTTTACAAGCTGTATGACCATGCATCTTCTCTGACATTCAGAATCCAGTTATAAAGTCCTTCTTCATGCATCTGGGACATAAGTTATCTAGTACTTAATGTGTCTCTTGTACAGTATCAGGTACATGGGGAGTATTAAATAAATGTCAAAACCTTTCTGATTTCCCAATTCCCTCTTTTAAGAATCCCTGTCTAGGGGTGCCTGGGTGATTCAATTGGTTAAGCATCTGACTCAATCTTAGCTCAAGTCTTGAGCTCAGTGTTGTGAGTTCAAGCCCTGCACTGGCCTGCATGCTGGGATTGTATTCTTCGGGGGAAAAGGAAAAAGAGGAGAAGAAGGAGGAGGAGGAGGAGGAGGAGGAGGAAGAAGAAGAAGAAAAAGAAGAAGAAGAAGAAGAAGAAGAAGGAAGAAGAAGAAGAAGAAGTAAGAAAGAAAGAAAGAAAAAAAGAAAGAAAGAAAGAAAGAAAGAAAGAAAGAAAGAAAGAAAGAAAGAATCCTTGTCTATAGCACAATTGTTTGTAACACTTAATTTGGCACTTTGTATTATTTCTCAAACGACTCATATGGGTATAACTTATCTATTCAGTTTCATGGATGGAAGGTCAGTTACAGGATAAGCACCTATTGAACATGCTGGAAGCTTGGGGGAAAGTCCAGTAACATCATCCATTATGAAGAAACCAAAAATAGAACTAATATTTATTAGGTGGTTCTACATACCAGGCACTGTGCTGTGGACTTGGAATGCCCTAGCTCCTTTAATCCTTAAAAAAAAAAAAAAATCCCATGTGGTAGGTAATTTTACTGCCTCTCTACTAAAGGAAACATGACATTTAAAAAGGCTAATGAAGAGATAGTAAACAACAGCTGAGATCCGGAACCCATATCCTTCTGATTTTGAATATTAACTCTTGGTAAAAAAAACAGATTTACTATCAACAATGGTACTTGTAGATTTGCTACAGAGTAGCCAGCGCCCATTGTCCAATCCCAGATCTGCACAGGGTGTGGCGCCTTTGCTGAGGGACTGTTGGAAACCTGCCTGTGCGTAGTATTCTAGCTTTGATGTCACTAGAAAGCTCATATTTCTGCTCCTCCAGCTGCAGGGTGATACAGAAAGGAAAGAAGAGATTGTCAACTCCTCGACAAAGGTGCTCTTTAATAAGCTGCCCAGAAGAAAAGCAAGAGCGTCTCTAAGCCCCATCTCTATTCAGACTTTTCTTTAATGATATAATTGTTATTTCCTTCCATTGAGTCCCACAACATTTGATCCTGGTTTACGATAGATCTCTTTATCTGTATTGGTTTTAAATGATGAAATTCATAGCTTGGGAAAGAAACTCAGTAACCCTCACTGAACTTCAAAGTTTTGGAATCATCATCGAATATTTCAACATCCTGATATTCTAAGGATTCCAAATGGACCCAGACATTTCATGGACATCGTATACCAAGGTAATAATGATTGCATTCATTCATAGAATTGTTGAATCACTACACTGTACACTTGAAACTAATACAACATTATGTTAACTATTCTGTAATTCAAAATTTTTAAATAAAAATTAGAATAACAACAGACACTGTCCTCAGTAAAAAAAAAAAAAAGATTACATTTCTTTGAACTTCTGTCCTAAATATGGCCTTTGCCTAATTATTATTGCTACTTTTAAATATTAAAGTGAAACTGTACTCAAAATGTTATTAAAAACTGACCTCTGTGCCTGGGAGCTGAAATAAGTAATGAAAAGACAGAGCTTGGGTATAAAGAAGGAAGATAGTTTTATTACTTTGCCAGGCAAAGGAGGCTGCTACAGGCTAATGCCTCCAAGACTACAAGCCTGCCCAGTGTGTTTATAGGTCAATACAGGATCTGGAAGGTTTCAGAAGGAATCTGATAAAACCTCTCGGCCGCATCGGTCATGGCTTGAAGGTGGTCGCATGACTAGCGCTGGAGTGGCCATCCGAATCTCATTGCTAAGTGCATACGGGGTCAGCGAGATGTCAATAGTGATACTGAGTTTCTGGAACAAAGGATTCTACGGGAAAACAAGTGAGGAAGAGGGGGAGGCTTTAAGAATGAGGAGGAGAAAAATTTGTTCAGTTTAAAGTCAAGCTTTGCTGAAGCACTAGTGTGTCCATCTTAATTTCCATCCATCTTCATCTTTCTATAGTGGTTTAAAAACTCCGAGGATTGAGGTACAAGGTTGTAACAACACACAGGTAACACAAAATGGAAACTTTGAATATATGTTTCCATCAAAAGGTCCTGATACGTACAGATGTTGGCAAGGATGCAGAGCAAAAACAATTCTGGTATGCTGCTGGTTGCAAAGTAAACTGATACAACTACTTCGGAAGAAAAGTTGTCCATTTCTTGAAAAGTTAAATATACACCTATCACATGATGATTTACCCATTCTACTTTAGTTATTTACTCTGGAGAAATGAAAGCATATCCCACACCAAGTCTTATACATGAATATTCATAAACTGGAAACAATCTGAATATCCATCAAGAGGTGAATAGATACAAATTTAGCCTTCTGGATGGGGTCCGCTTCTTATCTTTAGCTTGGAAGGAGTTCCAATATGTAAAGAGTTTGGAAGTTGTCACTCTCATTCTTACAACAAGATAAAAGCTGAACACACTGAAAATGAGGGACTTAATGACTTTCTCATCAGAGATTCGAGGTAGCAGAGCGAACCACTGCTCTGAAATCTGGAGAGACACACAGGAGAATATGGACAATCCCAGCCAAGGCAGCCCATCTGGAACAGAAGCCACTGAAGCCATAAACTGATAGGAATACTTACACGGTAATGTTGACAAGTGCTGGCAACTGAGTGTGGACTGATGTGAAAGCGAGAGATTCCTGATATCCAAAGTCTCTGGGGTGGGTTTGTGGATGGTACACTTTCATGGGTTTTACCTCAGGGAATGCCACCAGATTCTCATGGTGAAGGGCCAAGCAAGAACCTTGGGAACCATTTTGAAATACTCTCAGCACGTTCTCCATAACAAAAGTCTACTCTCCAGAAAAAGAGACCTTACCAAAGCCTTACTGACTTGGGGAGAAAGGCAGTTACCCAGCTCGAACTTTCTATCCTTCCCATATCCCTAGAGGGCAAAAATTTTTTTAAATGTGAAGGTCACAGCCCAGAAACAAAAGCACACAAGAAGACTGAGATTTAATCATAGTATTGAGGCAAAGAAAGGCAAGGGAAATGTAGCTTAAGTTAAATCTCCCTACAGGCTCCAGCCCATTGACAGGCACTTGAAACATACAGAGGGTGACCTTCCTAAAGGAACTCTCAGCTGGCAGTCTTAGTGCCTTAATTTTTGTGTTTTATGAAACACTGAAAGTAACCTTATCTCAACTGCAGCTAGCCCCTCAAAGTCCTGAAAGCCTTGCTTTCAAATTCCTTAGAGACTTACACTTCCCCTAACACCACTAATTAAAACTATGCAATCATCAGCGTATTTCACTCATCACAGTCTCAGTGCACCTCTTTCTGTCCAAGGGTCCTGTCCCTGAACTATAATGAGATCACCGTTTTGTACCAAAATCATCTCAAGGATTCTTTCTTAGCTGTTCACTCATGAATCCAAAATTTCATAATTTCATCAGTATAGACTGCTTTCCCTCTTCAATATTTACCACCACATCAGTTAGCACTCCCTCATGAGAACAGTGGATAATAGTAATAAAGAACTGTAGGGCACAGAGACACTCTATTTAAGAAACTGTTTCTAGGGAAGCCCAAAGACTACAGATTAGACAAAAACAAGGACACAGAGGAAACTGAGGCCTCAGACACCTCCAGCTGCAGCAAATGGTAAACACAGCATAATTCTGCCAGGTAAACATAAAGCCCCACACTACAGATCTATTTTACCTGCATTCCTATTATTTAATACATCAGGTCTGGTGTTTTTTAAGAAACTACAGGCAAGAAATAAAAGGCAAGAAAAAAATGGAAGAGACAAAACAAACATTCAGAACCAGACTTAGATATGACACTGATCTTGGAATGATCAGACAGGGATTTTAAAAGAACCATGATTACTATGTTAAGGATTCTAATGGAAAAAGTAGAAAATATGCAAAAACAGGTGGACAATGTAAGCAGAGAGATGGAAATTTAAAAAAAAAAACACAAAAGGAAATGCTAGACATTAAAACACTATAGCAGAAATGAAGTTAAGACTCTGATGGGTAGACTAGGGACAGTTAGGAAAAGAGTCAGTGACTTTTATGATATGTCTATAGTAACTTCCCAAACTGAAATGCAAGTGTGGCAGGGTTCTCGCACAGAGAATGGTGACACCAAGGGTTTTTTGTTTTTTGTTTTTTTTTTTTCCAGGAAACAACTTTCTTTGTGCCGACACTGGCTAAAGTTGGGTTTGTACCTGAAAAACAGCCCCAAAGGCCATGTGGCATAGTTTTTTATACATATTCTAATTCTTTGTCTTATATATATGGGTAATGTATAGGCATATAGTCTGATCGGGTGGTCTCATGTTACAGGGTCAGGTGGGGAGTCATGAACATACACTAGCCAGGTTGCCTTCCTTATCTTGGGGTCTGTTTCTTTAAAACATTTTTTTAATGTTTCATTTTTATTTTTGAGAGAGAGAGAGAGAGACAGTGTGAACAGGGGAGGGTCAGAGAGAGAGGGACACACAGAATCCAAAGATAGGCTCCAGGCTCTGAGCTAGCTGTCAGCACAGAGCCCCATGTGGGGCTCGAACCCACAAAATGTTGAGATCATGACCTGAGCCAAGGTCAGACACTTAACCACCTGAGCCACCCAGGCACCCCACTTGGGGTCTATTTCTTTTAGGAAGGGGACTCTACCACACAAGGAGAAAAAATGAGTGATGGAAAAAACCCAGGGGCACCTGGCTGGCTCAGTTGTTGGAACATGCGACTCTTGGTCTCAGAGTCATGGGTTCGAGCCCAAGTTGGGCATGGAGCCTACTTCAAACAAAAACAAAAACAAAAACCCAAAACCAAAAAGCCCAGAGCAGACTGCCCACAAACTGTGTGACACTTTCAAAAGGTATAACATATGCAGAATACCAAGAGGAGAAAAAAGAGAGAGAGAACAAATATAATCCTTGAAGTAAAAACAGAAGAGAATTTTCCAGAATAGATGACAGATATCAAAGAACAAATCTGAGGAAACTCAGAGAACAAGCAGAAGAAATACAGACACACAAATCTGCACCTACGCGTGTCACATTCAAACTGCACAAAAACAAAAATAAAGAGAAAATCTTGAAAGAAGCCAAGGGGGAAAATACTTTACCTACAGAGGAAGAAGGAGAAGAGTTTTATTGGACTTCTTGGGGGTGTCTGGGTGGCTCAGTTGGTTAAGCATCCAACTCTTGGTTTTGACTCAAGTCATGATCTCAAGACTGTGCTGGTGGCAAGGAGTTTTCTTGGGATTCGCTCTCTCTCCTCTCCCTGCTCTTCTGCCACTCACGCGGTCTTGGTCTCTCTCAAAATAAATACATAAACTTAAAAAAAAAAAAAAAAAGAATTTGGCGCCTGGGTGGCTCAGTCAGTTAAACATCCAACTTCAGCTCAGGTCATGATCTAGCAGTTTGTGACTTTAAGTCCCACATCTGTCTCTGTGCTGGCAGCTCAGAGCTTGGAGCCTGCTTCAGATTCTGTGTCTCCCTCTCTCTCTGCCCTTCACCCACTCACACTCTGTTCCTCTCTCTCTTTCAAAAATATACAAACATTTAAAATAAAAGTTATATTGGACTTCTGGTCAGAAACAACACAAGGAGGAAGAGAGTGAAGTGAAACACTTAAAGTACTGAAAGAAAGAAACCATTAAAATAGAATTCTATATCCAGTGAAATTATCCTTCAGAAATAAAGGAGAAATAAAGACTTCTCAGACAAAGGAAAAGTAAAAGAATTCATTGCTAGCAAATCTGCCCTAAAAGAAATGTTAAAGTAAGTTCTTTAAGGAGAAGAAAAGTGACATAAGTCAGACATTCAGCTTTACATTAAAAAAGGAAACATGTCAGAGAAGGAAAAAACACAAGCAAAAATGTAATAGTTCTTATTCTTATTTGATTTGATGGATAACTGTTCAAAGTCACAATAGTAATATAGTGAAAATATATTTTGGTATAGTAATAATAATAGCAATGTTAATAATTATAGTATATGGGCAAGTAAAAATGAAAACAACATTATAAGAGATGAGAAGGAAAAATTGGGAATACTGTTTATAATATACCTGCAGTACCCATGACATAATAGTGTTATTTGAAAGTGAATTTAGATTAGTTGTAAATGTATCCTGCAAGCACTCGGGGCAACCACTAAAGGAATTTTTTAAAGAAATAGAATTGATTTGCTAAGAGAAAAGAGAAAATGAAATCCTATAAAATGCTCAATTAAGACCAGACAAGACAGAAAAAGAGGAAAAGAGGAGAAAAGGAAAAAATAATCAAATACTAAGTGCCTGGAATAGAAAACAGTTACAAACAAGTGAATGGATAAAAGAATTGTGGTTTATCCATTCAATATTCATTCACCAATATAAAGGAACAAACTATCGATATAGACAACATCATGGGTACATCTCAGAATAATGATGCTGAGTGAAGGAAGCTAGACAACCCTCCTCCAAAAGAAGGATGTATGTGTGTATGTCTCGAGATCATGACTTGAGTCAAAACCAAGAGTTGGGTGCTTAACCAACTGAGCCACTCAGACACCCCAAGAAGTCCAATAAAACTCTTCTCCTTCTTCCTCTGTAGGTAAAGTATTTTCCCCCTTGGCTTCTTTCAAGATTTTCTCTTTATTTTTGTTTTTGTGCAGTTTGAATGTGACACGCGTAGGTACAGATTTGTGTGTCTGTATTCTTCTATTTATATGAAATTCTTTACAGTACAAACTGATCTATAGTGATAGAAAGCAGCTGAGTAGCTCCCTGGGGACCAGAGGTGGTGGGTGAGTGAAGGTCAGGAAAGATGGATCGATCACAAAGAAGCATGAAGAAAGTGTTAGGAATGATGGATGTATTCATTATCTTGATTGAAGTGATAGTTTCATGGGCATATATTGTACGTCAAAAATCATGAAATTGTATGCTTTCAAGTAAGTGCAATTTATTGCATGTCAATTGCATCTCAAAAAATTTAAAACTTTTTTTTTTTACATGAGGAAAGACAGTGAGAATTGATAAAAGCATTGAGCATGGAGGTCTGAGAGGTCTGCCATTAAATTAACCATTTACTTGATATACGGTTGTGGGCAACTGATTTAAGTCCTCTGAATTAAAGCATCCTTCTCTGTAAAATGGATATTGTATCACTTCAGGTTTTGTTCATATATCTCAAAGCTCAGCAAAGGCTGAAATGGTTAGGCGTGTATTTGTCTTCTGGACAAGAATTTTGCATGTAGGCTGTCCAGAGCTGGCGTGGAGGATCAGTGACGTCACTGAGAAACCAACCTCCTTCAGCTTCCTTAGTGGCAGCTGCTGTTTCTCAAAACTTGTATTTTCTAGCAGTATGAGGGAGGAAGGGGAAAAGGCACCATCAGCTGGCCTCTTCCCATGATTCATAGCTGAGTCTCATACCTACCCATAGCTGAGAAAGGGTCTGGGAAGGCAAGTTTTTGTTCTCTAGACACTCTAGCACATAAGGGGGAGCAAAAAGGGGTTGGACTGGGTGTTGAAGGGTCCACCTTACACTAAGCGTACATACACATAACATACAAACAAGAAAAATCATGTTGCTATTTGTTTTCTAATGCCCCAGAAGGCCTAATCTGATCAGAGTTAGTCAGTGGTCTCTAATGCAAGTGCCATTATAATGCCATACCAAAATTCTTAGCTAATGGGACCTTGGCATATTAATATGCAGAATAGTAGAAACTGTGTTAACACCATGGGCTGTCCCAGATTTATTCCATCTGTTAAACTCGTAAGCCTGGAGGCAGAAGAGCTTCTACACAGTACTTCCCACTGGTGACAAGGTATTAGCAGAATTCCTAGGAAAGTGTTTGTCAGGTCACCCTAAGAGTCAAGGAATCCCAACATCAGCAAATTGGATAGAACTATGATAGCAATATGCATATGAACCTAGAGAAAAGGCTTAATGTCAGGTCTTCATACAGGCCTTTATGAGCCATTCAACCCGAGGTGTCCCTTTGTACCACGGTAGTGCTTTCTTTCATTATCACATTGCATTTTCTGAAGTGCTCCTGAGATTGTTTATTGTCCGTCTCCTTCCCCAACTTCGAAAACTTAATTCCATAAGAGCAAGGACGTTTTGTGTCTTAGTCACAGCTATACATCTAGATTCTTAAAAAGTATTTGCCCTGTGATAAATATTTGAAATAAACCTTTTGAATGCCCCTTTAAAAATTTTTTTAATGTTTATTTATTTTTGAGAGAGACACACACACACAGAGTGTGAGCAGGGGAGGGGCAGAGAGAGAGGGAGACAAAGAATAAAAAGCAGGAACAAGGCTCTGAGCTGTCAGCACAGAGCCCACTGCAGGGCTTGAACTCACAAACTACAAGATCATGACCTGAGCCAAAGTCAGATGCTTAACCAACTGAGCCATCCAGGCTCTCCTTGAATGCCCTTTCATTCACTTATATATAGTTATCCTCTCCCATCTAGTTAACTCGCATCACCTCACATATTTTTCTTCCTCTTTGTGAGAACATTTAAATTCTACCCTCTTTGTAAATGTCATTGTACAATACAGTGTGTTATACTCTATAGTTACTATGTTATACATGAGGTCTTCAAACCTTTTTCATCTTATAGCTGAAAGTTTGTGCTCTTTTACCACATATTATACCACATATCATATATGTTGTTTAAATATCATAGAGATCACATGGTACCCACTTTTTGCTCTGTCTTTCAAATCTTTATCAAATATCAAAATTAGTATTTTGACCTAAATCCTGGGAATGAATCTGGGAGAAAGTTTTGTGAATTGTTGAAGTGTACGTAAAAGAAAATTAGATTTTAAAGAAATAATCTTCTAAGCATGTTTGATCCACATTAAAGCTAATGTTTTAGGTATAGAATGCATTACTTTTTTAAAAACCAAGTGATCAAGCTGTTGATTTGATTTTTAAATTTACACTTAACTAAGGCTTTTTAAATTGGCATGTTGCAGTCTGTTACGTGGGATGTCTCTTTGAGTGTGTTCATGTATGTAACCACAAAGAGGCAAGATTGTGCTATTTCATTTGTGCAAAGATGTGCGTACCTAAACCCAATGAGAAACATGAAATCTCTAAAAACAGTTTTCTGCAGCCAATATGTCATTGCCAATACTCCCAGCTTCATAATTATTGGGAAGTTTCTCTTCTGTTTTCATTTCATTTCATTTTTTCTGTTTTTCATAATCTGAAAAATTGGGGGGCATAGTCTACATTCAGACAGCTGTATTTAGTTATTTTGTCATGTGAATCTTCACTATAATATGGCATTAGAACACATCTTCAAGGTCATTCGGTTCTGACCTCATATTGGTCTTTAGCGTTTAGTTGAGATGTTCTAATACTAAGGAGCCAACCCATTGACAAAACTTATGAAGGCTCCACTAGAGGGCAGCAAAGTGAAAACCAAATTAAAATTTGCCAACAGAAAGGCTGATGGCATAAAAAAAATTTTGTTGCAAATAAGATTTCATACATGCAAAAAAAAAATAAAATTAATTCAGTGTTGTAAAATAATTTATATGCAAAATTTCCCCCTTTCTTGGAAGTAGTGGTCCAAAGACTCACTAGGTTGAAGAGCAAAGTGAGAATAGAATTGTTCTTAATCCCACCTCTGGCACTAATTGTGCCATTTGAGACAGTCTATAGTTTGCCTATCTGGTCCTATTCTATAATATCGGGTTTGCACAAAATAATTCTTAAAATTCTTTTCAACTCTAAAATCTCACGGTTTTATGATTTATGATTATATTTTAATCATTTTAATGTCTTGCTGATTAGGCTCTTAACATTGTTTGACCATCATAACTAGATATTAGTGGAGATTCTGTTTGGAAACACTCACCATTATATCATGGAAAATTTAGGTTACTGAAATATGTTGATGTTACCTTAATAAAATGACACATCTGCCCCGAATTATTATTTGTATATAATCTCGTGACAATAGTGATTGCAATGTCTTCCGGAATAAGGTTTTGCTATTTAAACCGTCAGTGCAATCTTGTGAGGTTCTTTTTTAAGTTTATTTATTTATTTTGAGAGAGAGAGAGAATCCCAAGCAGGATCCACACTGTCATTACAGACCCCATTGAAACATGAGATCATAATCTGAGCTGAAACCAAGAGTCAGACAATTAACCAACTATGTCCCCCAGGTACCCTGTTTTTATTAAGAGGAAAAAAAAAGCAAAGGTGTCTGGGTAGCTTAGTTTGGGTGGCTTAGTTGGTTGAGCATCCCACTTAGGATCATGATCATGATCTCGCAGATATCGATTTTGAGCCCCAAGTTGGGCTTTGTGCTGACAGCTCAGAGCCTGGAGGCTCCTTCAGATTCTTTGTCTCCCTCTCTCTCTGCCCCTCCCGGCTCTTGCTCTCTCTGTCTCAAAAGTAAACAGACTTTTTTTTTAAAGCAACAAAATAAAGTCCCACAATGATGTATTTGGATGTATGCATAAGAAAGCAAGAAATGTGGCTTGTTTGGCATCTGAGCAAGGGAGGAAAATCATCCTTTAAAACATAACAAACTTATTATATTAGAAGCCAGAGGTAGAACACTATTAGAAGTGTGTTCTAGACTCCCTCCCCTGGCACATTAGCTCAGCTGGGGCCAATTAGGCTAGTACTCCCTTTTCTACTACTCAGAGGCTAGTTAGCATCTTCCTCAGACAGAGTCTTAGACATTAACATGAGGTAATAAATTGCTCCTTTCAACCAATTTGCTTTTCCACTAGGGGGTGAGGCTGTGAAGAGACCCCAGACTCAGGATCAAAGATTTCAGATATAAGTTGCAGTCCCACAAGAGTAATGAGATGTACCCTTCAGCTGTTGGTATTACTTCCAGAAAGTAATGAGTAAAACACTGATTGCCTCCGTGCAAATCCTGACTCGACTCTATATTCTGTGCCTGGGGACAACTGTGCCTTTCAGGTTTTAAAAATTAATACTTGTAAAAACTATTATCATTTTAGCTTGGAATATTAAAATGGCTTCATTTTTTCCGGTGGTTTTCCAGCAAGATGTTGCTAAAAGTATCAGGTTGGAGCTTCTATTAATAACTCACTGTTGACCTTTAACAAGTTGTTTCACCTCTTTTGGCCTCAAGTTTTTCACCAGAGTCTTAAACAATGCTGCAAAAGTAATGCACGCTCTAAGATGGTCTCAATGGATGTCGTGAAATAAACAAACTTCAATATGAGGAGGTTGAAGCAAAAAGATCACCAGAGCACCCTCTAGTTTTAACACTTCCTGTGATTCATTATCTCCCAATAGGTCCGTGGGGGTACATGAAATGAAATTGCCTGTCCATATGAGGAAACACTACTGCAGAACACCATACCATTTGCTGAAGCAAATTTTTAAGGTATTTACACAAAATATTACATTCTTTATTGTGATAATTAATCCAGCAACATATGTGCCAATATTGGACTGACCAAAGGCCTGAGTTAGAAGAATAAATACACTTTCATTTTGTCCGAGGCGGCTGTCCGTGTCCGAGCCCCCAGCGCGCCGGGCGCGCCCCGAGGGGACGCTCTGGGGCCCGGGCGGCCTCAGGGCAGCAGCAGGGAGCCCAGCAGCAGCTCGCCCTGGCCCCGCTGGCCGCCCCGCTCCAGGCCGCGACCCCGCGGCTCGGCCTGGACCCGCACGGCCAGGCGGCGCACCTGGTCCTCCGACAGTCCGTCCACGCACAGGTCCTGGTCGAAGGCGGCCTTGCGGCTCCGCGGGACCACGGCGCTGCGCTGCGAGCGCGTCTGGCCCGGCGGCCGCAGGACGAAGCTGACGCGGCAGCCGACGGCGGGCGACGCGGCGGTCCCCGCGGCCGGGCCCTCGGCGCCCAGCAGCCGGACGCGGAGCCGCCCGCTGGCGCGGCTGTACTCGGCGGCCAGGCGCAGGGCGCCCCCGGCGCGGCCCAGGCCCACGGTGCCCTCGGCCTCCAGGCGCTCGGGCCGCGGGCCGGCGCAGGGCAGCGGCGGCGGTGGGGACGCGGACGCGGCCTGGGGCCCGGGCCCCGAGACGGCGCCGCGCTCCTCGTCCTCGTCGCCGTCGCCGCTGGACACGGAGCGGGCGCGGGCCGGGCCTCGGCTCCTCCGGGCCCGCAGCGCGCGGCGCAGCAGCCCTTGCGGCGCGCGCAGGAGGCGGCGGGCGCGGAGCGGCGGGGCGGGCGCGTCCGGGGGCGCGCGGGGGCCCGCGGGGAGCGCGGGGGCGGAGGCGGGAGCTGCGTCCCGGGGCGCGAGCGGGGCGGCGGCGGGGCCCCCGAGGAAGAGCGACTCCTTGCGGCGGGTGTGCGGGCTCTCGAGCAGCGCGCAGAAGCCGTAGGCGGTGAGCGCGCGGGGCAGGTGCGGCAGCGACAGCGCTGCCTGCGAGCGCGGGTCCCAGTCCGTGTGCGCCGCGCTGTCTATTTCTGCTGCTTCGCTCCAGGAAACCCGAAGTGCAGCCAGGGCAGTGCAGGACGCGAGTCGTGGGGGGATGCAGAACTCGGGGATGCGGTCCGGGGTGAGCACGTTTGCGCAGGCGGCAGGAGTGAGGGCCGGGACTTGGTGCGCCCGACCCTGAAGAATCCCGTTCCTGCGTTCGGGACCAAAGCCGAGCCTCTCCAGGCACCACATGAGGCCGCGCGCGGGTGCGGAAATCCGAGCAATTCTGTGCCGGTGCTGATCGGCTTGCACTTTGCAAGGGTGCCCTAGTCAGAGGGAGCCCTGCGAGACGCAGCAATTCCCGTGTCTCTTCTGCTGCTTCAGGGGTGCTTTCTCTTGCCTCCCTGGAACGAGGCAAACTGCCACTCACGCTATTGCAAGCTGTGTTTCACCGACGGAAAAACCATCGTTCTTCTCTGGTCTCTAGGAGTCATGTACACTTCGGGGCTTGTTTTAATCTCGATCCTCCTTCGCTGGCCTAAAGCGGAGATTCTCAAAATGTTGGCTTCTAATGTTGGTCGCGCTGTCGTCAATGCCAAGAGGCGCTTTGCTTGGCAATCGCCTCTCGAATCCTTGGATGATTGCACTCCAGTCCTCAGCGAGAAATAAAATAATGATTATCCCTTCTAGGACTCACGGCTTGCGCCCAAGCGAGTCCCTCCTCGCGTACCTGGAGTCCGGTGTCTGATGGTTGTTTGCACGGTTCTGCCTGAAGCACCGAGCCGGTGAGGCGCGCCGCCTCTGGGAGGGCCAGAGCCTGAGAAGCCAGACTCACCACCGCGGTTCAAGGACAGCGGGTCTGAGCTTTTATACCCGGGGGCCCGGCGCGCTGGCCAATGGGTGGGCGCCAGAAGGGCTGCTCTGTAACCTGACGCCGGGGCTTCCGCCTTGCCAGGAGGCTAGGTCGACTGAGCAAGTTCAAGGCTAGAGCTCCTCACCCTTGCGTTCTGTTGGGGGTGTTCTTCTCTGAAACCCTAAACAAGTTTCCATTTCCTCACGTGCAAAGAGTGTTAAATGTTGGCTGTATAGTCATTGGGACGATCCGCCTGCATATGAATGTGAATGCACCCAACACTAAAAGAAGAGTCGTGTTTGGCTTATTCTTGCCCTAATATTATCCCCCTCCCCCAAAGACAGCTTTCGGAATTTCTTACCTGCTTTCTGGTTTTCGGTCTTGATTTTAAAAGTATTTCCTCTTTTAATTGTAAGCCACTCTGGGCACAGGAACCTTATGGGATGCTGAAAATAATTCCGATCTTGATCGGGTTGAGGTTACACACGTGTTTACATACGTTAAAAAATTAGTTGGCATACACTTAAGCTTGTTTATAAGATTGTATGTATCTTATACCTTAACTTTAAAAAATCACACCCCACTCCTTAAGCCATGGATGCTGAGTTTTATTGGGAAAATATACTCCTATGTACAATTGTGCCTTTGCAACCTTCCCTTTGGGGGCACTTCAACCACCTCTGACCGTTCTAGGCTGTATCCACCTGGGATACTCTTTCTCTTCCATTTAAAAATTCACCTATGTTCCTTCTGTAAGGGAACTGCTTCCAGCTAGCTCAGATTAAAAGAGATCTGAGGCATTTTGTTTAGCATTTGAGTGTATGCTATTTCTGCTTTAAGATATTGCCTTGGTAGTGAATTACCTCTCCAAATAATGTTCAGTAATTAAACAAAATAATGATCAGCGAATTGAATCCATCCAAAGGTGGTTGTAGGATGGGGCACGTGCATTTTGTTTCTAGGATAAACACACACAGCCCTGTGCTTGAGGATTTACAGAGAGTTTCCAGATAACTGTCACATAAACCTGCAACTTGTGATTATTCGTACTAACTTGTCAAGTTCACATAATGATGGGAAATTGAGGAAATAATACACATTAGTGGGCATAAATAATTTGCTTTGGGAATTAAATGAATTTAATAATGTAATATATTTAGCATTGTGCCTAGAACATGGTAAATGCTAAATACACAGAAGTGGTGATTATTAGGGGCGACTGGGTGGCTCAGTCAGTTGAGAAATGACTTCGGCTCAGGTCCTGAATCATCTTGTGGCTGGTATTTTCGAGCTCCACCTCAGGCTCTGTGCTGACAGTTCAGAGTCTGGAGCCTGCTTCAGATTCTGTCTCCTTCTCTCTCTGCCCCTCCCCCACTCACCCTTGGTCTCTCTCTCTCTCTCTCTCTTTCTCTCTCAAAAATAAATAAACATTAAAAAATTTTTTTTAAATAGAAGAGAGGCTATTGAGGGCTATGGTTAAGAAAATTGGGTCTAAAATCAGATCTTGTTTTGATTGTAGAATGGCTCCTTACTACGTGAACTGAGCGAGTTATGTAACCTTTCTAAGCCACAGGATCAAATGTACAATAGTAGGTTGGTCCTTTGAGAGGTAATGAAATTAATTATGGCAAAGAAGAGGCCCAGGAGAGCTCCCTCACCCCTTCTGATAATAATAGTTTGTACCTGTAGAGTTGTCATAAGTATATGATAAGATAATGCATACAAAGAGATTAGCATATAGCCTGACATATACGATGTCTGATTTTATATTTGTTGTTACTGTAGAAGAGAACAAATGTTCATTTATTCATTCAAAGCAATATTTACTGAATGCTTCCTGGATTTCAGCCACCCTGCTAGGCAGGTGGATCTGTGCTGGACAAGATCACATCAGCTATATACATCTATCAGAGGAGCAATGATGAAATATTTGAATTCTGTGTAACTGAGGCAAGAGTGAGAAGAAACTATTCAACAGGATTCATATACTTAATCTTGGTAGGGGAGTAGTGTTGGTGGGTCCCTGGCCTTGCCATGCCCTTGACGAGCTACTTCTTTGTCTTTATATCATCTCCATGACTGGCCAAGATTCTTGGGGGCAGTGCTAAATCTATGGGAGAATGATCACTGACTTATATACCTGAGGGTCACATGCATATGCTTGGACTCAACTTTTCCCAGGAGACAAGAGACTGTCAGCTCTGCAAGTGAGAGCCCAGAGAGCCCTTGGTTAAAATGGTGAGGCTCACAATCTGAGAAGCTGTTAAGCAAAGTTATGTTGTGGCGGGAGAAAGGAAAAAAAGCACCAGAGCATGAGAAATGATTTAGAGGTGAAGAAATATAGACTGCAGTAAATCTGTCCTAGGTTGAAATGTTATGCAACTTTTTAGCTACGGGACTGTGGACAAGTTAATTAACCTCTTTGAGTCTACGTTGTACAGTGAGGGTGACAATACCTATCATACAAGGCTATTTTAGGTGTTACAAATACATGAAGTGCCTGGCTATAGTAAGTGCCGGCCAACTGCTAGCTGTTATCATCATACAGGTTTGCTTAGCCAGAGATTAGCTGATTCACACTTGAAGTCCTTTAACAACAGTTTTCTTGGTGGCCAAGCAAGGCAGATATGCTTTGTTTTTATTAGCAATCCACCTTCTTCAGTGACACTTTAAAGGTATTTCCTGTATAAGCTTTCTTGAAAACAGCACGCATGACTTCCCGTGGCTGGTACTTACTCAGAAGCACGAGCCATGGAGTACTTGGGAAGACGGTGTAAAAGGGTCAAGCCCAGCGCCTGGAACACACAAATCTTTTTTTTTTTTTTTTTAATGTTTTATTTATTTCTAGGAGAGAGAGACAGCGCGAGCAGGGGAGGGTCAGAGAGAGAGGGAGCCACAGACTGAAACAGGCTTCAGGCCCCGAGCTGGCAGTCAGCACAGAGCCCGACGCGGGGCTCAAACCCACGAACCGCGAGATCATGACCTAAGCGAAGTCAGACGCTTAACCGACTAAACCACCCAGGTGCCCCTAGAACATACAAATCTACTCAGAGGAAGACTGTGGCCATTCAGGGCTCACGGCGAGAACCATGGCAACATCCAATAATGGTGCTCTAAAATAATTCTGTGAAGTAACCACGAATAGATCACATAGCATCCAGGCCAGAGTTGTTCTTGCGGTAGGAGAAAACGGAACAATATAAAGTAGACTTTAAAAAAATATGGGATGCCTGGGTAGCTCAGTCGGTTAAGCGGCCAACTTCAGCTCAGGTCATGATCTCACAGTTGGGGAATTCGAGCCCCACATCCGGCTCTGTGCTGACAGCTCAGAGCCTGGAGCCTGCTTCGGTTTCTGTGTTGGCCTCTCTCTCTCTGCCCCTCCCCTGCTTGCACTCTGTCTGTCTGTCTCTCTCTCAAAAATGAATAAACATTTAAAAAATTAAAAAAAAAAATTGGTGGCTGTGTGTCACAGAAAGCAAGAAAAAGAGAGTTTACAACCAAATAAAAAATACTGGTGTTCTGGCTTATTCTTCTCATTCAGTGAAGTAGAGTATGGAGCAAAGGAAAGAACAAACCAGGGAGTCAGGACATTGAGTTTAAAAAAAATTTTTTAAGTTTATTTTTGAGATAGAGACAGAGTGTGAGCAGGGGAGGGGCAGAGAGAGAAGGAGACATAGAATCTGAAGCAGACTCCAGGCTCTGAGCTGTCAGCACAGACCCCACGAGGGATTCATGGCTCAAACTCACGAATCATGATATCGTGACCTGAGCCAAAGTCGGGTAACTGACTGAGCCGCCCAGGCGCCAGAGGACATTGAGTTGTAGTTCTGACAGTCATTAACTTGTGGGATGTTAGCAAGTCTCCTAATTCTCTTTCATACTCACTGTCTCCATCTGTCAAATGAGGTGGTGGGGTTAGCCAGATTTATTTTGATTTCCTCTGGCTCTCAAATTCTGCAGTTCACTCCAGTGCTTTCTGCCAGCTAATCTTCGTAACTTTTCTGACAGTCCATGATGTTATGCTATTCTCTAGCTTTCTCCTCCGTCTTTCCCCCCACAACCCATTTTGCTTCTCTCAGTGAAAGGTTAGGAAATAGCATGTGGTTATGAGGCAGTGTGAAGTTAGAATTTCTTATTTTTCAGTTTTTAAGCAAGAGTTCTTAACTTTTAACAAGGATTTCCAATTTTGACTTCTGGTTTTTGTTGTTGTTGTTGTTCTGTTTTGTTTTAGAGAGAGAGAGTTTGACAGTGAGCCGGGGAGAGGACAGAGGAAGAGGAGCTGGAGAGAGGGCAGAGGAAGAGAGAGAGAATCTTAAGTAGGCTCCATGCTCAGCATGGATCCCCACTTGGGGCTCGATCCCATGACCCTGGGATCATGACCTCAGCTGAAATCAAAAGGAGAATGCTCAACCTACTGATTCACCCAGGTGTCCCTGACTTTAATTTTTTTTTAAGTTTATTTATTTCGAGAGAGAGAGAAACAGAGAGAGGGGGCACATGACAGCCAGTGGGGGAGGGGCAGAGAGAGAGAGAGAGAGACAGAGACAGAGAGACAGAGACAGAGAGACAGAGAGAGAGAGAGGGAGAAAATCCCAAACAAGCTCCTTGCAGTCAGCCTGGAGTCCACCATGGGGCTCTCTCTCACAAACCATGAAATGAGATCAAGAGTCGGACACTCAGCCAACTGAGCCACTTAGGTGCCCCACCCCTGACTTTCATTTTTAACAGATATTACTCTTCTATAATTTTGCTCACCTTTTTTCATTGCTCAATCCCACATTGCCATTTACTTTTGCAATTGCCTTTGTTGTCTGCATTATTTGTAAGCCAGAATGAATGTAAGAACTATAATTACTACAGTGTTCATTTTCTTTAAACCTCCGTATCCAAATTCCTTTGGGTATAGTGCTATACGTCGAAGTGCTAATGGTGTTTCTTTACATTACTTTGTTTTGGATCAGGACTGTAAATATCTGATTTCTTTGAGAAGTATGTATGATTTGGGACATTACTGCATGTAAATAATCAAACCTTCAAAACACATTTTAAAGGGAAAATATTGGGGCGCCTGGTGGCTCAGTTGGTTAAGTGTCCGACTTCTGCTCAGGTCACGATCTCACGGTTCATGGGTTCGAACCCCGTGTCGGGCTCTGTGCTGACTGCTAGCTCCGAGCCTGCAGCCTGTCTTCGGATTCTGTGTCTCCCTCTCTCTCTGACCCTCCCCTGCTCATGCTCTCTCTCTCTCTCAGAAATAAATAAACCATTAAAAATAAATAAAGGGAAAATATTAAAATTGAAAAGCTTTTTGTATTATATGGTAATAGCATTATTTATACTGCCACTTTTGAGCTGAATTTTCCACTCTGAAATTTTCTATTCTTTCATTAACCTTTCAGAGTAAGATCTCTGAGAATTTCTATGAGCCTAGCAGTGATTTAACTATAATTACTGAAAGACAAAAGGATGGCAATGTTCAAGGACCTAAAGGAAATTAATACCTGCCGTGTAATTTTGGGTAAATTGCTTAATGTTCCTGAGTTTAATTTTCTTGTAAAATGGGGCCAATACTACTACCTGCATTTTACTTATCGCACAGATTTTTTTTTTTTTTTTTTTTTTTGGTGAGGGTTACATGAAAACGTCCTTGTAACTAATGAATCATAACTGAACGTTAAGAAAAGGGAATAATGCATATAAAAGCACACACATTTTTCCAAAAGTGTAAAGTACCATAGAAGTGCAAGGAATTATTATTATGCAAGGACTGGTACTGCCCACATCTCCCAGCACATTAAGCTTTCTGTTACGTTTGCTTGACCACACTATTCTGCCTGTGGCATCTTCATATCATCCTGCACTGTTATTCATAAATCCTTACATTGTTTGCTTTTTTTTTTTAATGTTTTATTTATTTCTAGGAGAGAGAGAGAGAGAGTGAAACAGCGTGAGCAGGGGAGGGTCAGAGAGAGAGGGAGTCACAGACTGAAACAGGCTCCAGGCTCTGAGCTGGCAGTCAGCACAGAACCCGACGCGGGGCTCGAACCCATGAACCGCGAGATCATGACCTAAGCGAAAGTCAGAAGCTTAACCGACTAAGCCACCCAGGCGCCCCAATATTGTTTGCTTCTTAACTGTTTTATGGTGCATACCTATCCCAACCGGAACATAATATTGTCTATCTGCTTTTCCCTCAGTGCATAGTTAGAGTGTACAAGGGGAGAGGGGCTGTTGGAGGAAATTGGGTGGACAAGAAATACCTTGGGGACAGATTGAGGAGGGGGTGCTGAACACTGGAAACTTATTGGGTATTTTTGAGCAGGTTACTAACTTGAGTTCACTGGTGCTTTGGGAAACTTGCTGTCGTGGCCCTGTGTAGATGGAGAAGGGAAAAACTGAAGGCCAGTTAGAAGGTGATTGCGTGCTCCCCGGTGAGATAGAAGAATTTAGGAAATGTGGCAAAGGCAGAAAGACTGGCTTGGCTCTTAGATGGTTGCAGATAGTGAAGGAAAGAAATGCAAAGTAACTCCCAGGTATTTTGTCAGGGTGAGTGAGTGAGGAGAAACACATGGTTAAGGATTAATTTTCTGTGTGTCGGAGTGGACGATGGAAGTGGGTATTGACAGTACTGGTATTTGTTCTTCCTTTTACATCCATTTTACATAACACCAAGTGTAGTCATTTTGATTTTTATTTTCTTCTGCAATGGATTTTGAAGTTAATAAGTGATTTTTCTTTTTGATCCTGTTTTAGTCCCTTCAGGCTGCTATAATAACAAAATACCGTATTGCCTGTGTGATTTAAAACCAAAGCAGATTTATTTCTCATAGTTCTGAAGACTGGAAGTCTAAGATCAAGCTGCCAGGAGATTCAAAATCTGGTGCGGACCCACTTCCTGGTTGATAGGTGGCCACCTTTTTGCTGTGTCCTCACATGGCAGAAGGGGTGTGGGAGCCCTCTGGAGTCTTTGGGGGGGGTGTCTCTTTTTTAAATTTTATTTTTTTATTTTGAGAGAGAGAGAATGGGGCAGGGACAGAGAGAGAGGGAGGGAGAGAATCCCAAGCAGGCTTCTCACTGTCAGTTCAGAGCCTGATGCAGGGCTTGAACCCATGAACTGTAATATCATGACCTGAATCAAAATCAAGTCAGTTGCTCAACTGACTGAGCCACCCAGGTGCCACATGGAGGGGTGTGTGTGTCTTTTTTATAAGGGTACTAATTCCATTCATGAGGACTCTGCTTAATTACTAATGACCCAGTCACCACCCAAAGGCCCCATGTCTCAATACCATCTCATTGGAGGTTAGGATTTTGACATATGAATATGGAGGGGCGGGGGAGGAGACACAAATTTTCGGTTGACAGTTGTTAGGAGCAATTCATACACAGTTTTTTCAGACATTACTTGTAGCAAAGCAGTTAATAAATGCTTGTGACTGCAAATAACCTTAGCATTCCTTAGGTTTATTTCTGCTCACTGTATCTCAACAGCTTTTCGAAATACATTTTAGAAAAAGCCCAGGTTCCTAAAGAGAATTGGTTTGTCAATGGGTGGTTAAATTTTATTAAGGTACAGAGTCCTGGCATTATAAAAGCCCCACTTCCCACGTCTTGCCACACTAGAAGCAGTTCAATGATAGTTTGGAAGAAGGTGACCAATGAATAATAGCTAACCCATACTTTAAGAAAAGTAAGGTTTTTCATTTCCCTAATGAGGTGGGTAACTAAGAAGTGGCTCCTGAGTAAACTTAAGAGTGAATCAAGCACAAAAGGAAGGAGAAAGAACAGAACAAAAATGCATATTCGGTAGCTATTTTGTCTTTCATCCTATGATGGCGCTCTGTGCCCCCTTCCTTACACTTTTAAATAATTAAAAATTTCCTGGGGCTTGGGTGGCTCAGTTGAGCTTCCACCTTCCGCTCAGATCAAGATTTCCTCGTTGGTGCGTTTGTCAGCGCAGAGCCCCCTTCGAATCTGGTTTCCCTTTCTCTTCCGCCCCGCTGCCTACTCACACAACTCTCCGAAAAATAAAAACATAAACAGTAACAAAAAATATTTTTAAAAATTCAAGAAGCTAAAAGAAATGTTGATGTTGTCCCAGGTGGGCTTAATGTAGCAGGACAAGGGAGCAGGGTCTCCTTTCTTCCACTTGACCACCAGGTGAAAAGGGTGGTTGCTTAGGAGGCGCTCAGGGCAGATAAGGGGCCTGAGCGGGTCGGCGGGAAGCGAGGCTCTGGGGAGCTGCTTTCGCCCAGGACGGCGACCTCTGCGGACCTGAGAGGTCGCAGGAGGCGACGACAGGCAAACAGCGGCCACGGCGATGTCGCTGTGCTCAGGAACTCCTGCCCTTCCTTTTGGCGAACAGTCATCTCCTCCGGTGCCTGCGGCGCGGGAGCAGAGGGGCCTCGCTGTCGCTCCTCCGCCCGCCCTCGGGGGGCTGGGGCCGCGGCTGCCGAGGAACGGCGAGCGGGCGGCAGGGGGCCGCATCTTCGGGCTCCAGGCGGCGGCGGCGCGCCTGCGCACAGCCCGGGTCACGCGCGCGGCGCGGGGGCGGGCCGGCGCCCGGGGGGCTGTCATTCGCGGCGCAGGTCGCCGCCCTCAGCTGCGCCGGGCGGTTCCGGCTCCTCCCTCTCCCCGCGCCGCAGCCGCACGATGGTGCTGGAGTCGGTGGTCGCGGACCTGCTAAACCGCTTCTTGGGGGACTATGTGGAGAACCTGAACAAGTCCCAGCTGAAGCTGGGGATCTGGGGCGGTAAGCGAGAGGGCGTGGATGGCAGGCTGCCCGCGCTGGCCGAGGGGCCCACGCCGCGGGCTCTGCCCGCCCGGCTCCAGCCCGGGCCCGGCTCCCTTCGCCGCCCGAGACTCCGCCTCCGGGGAGGGCGCTCGGCGGGGCCCCCCCCCCTCCCCGGACGGCAGGTGCGGGGTGCCCGGAGGCCTGTGCCGCCGCCACGGGGGCCGGGGCACCCGCCCGGGGTGGGGAGGTGCGGCAGGGTCGCGCCGGCGCTGCCCGAGTTCCCAGCTTTCGCGTCCCCGAGGCGGCCCCCCTGCCCTGTCCCGCCCGCTGCCCACCTTGGAGGGTCCTCTCGCTGCCCTCCGCCCGGCCCCGTTGGCTCCACAGCGTTTGGAAACCCTTTCTGCTCCCGCACCGCGTGCAGTGGGGATGGCTGCGTGGTCACACACGCTCTAATAAAGTACCAAGGAAGAAGAAGAAGGAAATTGCGTTTCGCGGTTCCCTTCTCTTGGCATTTGATGCCGGGCAGGGGCTGGCTTCCTTCTCTTGAGGATTGCTGGACTTGGGAGGGGGTCCATGGGCCCCGGAAGAGCCGTAGGAAATGCCTGTTCGAATGGCTTCTTACTGTTAGTACTTGCAGCTTTTGAGGAAACGATTTCTTGCGTTGATATTTACCACACCTCAGTAAGATGACTTTCAGTTTTATTTTGGACGATAGAAAAAAATAATTAACGTAACAACCGGCATCGTCACTAATGAGGTGCATGCCCCCAATGTTTCTGTCCTCAGCATTGAGTGTGTAGAAGTGGACAGTAAGTCGTATGATTGCACACTCTTCAGTGAGACTCATTGTTTGCATTGATCATGCATATTAAGCTTTGGGGATCTTGGGGATACTTCACACTACAAAACACTTTTGAGAATTTTTTCAGCTTTGGAAGGAAATCTAAAGAATCCACTCAAATGGAGAGAACTTATTTTAATTCAGTTAACATAGACCCACGCTATCCAGTGGGGTAGCCACTAGCCGCTCTGGCTATTAGGTACTTGAAATGTAATTAATGCTAGTTGAGACTTGTAAGTATAATATGGAGTTTTGAAAATAGTAGGAGAAAGTGTAATAACC
This sequence comes from Hyaena hyaena, assembly GCF_003009895.1. NCBI lineage: Eukaryota > Metazoa > Chordata > Mammalia > Carnivora > Hyaenidae > Hyaena > Hyaena hyaena. The sequence continues at coordinate 7,033,591 of NW_024080647.1, forward strand.
TTAATTTTTTATATTGAAATAATATTTACTTATATTGAGTTAAATACAATATATTAGTAAAGTTCATTACCCCGTTTCTTTTTCCTTTTTTGAATAAAATTAAAAAGATTTAAAATTAGTTTTTAATGTTTATTTCTGAGGAAGAGACAAAGTAGGGGAGGGGCAGAGAGAGAGGGAGACACAGAATCTGAAGCAGGCGTCAGGCTCTGAGCCAGCTGTCAGCGCAGAGCCTGATGTGGGGCTGGAATCCATGAATGTTGAAATCATGACCTGAGCTGAAGTCAGATGCTTAACTAACTGACCCACCCAGGTGCCCCCCCACCCCAAATTTTTTAATGTTTATGTATTTTTGAGAGAGAGAGCAGACACAAAGTGGTGGGGCAGAGATTGGGGGACCAAGGATCTGAAGCAGGCTCTGCTTGGACTGCAGGGAGGCCTGATGTGGGCCTCACACTCACAAACCCTAAGAAGTGAACTGAGCAGGTCAGATGCTCAACCAGCTAAGCCACCCACGTGCTCCCCCCCCTTTGTTTTTAAACTTTGCTCCTAAAACTTATAATTACATATGTGAACCATATATTTGTATTGGGCAATGTTACAGAATCATGAATGCTGCCCTAGATTGTGGAAGAGCCTCCTTTGAATAGATTGCTGATCATTTGAGCCATTGTGGTTTGCCCGGCGCTACATCCTTTGTTTACTGTCCTACTGCAACATTAATAGAGTGCAAGAGAAAGAGAAGTAAGGAAGGAGATATGTAAGGAATTAACTATCCAGTGCCTTCTGCAGGAATCAACTCTTTCTTCAGAATACTGTTAAATACAAATTATTGCTTCTAGCCTGTAAACATTATTTAGGAATTCAGGATTTAGGAACACATTTAGGAAACCTGGGTTCTAGGTTGTTGTGTTGGACAAGCTACTAACCTTACTTTCTTTTTTTTTTTAAATTTTTTAAAAATTTATTTCTGAGAGAGACCACATAAGCAGGGAAGGATCAGAAAGAGAGAGAGACACAGAATCTGAAACAGGCTCCAGGCTCTGAGCTGGCTGTCAGCACATAGCCCGACGCGGGGCCCAAACCCACGAACCGTGAGATCATGACCTAAGCTGAAGTCAGATGCTCAACCAACTGAGCCACCCAGGCGCCCCAAGCTGCTAACCTTACTTGGCCTTAGTTTCTTCATATTAAACTTTAATTTTTTTTAATGTTTATTTTTGAGAGAGAGACAGACAGAGAGTGTAAGTGAGGGAGGGGCAGAGAGAGAGGGAGACACAGAATTCAAAGCAGGTTCCAGGCTCTGAACACAGAGCCTGACGTGGGGCCAGAGCTCAAGAACTGTGAGATCATGACCTGAACCGAAGTTGGACGCCGAACCGACTGAGCCACCCAGGTGCCCCTTAATTTAAACTTTAAAAGAAAAAATAATTACACCAGATCATATAATAGTCCTTTGTGGTCACTACTCAGAATCTTCTACCAAGGTATAATATTGTGTCCTATTTACCTAAGATTTTTTTTTAAGGAAAGAAAGTTTATGGATATAGTCAAAGATTTCTTCTCTACCAAATCTTACTTTTCTTTTTCTTAAAAATTGGAAGTTGGAATAGGTAACATCTAAGGGTCCTTCCAGTGCCAATAGTCTGTGATTCTAGTTGCACGTGTTTTTACTGAAATTGTGATGTAGGCTGCCTGGGGATTTTGAACTTTTTCACATCTGAAATTAAAATGCCACAATATTACGTCATTTATTCATTTTTTTAAAGTTTATTTACTTAGAGAGAGAGGGATGGGGCAGAGAGCAGAGGGGAGAGAATCCCAAAGAGGCTCTGCAGGGTCTATACAGCGCCCAAAGTGGAACTTAAACTCACAACCATGAGATCGTGACCTGAGCCGCTACCAAGAGTCAGACGGTTAACCAACTGAGTTACCCAGGCACCTGATTCCTCTCTCTCTCTCTTTTTTAAAATTTCTGAGAGAGAGACAGCGTGAGCAGGGAAGGGTCAGAGAGAGGGAGATACAGAATCTGAAACAGGCTCCAGGCTCTGAGCTAGCTGTCAGCACAAAGCCTGATGCGGGGCTCGAACCCACGAACTGCGAGATCATGACCTGAGCCGAAGTCAGAAGCTTTACCGACTGAGCCACCCAAGCGCCCCCCTCTCTTTTTTGATGGAATGTAGGAAAATAAATTTTATTTTCTTTGATCTCATTTTGTTTCTTTTAGAATGAGGTATGTTGTCAGTGGCCAACATCAATTTTATACTAGGCCTGAAAAAATAAACTTTCTTTCAGGAACTGTATCCACTGGAAGTCCACTCAGTAATTCCCTTAGCCTTATCAGCCCTCATCTCTGCTTCTATAAAATTTTGCCACCTTTTATTTTTGTGGCCTGTAAAGGAAGCTTTTACAATTATTATTCAATATATTTTTTATAACACTAATTGTCCTACTTTAAAAAAATGGCAAAATATATGAGTTGAGTATTTCTATCCTCTGAAAATATCCCTAAGGAAACGTATCTTTAACTTTTTATGGTAAACAAGTTGGTATATTAATGAATAAGCTGATATTTATGACATCCATGATTCTGACAAGTTTTATAAAGAATTGAAAATTTTATATAATCTTATTTGGAAACTGCTTTATAAATAAGGTTTATGTGTTGGAGAGTTTGGCTGTTTCCATTTTTTTTTTAATTGTTAAATTTTCACATCCTCAGGAAAGAATTTGACCTGTAAAAATTTCACAGGGCTGATCTTCCTTTAGAAACAAATGGGAAACTAAATTGATACTTCTTAACTGGAGTATTTGACTAGGCTAAAGCAGTGATTTTCAACTGGAAGTGACTTTGCCCCAAAGGAATATTTGGCAGTGTCCGAGACAGTTTTGGTTGTTACCCTGAGGCGTGGAGGTGTGGAATACAGCAGGTAAAGCCTGGGCATGCCGCTACAACCTACAGTGCATGGGACAGCTTCCCAAGGACAAGAACAATCCAGTCCAAAATGTTTGTTGAGAAACTCTAGTTCAAGGTGAATATTGAGATTGTCTTCTGCATTTTTAAGAGAACTTCTGGATGCTGTGCAAGTTGTAGGAAGAAGTGAAAAAGTACTTAGAGGATGTATATGCCTTATAAAATTTATAACTTTTAAGACAGATGTCTTAAGCGATTTCGAGAGGTATCATGTTGGTAAAAATGAAAAACCAGATGAAATCAAGAAGTAGATTTAAAAGTTAAAATACTGTGTAAACAATTTGAAAAGGACTATGGTATGCATGTATTCATACATACATTGACATTCACAGTGAAATCCACAATAAACAAAAAGTTGTAGAGTAAGAAGGGTGGGAAATTTTTCTAGAATCAGCAAGTGTATTGTGGATATTGTCTTTAAATTAGAGAAGACTGCCTCCCCCCTGTCAAAAAAAGCTCCCCCCCGTTTTATTTAAAGTTTTTTTCTTTTTTTTTCATGCCAAGCAATTCCTGTGTTTTTAAATAGGGATTTAAGCAGAATGATCTTTTAAAAATTCATGCTGTTATAGGAAAATTAGGCCCTGCTTATTTACTAGCTGTGGCTATACATTTTAATTCTCTAAGCCTGTTTCCTTATCTGTAAAATGGGGGAAATACCTCTAAGTGACATAAATGATGTGAAAACCTTTTGTAATTATAATTGTTAAAGTGCTACTATTGATAGTAATAGTGATAAACCTAGCTGAGTTATGGAAAACAGCCTGCTTTGTTTTATTTTCATGGATATATTTCTTCTAGGCTTCTGACTTTAGGGTTTTCATAATCTGTGTGATTATGAGTGACAGTAGTGTGACAGTTTGGTATAGAGCTAGCACAGCACATCTAAACATTTCTTATTTTCCAAACTTCTTAAAAGAATAAAAATCCCATTTACATTTGAAGTTACACTTAAAATACATTATCTGCCAGCTAGTTTGTAAATCAGATTTTCAAAGGCTCAGAGAAATGTGTGGTGGGCACGTTGCTGCCTGTGCAAGTAGTGAAGGTTGTCTAGGTTTTTGTTTTTCACAGTCTGGTACCTGAAGATAAATTGCACAGCCCTTAGCTATTTGAGCTTTGTCCAGGATATAATTGTTTTAAGAGTAACATGTATTTGAAAAGGTATGTTGAAACACCATACCTTTTGCAACTTGGTTCCAGTAGTATTGTTGTAGTGTAGCACCTCCGTTAATTTGATCTTTCACAGTTGATTCACTGTGGAATGTCAGCAGGAAAATCCTTCATTAAGAATTCTGCTCACTTCCATTTGACACACAGTATACATAGAGGCTATGATGTGTTGGATGCAAAGGGTGGCTACAGTAGTCCGAAGTCGAAGCCAGGTGGAGTCCCCAGAGGTTGTGGTTCTGCAAACCAGGCTGAGTCCGTGTTGATTACTTTACTGTCCTTCACCTCACGCCTGATGTTTTCCATCAGCTGCCAGATACTGTTGGAGCAGAGCAGCCTAAGGAAGGAGCAAAGCTGGGAATACAATTCCATCTCATACTGTCTAGTTGTGTGGCTTTTGGCAAGTCACTAACCAGTGACCATTGGTTTCTTATCTGTAAATGAGAGGGTTAGGAAAGATCATCTCTTCTGGCTTTGAACTTCTGGGATTTGAGCAAGGCCAGAGCTGAGAGATCTCCTTCATTACATAAGTCTTTGTGCCGCTTGCTCTGCCTGCATGGTGTGGGGAATGATAATCATGGTATCTCTCCTCTTTGTTCTTCACTCAAAATGGTGAGCAAAGAGTCACAGTCACAAAATGTGAGAAGATAAATGAAGTTGCAGCCTCATGCTGATATTTGCAAATCCAAATCTAGTGTTTTACGTGGTCTTAACGGGTAGCTGTAGAGTAACTTGAGAATGCAAGAAAGCTCTCTTTGGTTCTTTTGTACCTTGAGAAAACATAATAGTATCCAGATATTTCTAAACTTAGAGAGGAGTTCTTTTCAGCCCTTTCCTCCCAGCCAGCACTAGGTATAGTGAAGGCCATTTCTCAGTAGCCTGTCCTATAGTGTATAAAATAAACAACACAAAGTTCCATTGTAATATACTTACGCTGTTACTATCAATTAAAACAATGCTTTAAAAACTTACATTGAAAATAACCTTACCACACATTTAAATAACATCATAAATTAAAAATCCACCCCTTTTCCACTTTTAAAAAATTTTTATTTATTTCTGAGAGGAGAGAGAGAGAGCAGGGGAGGGTCAGAGAGAAAGGGAGAAACAGAATCTGAAGCAGGCTCCAGGTTCCAAGCTGTCAGCACAGAGCCCGACATGGGGCTTGAACCCACGGACTGTGAGATCATGACCTGAGCTGAAGTTGGACACTTAACCAACTGAGCTACTCAGGCATCCCCCCTTTTCCAGAAATAAAACTGGAAGTTAGTTCTTTGGTAGCTGTTCTGCTAGGAAATTCTTACGTATGAACTCATTATTAAGAGATCCCCAAAATGGTCCTGAGGGAGAAAGTTTAGCCGTAATCTGGCAGCTTTCTGCCTTTCTTTTCCAAGACTTTCTGTTGTAATAGGGAAATGGAAAGAGTAAGAGTTATTTCCCCCTCTCTCTCAAGACAAAGTCTCTGTGAACTATTAAAAAGAGTCTGCTGGGGTGTCTGGCTGGCTTAGTCAGAAGGGCCTGTGACTGTTAGTCTCAGGGTTGAGTTCAAGCCCCACGTGGGGTGTAGAGATTACTTAAATAAATAAAAGTTAAAGAAGAAAGGAGTCTGCATTAACTAAGTTAATTTGGGTTGACTGGAAAGATTCAGTTGAAATGAATTGCTACAATAGTTTCTTCAGTATTCTTTACTGAAACAATGGTTATTAAAATTATTTGATTTATGCTTAAAAGATTGTTCAGTCTTTCAGTTTAGCTCACTTTCTTGGAGAATGAATGTGTCTGAATACTTTGATATAATATCAAATAAACCACGAGTCTCAGATACAGAAAGGAAATAAAAACCAAATATATAGCACTGTATATTCTTTTTTCATTATTGTACAATATGCATGGAGTAAGGCATGGCATTTTTGGTTGTTGGGGGTTTTTTAATCACAGTTTTGAATTAATTTCTGTGTTTTATATTAAGAACATTGACCAGAGAGTCAGGAGACATAGGTTCTAATCTTAGCTACCCTGCTACACATTCACTGTATAATCTTAGATACATTACCTAATCTCTTTAGGCTTCAGTGTTTTCATATGTAAAGTGAGAGGGAATTAGGATTAAAAATCTTTGCAGTTCTGAGTAGTTAAACCTTAATGAATTTCTGTCTTTTGTTTTGGAAAAACAGATTTTTAAAGAGTTCTGAATGATCATTTTGCAATGCCGTCTCCTGACTCTGTCCTTCCTTTGTGGTTATGTCCTTGTTAGTTGTCCCATTTCAGTTTCCCTTTTTGGTTTTGGATTTTTCATAGTCTTAAAATGTAGAGACCAGGACACCTGGGTGGCTCAAGTCGATTAAGCATCCGACTTAGGCTCAGGTCATGATCACACGGTTTGTGGGTTCAAGCCCCGTGTTGGGCTCTGTGCTGAGAGCTAGCTCAGAGTCTGGAGCCTGCTTCAGATTCTGTGTCCCCCTCTCTCTCTGACCCTCCTTGCTCATGCTCTGTCTTTCTCTCTCTCTCAGAAATAATTAAACATTAAAAAAAATAAAAAAAATACAGAGACCAAAAGTGGATCCACTAACTACACAGGCATCTCAATGCTTGTATAGCACAAGGGAGATAGAATTATCTTCTGAATTAAAATTCTCTACCCATTCTGTTCTGCTCTTTGAGAGAGAGTGTGACGTTCTGAGCAAAACATTGGGCATTGGAAAGTTTGAGCCCTGGCTCTATTACAGTTTAGGTTGACATAGTATTCTTAGGCCGGTCATTTCACCTCCCTAAGCCTCAGTTTCTTTTGCTTGATGTCTGTGTCTTTTCTCCTTCATTGGGAGGGTATGAGGATCAAGAAATGTTATAGAACAGAGAGTGTTTTCTAAAATAGGATGATTTTATGTTCTTATTGTAGTTGTCCTACCCCAGCATAATATGCATTCTAAATGAATCAAGTCAATGTTTATTGAGCACTTACTGTGGGGAGAATCAGTAAGGAGTTTATAATATGGTTTGGGAAATATTTATGTAATTAAGTGCCACCTAAGAAAGGTATGTCTAAACTTCTGTGAAAATTCAGGTGGATTATTTCTGACTGGAGGTATTTAATATCAGTACTATATTTCTTCATTTATTTTGTAGGCTTTTAGGCATTGTATAAGCCATTCTTGGACTTGGGTTTGTTCCATATTATGCCAGTACCATTTCATAAAAAAATTTTTTTAAATGTTTATTTGTTTTTGAGAGAGAGAGAGCATGTGAGCGAGCAGGAAAGGGGCAGAGAGAGAGGGAGACACAGAATCCAAAGCAGGCTCCAGGCTCTGAGCTGTCAACACCAGAGCCCGACTCAGGGCTAGAACTCATGAACTGCGAGACCATGACCTGAGCCAAAGTCAGACACTTAATCGACTGAATCACCCATGTGCTTTCCCCCTCTCCCCCCGCTGCCATTTCATTTTTATTCATAAATACACTAACTTGGTTGTTTTCTGTAATTTAGCTACCATTTCTATTTCTGGTTTTTTTGTTTTTGATTTTTTTGTGTGTGTGTGGTGATTCCATCTCTGCTGATCTTGGTGTTATTTGCTCATTTAATAGACTTACCATCATTTTCATCTTCTGGTTCATTAGTAAGGATTATTAGATAGATTCTGGTCCAGGATTCACCATTAAATCCATTCACCATTAAAGGTACCTCTGAAAATGCCCTTTAGGATTAACTTTGAAACTTTATGTGCAACTCCCCAGCTGTGTATGCTCATCTCAAATGTTGATGGTTTATTACTGAGAATCACACAGGGTGAGAGTGACCTTCTCTTCTGACACAGTGACTACACTTTCTACTTACTCTCATCCTTTAGACCTGTCAGTCAATCATAAAAGGAAATCACTTTGTAGAACTTCCTTTTTTTTTTTTTTTTTAATTTTTTAAATTTATTTCTAGGAGAGAGAGAGATAGACAGCGTGAACAGGGGAGGGTCAGAGAGAGGGAGACACAGACTCCGAAACAGGCTTCAGGCTCTGAGCTGGCAGTCAGCACAGACCCCGACGCGGAGCTCGAACCCACGAACCGCGAGATCATGACCTAAGCGAAAGTCGGATGCTCAACCGACTATGCCACCCAGGCGCCCCCGTAGAACTTCCTTACTTGTCTCTCACTGTGGTCTTTTGGGACTTCATGGGATTAGAGACACCTGATTGTGGAGTTGGTTTTAGTGCCTTCCTTGCTGGCAGTTGTTTATCTAGTTTGTCTATCCCCCCTCCAATTATTATTCATTCTTTTATCTTTTCAGTTTATTTTAAAGATTTGACACAGGGGTGCCCGGGTAGCTCAGTCAGTTATGCGTCTGACATCAGTTCAGGTCATGATTTCATGGTTCATGAGTTCCAGCCCTGCATCTGGCTCTGTGCTGACAGCTCAGAACCTGGAGCCTGCTTCAGATTTTGTGTCTCCCTCTCTCTGCCCCTCCCCCACTCCTGCTCTGTCTCTCTCTTTCTCAAAAATAAACATTAAAAAAAAATTAAGGATTTGACAAGATTTTCAGGAAATTTATATGGCCTATTTTCTTACCCCTCCATCTGGCTATAGCAGTAAAGTTATTTGCATGTAGATAGAATTATTATGTTATCTTGAAGTAGAGACAAGAAATGAAATCTTTTTCCTCAGTATTCAGTCAAATATAAAGTGGTTGATATTTAGGAGGGGCTTTAATCTCAGTCTTATAAATTATTTTTTATGTAAATGGAATTTCTGACATTCTGAGAATGTAGACTATTAAACTCTTGCATATCTGCAGATAAGCATGCAGTTTAGTGGAAGAGTACATATTAGCACTGTGCCTTACCTAGATATACTGGTTGAATGAATGAATGCTCTTACCTGGTGTTAATCTGCAATATGCTGCTATTCCTCCCATTTTCTTTGTATTAGGATCAGTGTCTCCTCCTTCAGTGCAAATAATTTATTGAATGTGTCACTCTTATTTCATTGTTGTATTTACTGTTAGCATTCACATTTTTCAGAGTGGAAGTAGGCATTTGTTTGCGAGACTCTATGTAGCAGAATTGGATAAAAAAATTTTTTTAACATTCATTTTAGAGAGAGAGGCAGAGTGAGAGCGGGAGAGGGGCAGAGAGACAGGGAGACTCAGAATCTGAAGCAGGCTCCAAGCACTGAGCTGTCAGCATAGAGCCTGGTGTGGGGCTCAAACCCATGAACCACAAGATCATGACCTGAGCTCAAGCCGGATGTTTAACTGACTGAGCCACCCAGGTGCCCCTAGAAATAGATTTAAAAAAAAAATACGTCTTGTAGATAAGGTAGATAATAGATGTAGGAAGAACGTGTATAAAATATTCCAAGTCCCTATTGACATTAGAATTTACAAGGGCACCTGGCTGGCTCAGCCTAGAAAGCATGCAACTCTTGATCTCAGGGTTGTGAATTCAAGCCCCACATTGGGTGTAGAGATTACTTAAAAAAAAAAATAAAAAGAATTTACCTTTGTTTTGTTTTCCATTTCTTACTCTAGTTTGTATAATTTTAACATAAAACTGTTGTCTGATTATTATAAAAACTAGAAAATACTAAAAAAAAATTAATTAAAGAAATCCTTAATCCTACCTGTAGGCAGTTATCACTATTATTTCTTTTTGTCAGACTTTCTAAATATACTTGTTGAGGTCTGTTAGCCATATTGGTAGTTTTCAGTATTTCACATTTAAACACCATGTCTTCTTTAAAGAACCAAAGTGCTACTGTAATAGAAACAGCATACTTTTAAAAGTGTATTTATAATTTTATACTCATCAAGTTTGCATCTTAATAATTGTTAAAGAAATACTTTATATCTAGTGCAGAGTATTTCTGAACCCTCCTGGTGACAGTTGGCCCACTAGTGAGAATCACTGGGTAGAGCAGTCCAAATTCATGAGCAAGTTTGCAGGCCTCTATATGGTACTTAGATATTGTTAAACTAGTTTGGATTGCTTCAGATATGTACTAGCATCTGTGGAGTTCACTTCTTTTGGCTTGAATAGAGTTCTGTTGTAATTATTTATAATTCATCATCTGGCAGAATTAAATCCAAGGATGTTTCTACTTTATGTAATTTTTGTACATAGAAAACTTTTTTTTGTTTATAATTTTTGAGAGAGAGACAGAGGACGAGCAGAGGTGAGGCAGAGAGAGAGGGAGACACAGAATCTGAAGCAGGCTCCAGGCTTTGAGCTATTAGCATAGAGCCTGACTCAGGGCTTGAACTCACCAACTGCGAGATCATGACCTGAGATAGGATGCTTAACAGACTGAACCACCCAAGTGCCCCATATAAAACTTCGTAAGGATTTTTTTTTTCCCAATTCCAGAACGCGTGTCACTTTTCCATGACTATTTTATTATCCCTGCATTTGGTCTGTGTTGTCATCTTGTCATATCTACCTATAAAAAAACCTTCTTACTCTGACTCTACCTCTTTGACCCTGAAGTTACCATTTCAGGTTTTAATTTCTCCTTAGTGTTGTAGAAGCTGCTTGACTGCCTATTTATTCCCATTTGTGAGACTTCTTACCTTCTCTCCTTTTTCAGCTTTCATCTGTTAATTTTAGAAAATGTAAAATATATGCATAGCGAATGAATTTTATTATATGGAAATAACCACTGTGGTCCTTATTGTGTCTAGTATTACAGTTGTTTTCTTTGTATGTATGCATATATATACATTTTAAATTACATCTCATTGGAGCAATCTGAGCATTCTTTGACTTTTTTTTAAAATTTAATATTTTCCCATGTCTGTCGACATTTTTTGCTCTACATTATAGCTGTGTTATGATTTATGCCTTCTTCTTGAACATTTAGTTCTTTAGGTCCACCCTCTCTCCCATTCATCCATTTTTCTCCTGTCAAAACCAATACTGCAGTATCCTTGTAGCTAAATTGTTTGGACAGATCCATTGTTATTTTTCAGAAAAGTAGAGTAATGGTTCTAAAATATAGCTCTGCTTTTGTCATTCCTGTTATATGTGTTTCATCTCTGTATTGTGACCAGTGTGAACTTCTCATTTTCGTCCTAAAAACTTCGTTAGTCTGGCTGCTGCCAGCCTTTCTGACTTTATCTCCTATCCTTTTCTCACACCCTCCAAAATGTTGTTTCTGAAATGTGTCTTACTCACGCATGCCTGTTTGCCCTGTTTTCTTATCAACCCAGGAAATATTTCTTTGGCCTTCTAGCCTCGACTTTTGTGGGAGGTTCTTGATCTCTCTGGGCAGTTAGGTGTCTCTTTCTTTGCATCTTGTGTACTCTTTTCCTGGAATGCCCATAGAGTATTTAGGAAATTTTAGAAATTTAGTCTCCTTTGCTAGACTGTGAGCTCCTCAATAGCAGGAATGTTGTTCTTGTCATCTCTCTCTTCAGTACCTAACTCGTAGTAGATGGTTAATAAATGTTTATTTGAAAAAAATCTGAGATCTGGAGATAAACGCATCTCTAGCAATGGAACAATGGAACTAAATATTCTTTTTAATTTGCTCCAAAATACAGTGAGGGAAAAATTACTTGACTGAAAAATGTTTATGGATAGCATAGAAAGTATAGTATTTTAAAAATATAAATGTATCATGAGTAATTAAGAAAATGTGTAGCTGAGGGGCGCCTGGGTGGCTTAGTCCGTTAAGCGTCCGACTTTCGCTTAGGTCATGATCTCGTGGTTCGTGTGTTCGAGCCCCGCATCAGGCTCTGTGCTGACTGCCGGCTCAGAGCCTGGAGCCTGTTTCAGTCTGTGACTCCCTCTCTCTCGGACCCTCCCCTGCTCACGCCGTCTCTCTCTGTCTCTACTAGAAATAAATAAAACATTAAAAAAAAAAAAAGAAAATATGTAGCTGAATAACTCATGCTTGCATTTAATATTGATTTATTATCCTTTAGAGAATTTAGGTGAAATGGAGTTATTATGTTACCTTGAAGTAGAAACAAGAAATTAAATCTTTTTCCTCAATATTCAGTAAAATATAAAATGGTTGATATTTAGGAGGGGCTTTAATCTCAGTCTTATAAATTATTTTTTATGTAAACGTAATTTCTGACATTCTGAGGATGTAGACTGTTAAACTCATGCATATTATCTGCAGAAAAGCATGCAGTTCAGTGGATTTTTTTATGTAAGCAAGAATATTTAAGTAGCCTATATCAACAAATACAGGTACAGGGTTTAAAACTGGAGTAATGTAATAGCATCATTATGGCTTTAGTTTTTATAGTGTAACATCTGAGTAGATTTAAGAAGAGTTGGACTAGTTAAACATTAGAACCATCGGGGTTCTTGGCTCCGTGAGGAGAGCATATGATTCTTCATCTTGGGGTCCTGAGTTTGAGCTTCACATTAGGTGTAGAGTTTACTGTAAAAAAAAAAAAAAAGAAGTTAACATTAGGACCATAAATGATAATCATTGGGAGGGTATGATGTTTGGAGTTTTAAAAGACCAACATTATATTCCTATAGAAAACGTTCATTGATACCATAATTAAATAAAGAATTCCAGGTTGTTCTTATAGTCATTTCTTATGACCTTTTCTTTTCCTTCCTTCCATCCTTCCTTCCTGCCTTTCTTTCTTTCTTTCTTTGTTTTTTTAGGTTTTTGGCTTAATCATTCAAAATGATAGATATTTTCTTTGGTTCTAAATTTCTTTAGTCTGAAGGTCTCCAGATTCTTTCTCAATGTTTATTTGAATGTTGGCCAGTTTAAATATTTTGTAATTTCCTTTGCATTGGGCTAAACTAAAATATGCTACCACTAATGATTGTCCATATCTAGCAATGCTTTGTGTTAGTAACTTTTTACATTCTTTTTTTTTTTTTAAATATTTTTATATATTTCTAGGAGAGAGAGAGAGAGACAGCATGAGCAGGGGAGGGTCAGAGAGAGAGGGAGACACAGACTCTGAAATAGGCTCCAGGCTCTGAGCCAGCAGTCAGCACAGAGCCCGACGCGGGGCTCGAACCCACGAACCGTGAGATCATGACCTAAGCGAAAGTCAGACGCTCAACCGACTAAACCACCCAGGCGCCCCAGTAACTTCTTACATTCTTGAAGTTTGCTTTGCTTACGTATTGTCTTCTTAGTGCTTAGTGTAGTGTCATAGTGTTTACTACTATATTATAACAGGTTATATTAATTGGTATTTTAATTTCATATTTTTCTTCTTTTTCTTTTTTTAAAGGTAACGTGGCTTTAGATAACCTACAGATAAAAGAGAATGCTCTGGTAAGTTTTCAAACTATGTTGATTACCGAGTTAATTTGGTAAACTCTCAGAAACTCTTGGTAACTAGTACCAGGTACCAGATAAAGTGACTGAGTTACTCAGAAAAGGATTACTTGTGTAACTGTTTGCTATAGGAAATTCTGAGATTAAAATTAAAAAATTTTTTCATGATGATCAAAATAGTATCTTTTGGAAAGTGGAATATTTTTCTTTGACTTAAGTTGACTGAAAACATTTGACTTATTTGAAATAGTTTTCTTCAGAATTGTTTTTACATTTTTTTTTTTTAATAAATGAGGGCTTGATTTTAACAGTTTGTCTCTTTGAAAAGGTATTGACAGTCCAGCCTTAAAATATGGTAATATTAAGATGTCAAAGTACAGTTTTTTGGATTCTAACTTTGCCTTTCCTATTCCCCCTCCCTCCATGTTAGGCTTTTATCCTTTTGGACTTAACTTGATTTTATTAGGTCACTTGAGTATGAGTTTATTCTTTAATAGGTTAGATTTCTAACAACCTACAGTATGTTTTATAATCCTAGCTTGACTTCTGGTTGAATTTCTACATGATGAACTATGTAATTAAGGAGGGTCTTATACCCAAAGTGCTTATATGACTGGTCTCAGGGAGCTAATTTTGGATATTGAAGATCCTAGGAATAGAATTTTGTCATGAGGAGTAACAATTTGTTTTGTTAAACCGAAAAGAACTTGGCATAGTAGAAAGGGCATGAATCTTGTAGTCTGGCTGACCTGGGTTTCAGTGCTAGCTCTGCCTTTCTATCAGCCTTGTGTTTTGACAAGTTTCTCAATTTCTGTGAGGATCAGTTTAATCAACTTTAAATTGGAGTTAATAGAGGTGCCTGGGTGGCTCAGTTGGTTAAGCATCCAACTTCGGCTCAGGTCATGATCTCATGGTTTGTAGCTTTGAGCCCCATGTCAGGTTCTGTGCTGACAGCTAACTCAGAGCCTGGAGTCTGCTGCAGATTCTGTGTCTCCCTCTCTCTCTGACCCTCCCCTGCTCATGCTGTCTGTCTCTCTCAGAAATAAATAAAAAACATTTTTAAAAAATAAAAATAAATTAGAGCTAATAATATAAATGCTATAATATCTATGGTTTTGTGGCTTGAATAAGATTAAAAGTAGAGGCTGGTAAGTAGTGGGCACTCAAAATATTTGAATTTCTTTCTTTCCTTAAATTATTTCATGAAAAATTATTTCATTATTTTAAAATGACCATGAGACCAAACTTTTAGAAGTGTATAGAGGTCATATCTTGTATATATAAAACATACAATTTTTTAAATGTTTGTTTATTATTGAGAGAGAGAACATACACACAAGTGGGGGAGGGGCAGAGAGAGAGGGAGACAGAATCTGAAGCAGGCTCCAGGCTCTGAGCTGTCAGCATAGAATCCAACCCGGGGCTCGAACCCACGAACCACGAGATCATGACCTGAGCCAAAGTCCAATGATCAACTGACTGAACCACCCAGGCACCCCTAAAATAGAGGTATTTTAGAAGTGTATAGCTTAGAGGTTGTATCAGGTATAATATAAGACATAATATGGATGTATGCCTTTATCCCCCCCACCCCTGTTGCTACCCCCTGTTGCCACCTTGTGTGTTGAACTGCTTTCTTAGCACCAGTGAGGAGTTTTCTTTTTTGGTCTAGAAAAAGATCAGTGTTGTGTTCGCTTCCTGTTCTCCTAGAATGCTTGAGTAATCAGATGATTAGATAAACTGATTATTCTAGTTAATTGTTACCTACTAATGTATTTCAGTCACCAGAGTGATAGTATTTATATGTACTAAGGTATATATCCAACAAAAAGGCTATTTGATTGGGTTAGTTTTTAATAATTCTAAAGACTCAAGTAATCATTGTGAATATCGGTTATTGTTTAGTACTCTGAATAAAAAAGTTATTTGTACTTTTTAATGGCTTGCACTGCAGATAAGTGAAAGTTTATTTACATTATTGATTGGTACTTGTCAATAACTGATCTAAAATAAATGCTAATTTGGCAAATCATGAGTTGGGAATCTACTTTTTCTTTTACGATTTTTTTTTTTTTAAAGTTTATTTATTTTGAGAGAAACAGAGAGAACAAGAGTAGGGGAGGAGCAGAGAGAGGAGAGAGAATCCCAAGCATGCTCCACGATTTCAATGTAGAGCCCATTGTGGGCCCCAAGTCTCATATCGTGAGATCATGACCTGAGCTGAAACCAAGAGTTGGCCGCTTAACTGACTGATCCATTCAGGCAACTCTCTTTTAAGATTCTTTTATTTATTTACCGAATGTTTTGTTTGAGAAAAAATAGTTGTTCAGTTATTGTTTTCAATTAACTTTTGTGAAACAACTCTTCCTATTCTAGTATTTCAGATAAGCAGCATCTGTTATTTTAAAAATTCATGGAATTTCATCTGTTTTGGTTTGGTTTATTAAAGCAAGTAACCAGTTTACCCAATTACTTTCTTTAAGTACAAACTCTTTTTCTATTGTCCTGTTTATAGTTTTGTTTCTCTTGGGAATTCTTTCCTCAGAGTCAAATTGAAGTCACGGAAACTCTATTTTTCAGGGTGTCCTTTATGAATTACGTTGATATAGAAAATTTGTTTCATGTTTTACCTTTGAGATGATTGTGTATTTAAATGAAGGGGGAGCTTAATAATTTGTCTTTTAAATTTTTTCTTCCTTTTGAAGAGTGAATTGGATGTTCCTTTTAAAGTCAAAGCTGGCCAAATAGGTACGTACTCTTTGTTTGAATTATTCTTAGTCCTTTTAGGTTTTTATTTTTCCTGTGTTGTTTAATCTAAAAATTTTTTTAGCTTGAACAAAAATGTGAGAGGTTTTTGGCTTATGTTGGTTACAACTTTTGGAGTTCTGGATCCTAGTATATGTTATATGTAATACATAAATACTTCAAAGCATTTGACAGAGGGTAGAATATTACCCTCTGAAAAGGAAGCACATTTGAACTGCAACAATAGTTTCTAGGCTTTGGTTCTACTACACAAAATATATCTTGATTTTCCAAATTAGTATCTAAGTTTTGTATGCTTTTTATTTATATGTGAACGTAGTATAATTTACAAACTCTAGTAAGTAAAGTTTAAGTATAGCTTATTTCCCTCATGTTTTGTTCAACCCTTGCACTTGATATATTACGCAGAGTGTGGTATAGAGGATATGGCTAGGTAAGGAGAAAGTCTTTGCAGCCAGACTCTTAGACTAAGATCATCTGTAAGTAAGCATACATCTTTGTTGAAGAGATGTTTTAGTAGGATGCTAACCTGTGAAGTCCTCTCAACTGTTCCATACTACCTGATTTTTACTTTTTTAAAATGTATGTTACATCACTAGACAACTGGCTGTTACTTTACAATTTTCACTTATGCCACCATCCATCCTTCCATCCCCTCTGTCACCCTGCTACTTCTCTGCATCACTTTCCTCCTTCATTTATTTTGTATTCAGGGAAGGCTTTGTCTTTTGCTCTTCTAGCATCTCTTAGCAATTACTTGGATACTTCTGTCTGAGTCTACTTTATATCACCTGCATGTGTTCCTTTTAATATAAAGTTCCATTTTTATGTTTATGTCTCTTTAAACAGGAGACACTTCCTAGATTGAAAGCATCCATAGGGCATGCATGATCTTTCTTGTTTGTTGGTTACACAGAGCCTAATGTTGTGTGAAGCTGTGATAATAGTATTGTGGTCCTGAAGCATGCTTAACTGACATCCTAGAGTGAAGTTATAGCCTTTCATTTGCTCTTTTACCTTTGAGATATTTATGTACACATTGCTATATATGAGGCTATGTAAGTACATGTGGGAGAGGCAAGGATGAATATACGTTTGTCTTCAAGGAAGTTAGAGAGATGTAAAATTAGGACACAGTATTGAAGTTACATTTCCAGGGTATGGATGAGTTGTATTTGACTAAAGAACTTTTACATTGTTCATTATGTTATTAGAACTAGAGTTATATTTTAGATTAGGTTTACTAATCTTTCAGAATTTGTTCTTCATGCTTTTAAAGTATTATAAGAATTTAAAATTTTTTTTTTTTTAATGTTTTATTTATTTCTAGGAGAGAGAGAGAGACAGCGTGAGCAAGGGAGGGTCAGAGAGAGAGGGAGTCACAGACTGAAACAGGCTCCAGGCTCTGAGCTGGCAGTCAGCACAGAGCCCGACGCGGGGCTCGAACCCACGAACGGCGAGATCATGACCCAAGCGAAAGTCGGACGCTTAACCGACTAAGCCACCCAGGCGCCCCATAAAGTATTATAAGAATTTAATAGCTCCCTTCAGGGTTATTCATTGACCCTTTACATATAAGGATACAAAGTGTATTTTTTTATATTTATCCCTTTTTTGGTTTATGGAGGATTTATATTAGTTATTAAATTTCTTTTAGGTTAAAATATTACACCTAACCTATAAAGTCAGTGTGGCTTTGTAAGCTCAATAAAGTTTTGGTATTCTAAGAGCTAGACATATTTATGGTGGTTGTTGGTTATCCTTGTACTTAAAATTTTAAACCTTTTCTGTTCTATCAATGGGAGGCAGTAATATAACTAACTCAATTCCAGTGGAATTCTGGATAATAAATGATGAGAGGGTAATGAGGGAAAATGGCGAGAAGAAAAGGTATAGGGAACAGATAGTCCCTTTTTGTTACACTCAGGGGCATTTCCCACTTTTTCAGTCTCATGCTCACCATAGAGGCAGTCACATCAACTTTTAAGGAGTTTGGAAGTTAATTACATATGTAAAAGTATCTGTTACAAATATAGGTGGTTCTCACTATAAGGTCATCAGACTTAGAAATGGCCCAGAAGTATACTGGCATTACTTTGAGACTCCCCTCACATGGGAGCCATTTAGGAAACTCAATAGGCTTATAAATTGAAGAAAAATACAATTTGCATGGAGAAGTAATTTGAGATTTTTTTTTTCACGTTTTATTTATTTCTAGGAGAGAGAGAGAGAGAGACAGCGTGAGCAGGGGAGGGTCAGAGAGAGAGGGAGTCACAGACTGAAACAGGCTCCAGGCTCTGAGCTGGCAGTCAGCACAGAGCCCGACGCAGGGCTCGAACCCACGACCCGCGAGATCATGACCTAAGCAAAAGTCGGATGCTTAACCGACTAAGCCACCCAGGCGCCCCAGTAATTTGAGATTTTTAACCCTGGGAATAAATTCTCAGGTAAAACTGGCTTGCCTACATAAACCATAAAGGTGAATCAAAATATTCTCCCTTACATTGCATTATTTTATTTCCTTTTCAGTTTATTATCCTGTTTCACACTTCTTTGAACTTTGGGCACCTGTTTTTTTAATTAAAAAAACTTTTAACTTATTTTTGAGAGAGAGAGGGAGAGTGGGGGGGGGGGGAGGGGCAGAGAGAAAGGGAGACACAGAATCTGAAGCAGGCTCCAGGCTCTGAGCTGTCAGCACAGAGTCCGATGTGGACTTTGAACTCGTGAACCAGGAGATCATGACCTGAGTCCAAGTTGGATGCCCAACCACCTGAGCCACCCAGGTGCCCCAAACTTCCAGGCATCTTTATTTAAAAGTACTGGTGATTCTTGTGGTACATGCTGTACCACACTGATGACTTAGGTAACTTACATGATTCTTTTAACTTCTCTGGGACTGAGTTTCATTTTTTTTCAACATTGAAATAATAGCTGCCTCATTCTTCCTGCAGTTGGGGAATATTAAATGAAATTATAAATGTCAGAAATTTTGAAAATGTATAGAGCACAATGTGAATAGTTACAAATTTGGAAGAGATTTTTGTAAATTTCATTGTTGGAGTTTTTTCATTTTTTTCTGAGTGATACACATACTATATGCATGAGGGTTGTGTTACAATTTTTTTCTCTAAATGGAAAGTGGGGAATGTATATCTTCTGGAGTAGCCCAAATAAGAATTTAAGGTTGAAATTATGTGTTTTTTTTTTTTTTTAGATAAATTAACTTTGAAGATTCCTTGGAAGAACCTTTATGGAGAAGCAGTTGTTGCGACCCTAGAGGGACTCTACCTGCTTGTTGTCCCTGGAGCAAGTACGTTGTTTTAGGTTGTAACCACTCAGTAACAGCACAGTGAAATAAAATTGTTACCTCGGCTAAATATTTTAGTATGTTTAATAAGTAGAAAATACTTTAAATAAACTAACCATATATGTATGCATATACATACATGTATATGTATAGGTACATTTTACATATACACACATATATTTCCACATTTGTATATAAAATATTTTTACGTTACTGTTGGAAAGAATAATTCCAACCATTTGTTAAATTTAATCTCTTCTCTATGAAGTTATTTTGCAACTAAGGCATCATTTTAAGTTAAAATGCATTAAATAATTTACTTTTGGAGAATGAAATGAAATAAGGTTTTAAAAATGTTCTGATGTGTTAAACTACAGATTTCAAGAATGGAAAATTTTTCCCCCTATTTTATTGCCTATGGTTTTGAGCAAGCGTTCATTCAAAAGTGTGTGTGAAATAGGTAGTTTTTTTAATTGTACATGATAGTATTTTAATTTTTAATGAATGTTGTAAAGCAATAATGTTTATTTAAGTAATACCTTTTGTTGTGATTGTTTCTTTTTCTGTTATAAGAACAGTATAATGTTAAGAAATGTTTGGATAGTTTATGGAAAAATTACTTGTTTTCCTAACTATAAGGCAAACACAATTTTTTATTTATATTTTGCTTTCTGTTCTTTACTATATACATACTCAATTTGATAGACTATTTTTCCCATTGTACATACAACATGGATCTGGCTTTTTTACTTAACACAGATATTTTTGATATAGGATAGTGACACTTTTGAAAGTCTATAGGATATTCCATTGTGAGCTGCCTACTGTTTTAGGCTATTACACTGAAGATTGTAAACACCTATTCTTATAGTTTTTATTCTTTGGTGTTATTTCCTTAGGATACATGATCAGAAGTGAGATTATTGGATAAAAATGAAGTATATATTTTCTGATTGTTGATACATATTCTTGAATTATTTTCTAAAAGTTTTTATCAATCTATATTGATACCATCTAGTATTGGATATTATGTGTTTTTTATAGTTACTGAAAATTTTACCCCTCAAATAAGGTGCATGGAAATTTTCTCCCTGCCTGCTGTTTTTCCCTTTTACTCTCTACCCATTTTTTCCCCTCTTAACCTTTTTCCTTTCTCTCTTTCTTTCTCCCTTTATTTTTTGTTTTTCTTTATTTATTTTGAGAGAGAGAACAAGAGGGGCAGAGTGAATCCCAGTTAGGCTCTGCACTGCCAGCGGAGTGGGGCTTGATCCCACAAAGAGTAAGATCATGACCTGAGCTGAAATCAGGAGTCAGATGTTTACCTGAGTGAGCCACCCCTGTGCCTCATTCTTTCTCCCTTTAATTCCTTTCTTTCCCTCTTTTCCCTTTTGTTAAAGCTTTGTAAATAAATAGGGATCATTTATTTATGTTTAAACTTTTTGTAAAACTAATTTAAAGATTGTGGCTCTTTTGACTTAAAAAATGGCTTAAAGACTTAAAGTATCCATACACTCACAATCATAATGAGGTTGAACTTTTCCTATTTATCTGATAATTACATTATTAATATGTGAACTAACTATATATTTTTAGGTATTAAATATGATGCTGAGAAGGAAGAAAAATCCTTGCAAGATATTAAACAGAAGGAGCTATCCCGAATTGAAGAAGCTCTTCAGAAAGCAGCAGAGAAAGGTACAATATGTTTATGTTTTAGGTAAACTTGCATATACCTATATTTTAGATACATGTAGTACACTTTAAAGAGGATACTTTAGTAAGCTTTCATTAGTAGTAGTTCCAAAGAAAGAATATTTTTTAAAAATCTTATGTCATATTACTGATTATATTTTCATGACTCACATTAGGAATCATTGCCACATGATTGTTTTATCTCACTGCCAGTTTAATTTTCCCACTTTCTTTAACCACTTGTTTTTCTGTGCCGCTTTATGGAGGCCTTTCTGTGGGTTCCTGTAAGCCTGTTTGTTTTTGCCAGCTGTTCCTCTGCATTTTTAGGTGTATCCATGGAAGATAATGAAGTTCAGCATATCAGTGTAGTGAAACAATGTTTAGAGGAAGTGGTGCTGTGATTTTGTTTCTAGCTGTGTCTCCTTATATTGTATAGGATATTTTAAAAAAATTGATTTTTCAGATTTCAACGTTAACATCTTGCCTTAAGTTTTAATTTTTTAATTTTTATCTAAAGTTATAATGACTATTTTGATTTGGTTATGGAGAAAGAATAAGAATAAGATGAAGAAGCAGGCTGTAGAGTGATGAGTTGAAGGACTTTTCCAACCTCCAGTTTTTCTCTTTCAAGGCAAATCACAGCCCAGTTGCTGATTGAGGTATCAGAATTACTTGCAGTTTACATCGTTTTTCTGTCATTTGGTTGGCATGTTTATGCATTTCTGTGTTGGAAGAACATGGTACCACAAATGCTAATGCATTTCTCTTTGGTCTCTCTTAAAAGATAGGGCAAATGACAGAAATTACATTCATATGTACCAAGATTTTGTTTCCTAGTGTAATCAGTAAGAAATCTTTCTTAAAATAGCTTTCTCATTAGAATTCTTTATCAATGATTCTAATTCTTTTTGCCCCAAGTGCCTGCTCTTACATAGAATTATTGATCTTTTACAGAAAATTACTAAAATAATTTAAGTACCAAGGCTGTTTAAATGGAAGAAATTTTTAAAAAGCTTAAATATGTTTTACCTTTCTCTTTCACACTTGAGCATGTTTTGTCTTTCCTTGAAGTTTAAGAATCTGTTTTTTTTTTTATGAAAACAGTGTTCTTTATTTCTGTTACTTGTATGTGCCAAATAAAGCAAGGTGAGAATGGTTTTGTTTATGACAATTCAGTGTGACTTACTTTTATTCACTTTTGGTTAATTAGTATATGTGGAAATAGTACCAATAAAATGAGAAGAGAGACTTGGAGAGCACTAGAATTTCATGTCTTTCTTGATACAGGTCACATTAAGTATATATATGTATTTTTAAACTTTTTATTTTTGAGAGAGAGATAGAGACAGCACGAGCAGGGGAGGGTCAGAGAGAGAGGGAGACACAGAATCTGAAGCAGGCTCCAGGCTCTGAGCTAGCTGTCAGCGCAGAGCCTGATGCGGGGCTCGAACCCACAAACCGTGAGATCATGACCTGAGTCGAAGTTGGACACTTAACTGACTGAGCCACCCAGGCACCCCCCATTAAGTATATTTTTTTAACATACTGTACTTAATGATACACATTTATCGGTAGGCATAGTGACATATTTAGATAAAATGATACATATAATATTTATCATAATATGTAATATTGCATAATTACATATATAATGTATTATGTATATATAAAATTAAGTTATATTTTTCCCTTTTTAGAAATAAGCCCCAAACTTCTCTTTCTTTTCTATTTTTGGATGGAAATAACTGTGTTTGTTTAAAATGTATTTTAGTATTTCCAGTGAACTGTAAGAAGTGTGTATAGTCTCTCCTGTGTTAGTAGTTGACAGCTTACTTGGCAAAATCATAACCTGCTGTACATTTTGTATTGAGCACCTGTGAAATTTTGACTGCTGGGTGTTTAATGCTTAGGAAATTTATATGTTTACATCTGGCAGAGAGGCTTTTAAGGATGATTTGATGTATTCATAGGGGCTGAACATCTGTGGCCCTGAGTTTGTGTAAATAGGACTATTGTGCTTATAATATATGATAATTACATTGTAGGTTCTTGAAGAGTAAAATTTATGTTTTGTTGGGATAGAACTAAAATTCAGAATGTGAAATTCAGTTTTAACATTATTATTTTATATTTTTCAGAAAAATATTCTGAGTATAAAAGAAATGAATTTGGGGTGCCTGGCTGGTTCAGTTGGTAGAACATGTGACTCTTGATCTTCAGATTGTGGGTTTGAGCCCTATGTGTAGAAATCACTTAAAAATAAAATCATAAAATAAAAGAGATGATTCAGGAATTGGGATATATATATATTGATGTTGATTTTTAAAAAAATATGTTGAATTATCTTGACTGCATATAATTTTTTTTCAAGTTTCTATGAATACAGGTCATATTTTCATATACTATTATTAATACAAATGATAACACCTTGGTCTTTAGATGCTTTACATTTCACCATTATTAATAGTTATTACTTAATACCATACTTTATTTTGGAGACATTATTTTTCCACTTATTTCTTGATTAAAAGCATAAAAGCATCGTGGCACATGTATAGTGACCAAGAGAGGCAAGAAGAGAAGTAATTCAACTCAAAGCAGCAGATGATAAAATTGAATTCAAAATTATCCTGCTAATCTACTTTAAAAAAGTGTTTTTACTTAATTTGTTTCATTTGGTAAAATAGAGTGCTGCCCACAATCATGTGGGAAAAAATAAAATTGAAATATAACTGAGTTCATTTCTAAACAGTTTGCTCAACTGTAAAAATAAACATAAAAAATTTTTTTTTTACGAAATGTTTGTTTATTCTTGAGAAAGAGGGAGACAGAGCATGAGCAGGGAAGGGTCAGAGAGAGGGAGACATAGAACCTGAAGCAGGCTCCAGGCTCTGAGCTCTGAGCTGTCATCATCGAGCCCGATGTGGGGCTTCAACCCATGAACAGTGAGATCATTACCTGAGCCAGAGTCAGAAGATTAACCAAGTGAGCCACCCAGGAGCCCCAAAATAAACTTTTTAAAATATTTATTTTTTTAGAGAAAGTCAGCATGTGAGTGGGAGAGGGGCAGACAGAGAGGGAGACAGGGAATCCCAAGCAGGCTCCACGCTGTCAGCACAGAGCCTGATGCAGGGCTTGAACCCATGAACTGTGAGATCGTGACCTGAGCTGAAATCAGGAGTCAGACTCCTAGCTGACTGAGCCACCTACGTGCCCCCAAAATAAACTTGATATTTTTCTTATTTTATTATAGTGAATTTATTTCCCTAGAAAGGCTATTATAAAGTAAAGGGAAAGATTAAATTTCTTCTGAGGCCTAAGATTCCCAGAGGGTATAGGTTCTGTATTTAAAATGTTAATTTTGCACAAAAAACCATAAAATACCTCGGAATAAACCTAACCAAGGATACAAGAGATCTGTATGATGAAAACTATAGAAAACTTATGAAGGAAATTGAAGAAGACACAAAGAAATGGAAAAACATTCCATGCTCATGGATCGGAAGAATAAATATAGTTAAGATGTCATTACTACCTAAAGCACTCTACACATTCAATGCAATTCCCATCAAAATTGCACCAGCATACTTCTCAAAACTAGAACAAACTATCCAAAAATTTGTATGGAACCACAAAAGACC
>NW_024080647.1:7059540-7084919 GCF_003009895.1 Hyaena hyaena
TAAGTCAGGCAGAGAAGGACAAATATCATATGTGTGCACGTATAGGAGGACTAGGAGGAACTTAACAGAGGACCAATCGGGAGAAGAAGGGGGGAAATGGTGGGGGAAAGGGAGAGAGGCAAACCATGAGAGACTCTTGAATGCTGACAAAAACTGAGGTCTGATGGATGTGGGGGGGAGGGGGGGATGGGCATGGAGGAGGGCACTTGTGGGGATGAGCACTGGGTGTTATGTGAAAACTAATTTGACAATAAACTATTTGTAAAAAAAAAAAAAAAAAAAAGAGAGTTAAATGACAAAAAAAAAATAAAATGTTAATTTTATCTAAGTAATATACACACACGCTTTGAAATCAAGTAGTTTTGTTAAAAAGACTTCCGATGGAAAATGTCAGTCTGCTATTCTGCTCTTCTCTACCCTTTAGACCCATTCCTTAGAATGAACCATGGTTATAGAAATACTAATGTTCTGCCATTATCTAATTTTTTAGCATAAGATCTTATCTAGGATATCCTCTTGTGGTAGTCAGGAAATTTACTTCTCTTACCATCTTCTTTCACTCTAAATTCCCCTCCTTCTCTTCTCATAATATGGTTATATCATAATTTATGGCAAATGACAGGTCAAATTTGCATTCCTGTGACAGTGTAATTGTTCATTGTGTAGGTCAAATGATGTACTATGATTATATTCCCTTTCTTACACAACCTTTTTTTCTTGAAATTTTAAGTGCTTCCTTTTTATTTACTTTGTTTTCTGTGTAAATTTACCTTTAATTATTTTCACTTGCTACATGAAATCTGTTGTATGACTATCAGTGTAACTTTACTATTGCTCATACCCACCTACTGTTTCCTCACCCCACCCCACATCCCCTATCCCCATTTTGCTCTTGAAGATCTCCCTTTGAAATGTTTTTTTTTCTGTCTTGGGATTGGTCTTCATCACTTTTCTGTGTTTAATTCACTATTTTCTGGGTCCCTTGCCTTTTGTTCTTTGTTATGCTGAAGCATATCTGTAGCTTTTAATAAAGGCTACATTGGATATAGTTTTTAAAATCCTTTCAAGTTTGAAAGTCTTTGTTTACTTACACACTTACCTGATTTGACTGGGAATAGAATGCTAGGTTTAAAATAAAAAATTTGAAGGCAATATCATTAGTTTTTAGGTACTTTTGAGAGGTTTTTTGCCCATCTGCTTAGCATGTTGATGGAAACATAAAAGTCAGAGAATCCATGAATTCTGCTGTCAAAAACCTTACATGTTAGTTGAGAAAATAAGACATATGCATAATAATAAGCAGGAGAAAATGTTGAGTCTCATCACAGAGGTACAGATAAGAGTGGTAACAAAGTTCAGAATGAACATATGTTCAGCCAAAGAGATCAGGGCAGATACTGTAAAGATACATATTTATATATTTAAGCTGTGTCTAAAAGATGAATTTTCAGAAAAGGAGAGAGAGTCTTCTAGGTAGAAGGAACAATGAAGAGAAAGAAGTATAGAGTATGTATGAGAAACAGCTAAGAATTTGGGAGTTTGATAGAATGTAGTTAAATGTAAGTTAAAAAGCTGAGTTTAGGTCAATTTTAAGAGATTTAAATGCCATGATGGTGATAGTGGTGATGATAATGATGGTGGTAGCAGCTAACATTTAATGAGCATCTCTTATTTGCCAGGTCACTTTTCAAAATGTTTTATATTTATTGATTTCACTTGATAGTTATAACTCTATGATATAAGGCTATTGTTGTTCCCATTTTACAGTGGAGAAAGCTGCAAGTTAAATAAGTTGTCCTAAGTCACAGAGCTAGAAAATGAAAGAGCTGTAATTTGAACCTACTCTGGCTCTATCTAGATCCTTTATTTTTAGTTCCATATTATAACGGACTTTAATCTATAACCAGTGGGAGAGTCAGTAAGTTTTCCTCTTCCTTTTTTTAAAAACCTGGGGAGGGATGTGTTAAGAGCTGTTTCAGGAAGGTTAAGCCTGCTGTGGTGTCTGTGCATCTGTGAGGGGGGAGCTGGAGGGTGGTGCTGTCTGGCCGTCACTAACCTGAGTGGATAGACAGGAGTCCGTGTACCTAAAAAGGGGACAGATGAGACTAAAGTAAGAGGAGGTCATTTCAGTTGACTCTGAAGTTAGTACAAATATCACACAATGTTGCATTCTGCAAATGGGCAAAAACAGTAGGCAAAAGGGAATCAAAACAGTTGACTTTTGCTCTGTTTGAAAATCTCAAATAATTCAATGAGATGTTAGCGCTAATTTATCTGCCTTGCTTAATTTGAAATGATAATTCCTATAATTTTAATTACTAAAAGATTTTGTTATAATATTATGATAATAAAGTTTGTTGATATAATGGAAATGTCACTGTGAATACTTCCTTAGAAATAGATTGTCTCGGTGTCACTGCATTTTACTTGTTCTGTCACATGATTTCTACTTCTTTGAATTAAGTTTAGACATGTTTTACATGTGAAACTGAAGTGTCTTTTAAATGCTTTGTATTCTGATTACTGCTGCCATGCGGATGCAGGCGCACTTTCAGGGGAGTTCATATATGGCTTGGAAAACTTTGTTTACAAGGACGTCAAGCCTGGTGGGTATGCATGGTTAGTTTATCTGGCTGTATAAAAAATGATATTCTTATCTACTCTTGAACTTTTAATGGAGCATGTTTGATGACATGCCATTTTTTTTGAAATATGGAAATGTAATTCAAGTTTTTCTCCTTTACCATCATTACCATTTCCCAACCTTCTGTAGCTGTTTGTCCACTCACTAAATATTTAACGTGTTCTCATGGCAAGCACTGTGCTGTATGCAGAGTTGTTCATGGGTTAAAACAAGCATGATCTGTCCTTGAGGAGCTCACCGTTTGATCTGTGGATAACTATCACATCTGGAGTGCCTTGTGTACTCTGGTTCTGTGGTAAAGTAGTTTCTCAGCTGGGCAGTTTCTTCCCTAGAGTAGTAGTTTTCAGACTTGTAAAGAGCAGGAAAATGGAACCTGTTTTACTATGTGAGACTTTATTTAGAGCCTTGATAAAAGATGTCTGACTGGCCTCCTTCATAACTTCCCTGATTTGCTTTACCTCGGTAGGAGCTCCAGAGGCCAATGTAGACCATTGTCCTATGCAGCATATTGAAATTTGAGGCTCCACAAAAGGCAGTTTTGAAGGCTGACTGCTTTAGGATTTACAATAGTATTCTTTTATTCGGTAGAGAATTTATCAAGTATGTTGAAATAATAATTCTGTTAGTTTACAAAGTAATTTGATATATTTTCTATAACTTTATAGGAGTTTATAATATTAACTTAGTCAGTCTTAAGATTTGTATTGATTAAAGGGCAAGCGAGGTCTGTACTTAAAACATAATAAGCATTAGGTTAGAATTACTTCTACAGCTAGAAACTTTAATATTTAGGTTCATTTGGCAAATGGCAGAAGAATTTACATTGCAGATTTCATAGCATTGAGTGAAATTGCTCTGAAAGGCATTTCTCTTTTAATAAAATTTGCCCCTTTAGCAAATGTGACTGACTATGCTAATTTGCCTTACAGTCACTTTGTTTAATATAAAAGATAGTCTGGAAACACTCATGGCTCACTTTTTAATTTTGTTATAATTAGACCAACTTTCTACATTCTCTCAGGGCAATGTTTCCTGATCCTATGAGGAGTAATCTGCCTCCAAGGTACAGATGAATTCCAGTGTCCCATTCAAGTCATAACAAAATCATTGGACAGTATTGGTGGTAAAACAAACAAACAAACAAAATCCCACCTCCCCCCAAAAACTGACAATGATCACTATAAAGGAAAACATAATTGATTCAGAGTTTACTTTTTTAATACTAAAACAAAAGTTGGTTTTACACTGTGCCAGTTCTGGTGTTGATGTTGCAGAAGCAGTGTTGTGTAAAACTGTGGCTGCCTCAGCATGAATCAAAGCACTGGCACCAAACTTTACTGGGAGCCACTGTATTGTTCACTATCATGTACTCACAGTGAAAAATAAGGTGAAACAGGAGAAAGAGAGCACCAATATTACTTAAGAATGTTATTGATGGAATAGAAAAAATTTAATTTGAATAAACTTAAGGTCTTGACTTTGCATCATTAATTTTTTGTGTGACAAAGGGAGAATATGTATAGAGCACTTAAGGAGGATAATTGTCTCAGGGAAAAATACTTGCTCATTGTTTGAATTGTCAACTGAACTAGTTGCTTTTTTCCTGGAAAATCATTTTACATGGAAGAGTGATTGACAGATTATTATGATTCAGATTCAGATGTTTGGTAGACATTTCAACAAAACAACTTCAAGAAAAATCAACTCATGATGTTTGTTGCTAATGATAAAATTTTAGCTTTTGAGCAAAATTAGAATTTTGGAGAACTTGTATTAGCCACTTGGAATTTGGCAGCTTCCTAGTACTTCAGCTTCCCAGAAAAGTCTTTAAGACTTCTCTGATGAAGAATGGTGGTGATACTAACAAATGGGATTTTTGATAGTAAAATGAAATCACTCAACATTGAGAAGATCTGCATAAGTCAGTGAAGCAATATTTCCTTATTACCAATGCATGATAAAAAAAAATCCGTATGTGTAGAAGATCCATTAAATTTTTTTTTAATGTTTATTTATTTTTGGGGAAGAGAGACAGAGAGTGCGTGGGGGAGGGGCAGAGAGAGAGGCAGACACAGAATCTGAAGCAGGCTTCAGGCAGAGCTGACAGCATGGGGCTCAAACCCAGGAACTGTGAGATCATGACCTGAGCCGAAGTCAGATGCTTAACCAGTGAGCCATCCAGGTGCCCCTAAAAGGTCCATTTAAAGTGTAAGGTAGACTTCCTCAGGAAACTAACAATAGAACTCCCTTATGACCCAGCAATAGCACTGCTAGGAATTTACCCAAGGGATACAGAAATGCTGAGGCATAGGAGCACATGTACCCCAATGTTCATAGCAGCACTCTCCACAATAGCTAAAACATGGAAAGAGCCTAAGTGTCCATCAACAGATGAATGGATCAAGAAGATGTGGTTTATCTATACCATGGAATACTACATGGCAATGAGAAACAATGAAATCTGGCCATGTGTAGCAACATGGATGGACCTTGAGGGTGTTATGCTGAGCGAAATAAGTCAGGCAGAGAAGGACAAATATCATATGTTTGCACGTATAGGAGGATTAGGAGGAACTTGACGGAGGAACAAGGGGGAGAAGAAGGGCGGAAATGGTGGGGGAAAGGGAGAGAGGCAAACCATGAGAGACTCTTGAATGCTGACAAAAACTGAGGACTGATGGATGTGGGGGGGAGGGGGGGATGGGCATGAAGGAGGGCACTTTGGGGATGAGCACTGAGTGTTATGTAGAAACTAATTTGACAATAAACTATTTGTAAAAAAAAAAAAATAAAAAAAAAATAAAGTGTAAGGTAGACTAATTGAATTTAATTTGGATGAAAATGTTTTTTGATAGATTTTCAGATTCCAAAATGGAATTAACCTTTAAGAAACTACCACTTGTTGAGTTTGAGTATAGTATCCAAAATTACATGAAAAGACCATGAAGATGTTCCTCTTTTTTTTTAATTACATATGTATGTAGTTAGTTCAGATTTTCTTCATATGCTTCAATTTAAAAATCATATTTCAACAGAGCAAAGGCAGAAGGAGATGGGTGTAATCTAGCTGTCTTCTGCTTAGCCAGATATTGGAAAGATTTGTAAGATTATAAAACAGTGCTACTCTTTTCACTATAACTTTTTGTTTGGAAAATATGGTTTTTTAAATAAATATGTGTTATCAATGCTATCACATAGTTTTTAAAGTGTGAATTAATAAATATTTTAAAAATTTCTCAGTTTTGATTTCCAGTATGGTAAATCTCAGTAGTTGTAACCCACACTAATAAAAAACTTTGAAAGGTTCTCAAGTAAGCGTGTAAAAGGTGCTCCAACACCAAAATATTTGAAGACTGATTTAGAGAGTGATTGAAAATCATAAATTTAGTGTTCATCAGATTAAATAGAATCTTTCTCTAAAGATCTGTGTAGCAGTCAGATTAGATTTTGAAACTATTTGAAGAGGTTGAAAGGTGGTACATGTAACATTGAGATCAAATAAAGATGAAACAAGGGGCTAAAACAGTTGTGTAGCCAGAAAGATAATAGGAAAGGTAAGAAGAGTGAGCTGTGGTGGTATGGAAACCCAGAAGCTGAAGCTGTCTCTGAAAGCTGTTCTAGCCAAGTGGGGCTGGTTATCAGTGCTACTTTGGCTTTCTTGTTTCTTTTCAAATGATACTGCTTTGAGAACTCAGTCTTTCTCTATATGTTTAATTTATGAACGAAAAAGACTCAGGGACCATCATTATGACAAGAAATACTGGTAATAGCAAAGTCTAGATTCTTTATGTATTTATTAATTATTTTCATCCTGAAATTTAGGGTTTTATTCTTGAAATCCAAGATTTGGTTCTTAGTTTTTATAGTGGCAGGACACTGTTTTAAAATATCAAGGAAGAACAGTTTATTTATTTATAATTTTTTAATGTTTATTTATTTTTGAGGGAGAGAGAAAGAGTGTGAGCAGGAGAGGGGTAGAGAGAGAAGAGGGAGACATAGAATCTAAAGCAGGCTCCAGGCTCTGAGCTGTCTATCAGCTCAGAGCCCAATGTGGGGCTTGAACTCACGAACTGTGAGAACATGACCCAAGCCAAAATCAAGACGCTTAACTGACTGAGCCACCGAGGTGCTCCAAGGAAGAACAATTTTAAAATTTCAAGCTAAATTTCATGTGTATTCTCTCAAATGCTATATATACCACACAAACTAGGTGTATATATTTTATTATACTGTTCAGATGTGGATTTTTTGATTCATTTGAACAGATGCCTGTCATGTGCTTTGTGCCCAGATATTAGGATAATTCTTGGGCTAATGAAGACTCTTGCCTAGTGGCAAGACGGCTGTGTAAACATTTCAGTTACAGTGTAATCACTGCGTAGTGGAAGTCTGTATAAAACTGTAGAGGTAAATGGCCCTGGAGCTGCTTGAAAATAGTTGAGGAGGGCCTTTGTGGATCTGACATTTGGGAGCCTCCTAGGAGTTTGCCTGGTGAAGAACTTTAGGGAGGGCAACTGAAGTTTAGGGAATGATACATATAAGAGAGAAGCATTAGCTGTTAGAAAGTTAGGCTTGTTTTGGAAAGTAAGAATAGTGTTTCTGAAGTATCCATTGCAAGCATGAGTAGAGGAGATAGAACAGCCCAAGGAGATAGGGGTTGGATCATGAAAGAACCTTTGTGTCATGCAAACACTTTTTCATTTTAGCTGCAGAGAGTCTTAAAAAGGAATTTTGATGAGCAAGTCAGAGGACTCTAGATGCTGGTGAGGATGTGGAGAAACGGGCACCCTCTTACACTGTTGGTGGGAATGCAAACTAGTGCAGCCCCTCTGGAAAACAGTGTGGAGGTTCCTCAGGAAACTACCAGTAGAACTCCCCTATGACTCAGCAGTAGTACTGCTAGGAATTTATCCAAGGGATATAGGAGTGTTGATACATAGGAGCACATGCACCCCAATGTTCATGGCAGCACTCTCCACAATAGCCAAAACATGGAAAGAGCCTAAGTGTCCATCAACGGACGAATGGATCTAGAAGATGTGGTTTATCTATACCATGGAATACTACATGGCAATGAGAAACAATGAAATCTGGCCATGGGTAGCAACATGGATGGACCTTGAGGGTGTTATGCTGAGCGAAATAAGTCAGGCAGAGAAGGACAAATACCATATGTTTGCATGTATAGGAGGATTAGGGGGAACTTAACGGAGGACAATGGGGGAGAAGAAGGGGGGAAATAGTGGGGAAAGGGAGAGAGGCAAATCATGAGAGACTCTTGAATGCTGAGAACAAACTGAGGACTGATGGGTGCGGGGGGTGAGGGGGAAGATGGGCATGGAGGAGGGCACTTGTGGGGATGAGCACTGGGTGTTATATGGAAACCAACTGGACAATAAACTATTTGTAAGAAAAGAAAAAAAAGGAATTTTGAATAGGAGATTAATTAACAGGCTGTGAATGGTACTGTAGACGGTGTTAGTCTGGTAGCACTGTAGAAGGGTGTTTATTTAGTAGGAGGTAGAGTGGGGGATAGAGTCAGGGGAGACCACACCGAGACCGCCTTAGGAGTGCGGATGAGACATCATGTCTAGTAGGAAGGTGAATGTAAAGCTTTGTAACTTGGGTAAGACGGTGGTTGGTTAATGCCATAAAAGTGAAGCGGTGCCAAGTAAAGAGGATGAGGTTTTAAAGGAATTAATTATTAAGCCAATTTCAAAGTACAGTTCAGTGTACGTTTTTTTGTTCTTTTGGGGTTCTTTGTATTCTTAACTTGTTCAAAGATCTTGCTTGCGAGGTGTTATCATCCAGAGGAAGTTTCCTGTCAGCAGCCTCCCTGTTCATTTCATTTGTGTTCCCCTGCCCTGCCATATATTTGTGAAAACCTTTCCCTGAAAGTTTTATGTTCTGTCATTGTTACATTTCCAGTATTTTGATAACATTGAAAGTAAAGTTAAACTTTGTGTTGTGAAGAGTCATAAATATTTTAAAGAGCTTTGTGTATGAGTATTTGCCCAATTTTTATATAATTGTACTTGCCAAGTTATTTGTTAAATTAAAGGAAGTTATTCTAGACTAAGGAAGCTTAAGAATTTCTGTTTGTATTGAAACAGCAGGTCAGTTAAGAATAAAAGTTAAGTGAACTGTACCAAAAATTTGCTGTTAGGAAGAATTCTCTTGTTTTCTTTTCTGTCCTCTAGTCTGCTAACTTGAATTTTATCCTTTTCTCACTAAAACGCTTCCACTGAGAAGGACGTAAACGTAAAAAGCACAAAAAACATTTTAAGAAACCTTTTAAAGGTCTTGATCGCTCGAAAGGTAGGTAAAAGTAGTTTTTATGCCATGTGTTATTTGTACACATCACCACTTGATTTCTGTCTTCAAAGGTAAAATTAATGTTAGATATACTGTAACTTCAAAAATAAGTTTTAAATTGGAAACACATATTAAAATCTAAAATAAATCTAAAATAAAACAAGGACACCAGAATATGCTGTCCTTTCTGTTGAGTAGTGCCTTAGCTAATGCTTTGGTCATTTGATAATGAAGTATGTGAGAATTTCAAATCTTGACCTTGTATTTTTTCTGTTTTTTATAGATAAGCCAAAAGAAGCCAAAAAGGATACATTTTTGGAAAAATTGGCAACCCAAGTAATTAAAAATGTACAAGTAAAAATCACAGACATTCACATTAAGTATGAAGATAATGTAAGTAATTTAAATTTATATAGATTAAGTTTGTAATTGTGTATTTTGTGATATTAATTATTGATTTGTTTAGATATGGGCTATCCATACCAGATTTTAATTCCATGATTTTTTTTCTGACAAATATACTACTGTATCTTTCCTGCGTTACATTTCTTTAATTAGGCGTTTATGTATATAAATATAAAACCACCATATGTATCTTTTTCTAAAAGTAATATGAGGGATTTTTCAGTTGTCCTCTATTATTTACTTTGAATTTTGCTTAATGCCTTAAGACTTACTATAACTTTAAGGAACTTTGCTGATAAAAAAAATTAGGTGCAAGGGGTGATGGAAATAGTCAACTATAATGGTAGTTGGTAGAGAGGGGACTAAGTCATATGTCAGTAGACTGCTAGTCCTGTTCTCTTTACATTCCTTCAGAAGGGGTTAAATATACACTCTTGCTCACATACATGTGCAACAGTGTATTTAGAAACCACACTTCACTTATAACCAAAATTTAACATTGGTTCATTAAAAGCTGTTTACTGTTAATTTTACTCAAACAAAAATATACATTACTTTGTTTAAAGTTTAAAAATTACATTAAGTAACCTTGAATTTTTTCATTTACCTAAGATAATAGAAATGCTATTCCATCTCTTCTAAAAATGAGTTTGTATTTTTTTTTGTTTTTAATAACTTTAAGGTTGGATTTAATTAAAGTGATACTGAAATATATAGAATTTATTTTCTTTTCCTAATAGGTTCCTTATAGAACTTCAATTTTACCAAGATACACTTGTAGTTTTGCAAAATACAATATCTCCATCTTATATTAACTTTACCTTTTGGTTTTAGGTAGTCATTAAACTGAATTTTGTTAACAAATGTCTAAAAAAACTAAGTCATCAGTGCCCTTGTTTAAACAAACTTAGGAAAGTAAATCAACTCATCATGGGAATAAAAGAGTTATTCTTAAAACTAATGGCGTATAGATGAATGAGAACCTCAGTTTGAACTTAAACTAAGCCTTCTTACCGTGCAAGTACAATTAGAAAGGTACATTATTTCTCTCTTTAATAAAAAATATACAGAGATGCCCAGGAGTGGGATGAGTAACATCAATAATGTTTAAGTTAGTGTCACTGACAAGATATATTAAAATGATCTAAGAGGAAAAGAATTAAAAAGTGCAAAGGGATCTTTCTTATATCATTCCTCTTTCAATGTTACTACCTTAATTATTGTATCTAGGATAATGAAAAATACAGAGCTTATGAAGTGGGGAGCAGGGAAAGCATAATAATTTATCATAAAGGTATTCATTGGATGATAGCAATAGTTTGTAGGGGAAGTAATTTATCATGAAGATGCTCATTGGATGATAGCAGTAGTTTGTGGGTAGTGCCTTAGCAAGTGAGGAGTTATGTTCTATTCAGTTCCTTCTGAAATAGCTGCAAGTTATTTTGAGCTCCTTGTCTGAGGTGTAAAAAGATAAGTGTGGGAATAAAGGAAGATAATAAAAGACTAAGCTCCCAGAGCTACTTGTGCTTCTCACTTATTCCAGAGCATTCGTCTTTCCTGCCTTTGAGAAGGGTCTATGTAACTACACTCTGGAGTCCCTGTTGGATGATTTAGAACATTATGTTTTTTTCTTCTCTCTGTAGTTTCCCTGGTTTCTTTCATGATGACAGCATCCCCATGCCTTTTGGGCATCCTTGTGATGTCTAAAAGCAATGACATTGTATGCATTGTGGTACAGCGTAAGCATGGTGTATCAATATAACTTACGTATTGAAGGTCAGGAATAGAACAAAAGTTTAATAGGTTAAGAGACTGAGGGAATTTAATGTTAAGAATCTTGGGCATTTCCTGACAAAGCATTTTTGGAAAGTTAGGAATATGAAGGCTTGGGGCGCCTGGGTGGCTCAGTCCGTTAAGCATCCGACTTCTGCTCAGGTCATGATCTCACGGTTCGTGGGTTCAAGCCCCACATCGGGCTCTGTGCCGACAGCTAGCTCAGAGCCTGGAGGCTGCTTCAGATTCTGTCTCTCCCTCTCTCTGACTCTCCCCTGCTCACGTTGTCTCTCGCTCGCTCGCTCTCAGAAATAAATAAAACATTAAAAAATTTTTTGAAAAAAAAAAGAAAATGAAGGCTTAATGAGACATTTCACGTTTCTGAGTGTTGAAAGTAGTTTAGTGGCAGGGTTATTATCGGTGGCATCTTGTTTTATTTATCTTTGAAGAACATCTTTAATGGTAGACCTAAAGAAACTATCTGTTTTTCACTATTTAGACAAGAGTCTAGTTAGTGAGAAAAGAGTTCACTTCATCAGAAAAGAGTTTCACTGGTAAAATATCATATTGATATCATGCCTATAAAATATGGGTAATTCTAGCCATATTACTGCCTTTTTCTCTCTCTTTTTTCCCCCCCACAAATCCATTTGGATTGTGCTACTTGTATACTAATTGCCCTCTATTGCCTATTGTACAGAGTGGAGCATGACTTCACTTTTACCATCAGTATCTTTTAATGTCACCTTTTCTTTTTTGACAGGTCACTGATCCAAAGCAGCCTCTTTCATTTGGTGTCACACTGGGAGAACTCAGTCTATTGGTAATGTTGGCCTTATTTACAGTTTTTGTGGAACCTGTAAAATATTGCCATGTCACAGTGAATTGCCTAAAACCAACTCTTGATACAGCTATTTTATTTTTATGTATAATTTTTTGCAGCTTTTCTAGAAGTTCAAAATTTATAGTGATGCTGTTATCACATTCTCTATTCTAATTTGTCTTTGAAGTTAACAAATATCAAACATTGTTAAAGAAATAAAAGCTGTATCTTAAACCTGTGGGGAAATAGGAGAAGGCAGATTTTTATAGAGTCATGTTCTCATCCTTGGTATAGGCAGATAGAATTTCCAAATAGCTTATAAATATGTATATGTACATGTGTATCATATTGAGATATGTATAAGGTAGTTTATTTTGGTGAAATATTTTATAATGCAGTTTGGCTTTTCTCCTAAAGATCTTGAAGGGCAAATAGTGTGTATATTCACGTTGGATTTTTTTCCTTCTATTTTCTGTGGACAACTAGGTAGTAGGAAAAATGTTTTAAAGTTAAGGACAGTGAACATTAAATCAATCTGGATACATATTTGTCTTCTGGAGAGGGCCTTAGTAGAGAAAGAAGAGGAAGCAAAATGAAAGAGAAGTGGACTGTCAGAGAAATAGAAAAAGGACATGGCTACATAGAGGTCTTAAGAATGGTATTTCCATATGGAGAAGTGGATATATATATCAGATTGAAGACCAAAGCAGAAACATTGGGGGGGGGGGGGGAAGGGCAAAAAACAAAACAAACAAAAAAACCCAACCCTGGAAGAACAGATTTAAGGGAGCCAAGGAAGCTAGTGTTCATTATACTGTTAATCTCTGCTTCTTTCCAAAGTGAATTTTGTGTCACTTGCAATGAAAAATGAAAGCTACAGTAGCAGAGACTAGAGATAACTGCTCCAGAAAAAACAGACTAAAAATATTAGTTATAAATGAGCATAGTATTTAATGTTGAACTTCTAGCTGACAAAACAAAAAATACAAGTCCGTCATGCACTCCCATTGACATGTGGAGACACACTAGTGTGTACGAACGATGTGTAGTTTCCTGTATTGTTGTTCAGACTCTTCACACTGCTTTCTGTGTCTGTATTACTTTCTTCCCTTTGTCTCCTTGGTGATTCTGTTCAGGTTTTAATTCTTATGTGAGATATTACCTTGTCTTTCCAATTCCTTTTTCACTTCCCTCTTAGGATTTATTATTCTTTCTTTTATGCCCTCTGTTATATTTTATTAGAACACCTGAAACATAATTTTACTAGTTGCCATGATGGTCTCCTTTTGTCTAACCTTCGTTCATTCACTGATAAAATAGTACCTTTATTTTAGAGTTTTTATGATGATTAAAGGAAATAGCGTAAAGCATTTGGCACATGCCTGGCTCAGTTATTTTTTGCTTCAACTATTACATTGACTATAATAACAACAGTAACCCCAAACTTTCTGTATCCATACCCCTTCTTTTTTCCATCTTGCCAGTTACTGTTGAACTCTTATATTTAAGGTAATCTTCCCACCTCTGATCTGGATCCCATCCTCCCCATGTCCTTAGGAGCTCTTTCCCCTCTCCATCTCTCTGCCTCCTTTCCTCACTTCTTCCCTTCTTTCCATAAATTTTCTTCCTTTTCCTAAATCTTCAGCTCTCCCTCTCCACCCTTTTCCCTCCTCCTACTCCTTCCTGTAAGCATTTAAACACATTCAAGTCTGGGATTTTGTTTTGTTTTTTTAATTTTTCAGTTTTTAAAAATTTGAAAAAAAATATAATTTATTGTCAGGTTACTAATATACAGTGTATACGGTGTGCTCTTGGCTTTGGGAGTAGATTCCCATGATTCATCACTTACATAAAACATCTAGAACCATTGTCCATCAATTGATGATTAGATAAAGAAGATGTGGTGTATATATATATATATATATATATACACACACACACAATGGAATACTGCTCTGCAATGAAAAAATGAAATCTTGTCATTTGCAACAATGTGAAAGTCTGTTTTGTTTTTTTTTTTAAGATTTTTAAAAAGTAATTTCTACACCCAACATGGGGCTCAAACTCATGACCCCGAGTTCAAGTCACGCACTCTTACGACTGAGACAACCAGGCGCCCTTCAAGTCTGTCTTTTACAACATAATTAAAAAGGGCCTCCTGTCTTCTACCCCACTTATGCCCCATAACTGCTGCCTCTCTTTCTCTTCTTTAACTTTTTGAGACAATTTTCTACCTTTACCATCTTTGTTTCCTCACTGCCTGCTGACTCACTACCCAGTGTACTCTGACTCTGCTACGGCTCTGAGATGGTTCTTACCAAGTCCATCAGTAACACCCTGACTGCTCAATAAATTAGTTTTAGTTTATCTCATGGCACCCTTTGGCCTTACCATGCTGAGTTTCTAGAAACATGGTTATTCTATGATTTCCATATTCTCATGGTTTTCTTCCTGTTTTGCAATAATTATTTGATCTTTTAAAAGAATGTGGACCTTCTTACTCACTATCTTATAGGCTGGAGTTTTTTTCTTCTTTGTTCATTTATTCATATCCAGTTCCTTCCACACAGACACATAGTTTAGACAAAGAACAACTCAGTAATTCTTTTCTGGATGAATGAACTCAGTTAAATTAGAACCTCCTCAATTCTATTTTCACCATTTCTTTGATTTTTGTCAATTAGTTATGTAAGGAAAGAGCAAACAGTAACGAACATTACCCAGATGTCTTTTCTTTTGTCTAAGTAATTTTATTAAAGTTTATAAATATTAGAGCACTGTTTTGTGATATATATACTATGTTTCACAGTTATTCCTTTTTTCTTTTAGACTGCAAATGAACATTGGACTCCATGCATATTAAATGAAGCAGAAAAAATTATATACAAGGTATTAGACTGGATTAAGAATGTGTTATTATTTTTCTAGGTACAAACACCTAACGTATTTTTTTGAAACTTTGCCGGAGCCCAGCGTGCCATTGAAGTGTGAATTAAAAATGTAGGGCCTAGTTTTGTTCTGCTACTTACTAGGTGACTTTCTCTAATCACTGACCTTTTCTGATGTTTAGGTTCTTCACCTAGCAGAAGGAATCAGATAAAATTAATATTTTCCAAACGTATTTTATGGAGCATTAGGTAATTGAGATGATAGATTTATAGAAAAGATATTCTCTGGTCAGTATTACTGATGGAAGTACTAAACTGTACATAGTTAAACACTGTGTTTCATTTTAAGTCACAGGACTTCACGATACTTTAAATATGCTAATAAACATGGTGAATTTATAGCTTTCCCCACCTTGTTGTTCTAGATTCCCCTCCCCTCACCCCTCCCTCTAAACAGCCATTCCTCGTTCCTATCCAATGGAGGAATCATGTCTTTCTTATTCAGCAAAACATGTACAAGGTCTGTTAAGTAGTAAATTATTAATTAATATTTGATAATTAAATGAATGAATCTCCTTGGAAATAATGTTGCCGAAAGCACAGTTTACCAAATGCTAAGGTTAATAATAAAGTCTATGAATAACATGCATATGTTTTCCCCATTTTTGCTTATTTTTTTTTTTTTATTTAAAAGCTCAAAATGGCAATTGGATAATTTCAGGGTGAATATGAGAATACCCTTTTAACACTGGTTCATAATTTTAATGTGTTAGTTCCTTGACCTCTTTCATTTTTCTTTCATAGCTTATACGACTTGATAGTCTCAGTGCCTACTGGAATGTAAACTGCAGCATGTCTTACCAGGGATCGAAGGAGCAGATCTTGGTAAGTCCAGTTTATGTCTGAAGAGCTAACTACACTCCCTAAACTTTTTAAATGTAAGTGCTGTGTGAGGACAGGATATAGTTTTTTATTTAAGTTGTATTTAATGGTATCAGAATCATCAAACATGGTTTTTGGAATCTACTCTTTTTTAAAATTTTTATTTAAAATAAATAAACTTCAAAAGTAAACTTTTATATTTGAAGATCTTTGTGAAATCATTCACTACACAGTGAAATAATAACCTGTATTATTAAAACTGCATTTATGGCTTTTTACACTCCCATTTTGATGGCATTCTGGTTACATTGTGGTGTTTCATGTCAGAATGATTACTTGAAGAGTATTGTAAGGAAAGATGATACCTTTCAGATCTAAAGAACATATCCTTAGCAGGTTTTTTAAATGTTATTTTATTTATTTCTGAGACAGAGAGAGAGAGAGAGAGTGTGAGCAGGGGAGGGTTAGAGAGAGAGGGAGACACAGAATCTGAAACAGGCTCCAGGCTCTGAGCTAGCTGTCAGCACAGAGCCCAATGCGGGGCTCAAACCCATGAACCGTGAGATCATGACCTGAGCCGAAATTGGACGCTTAACTGACTGGGCCATCCAGGTGCCCCAGCAATTTTTTTTTTTAATTGAAATGTAGATGACCTTAGCAAATGTTCTAAGCATTTGTTTTGTTTTTTTGTTTTTTTTAAATTGTTTTTTAAAATGTTTATTTTTTTGAGACAGAGAGAGTGAGAGAGAGAGAGAGAGAGAGAGACAGAGTGTAAGCAGGAGGGATGGGGCAGAGAGGGAAGGAGACACAGAATCAGAAGCAGGCTTCAGGCTCCCAGCTGTGCATCAGCACAGAGCCTGATGCGGGCCTCAGACACCCGAACCATGACATCATGACCTGAGCTGTAGTTGGATGCTTAACCAATTGAGCCACCCAGCCGTCCACAAACGTTTTCAGCATTTGTGAAGATGATATCCTGAATAGTGAAAGGTTAATTCAGAGTTTCAGTGTGCTAAGTTAGTCTTAGTCATTTTTATTTAATCAGAGGGGAAAGGAAGAACAGTTGAATTTTCTGAACTTGAATTCCAAGATTCTTTCTCTTATTTCTTAGAAAGAAAGATATTGTAGCAAATAACTTGTCTTTGTCTAGAAAGTGTTTAAGATGCCAATTCATGGATGTTTAGTTTTATTTTTAAATTTTTTAATGTTTATTTATTTTTGAGAGAGAGACAGAGTGTGAGTAGGGAAGGGGCAGAGAGAGAGAGACACACAGAATCTGAAGCAGGTTCCAGGCTCTGAGTTGTCAGCACAGAGCCAGATGTGGGGCTCAAACCCACGAACCACGAGATCATGACCTGAGCTGAAGTCTGACACTGAACCAACTGGGCCACCCAGGTGCCCCTAGTTGTTGTTGTTGTTTAAATCAGAGGGGAACATAATGCTCTAACATTTTATTTGTTTATTTATTTATTTTATGTTTTTTTTTTTTTTTTAATTCTGAGAGAGAGAGACCGCGTGAGAAGGGGTGGGGGGGGGGGTCAGAGAGAGAGGGAGACACAGAATCTGAAACAGGCTCCAGTCTCTGAGATGTCAGCGCAGACCCCAACGCAGGGCTTGAACCCACAAACCATGAGATTATGACCTGAGCCAAAGTTGGACGCTTAACCACTGAGCCACCCAGGCGCCCCTTTTTTTCTTCCTTCCTTCCTTCCTTCCTTCCCTTCTTTCTTTCTTTCTTTCTTTCTTTTTTAATTTTTAATTTTTTAAATTTATTTCTGAGAGAGACAGTGTGAGAAGGGGAGGGTCAGAGAGAGAGGGAGGCACAGAATCTGAAACAGGCGATAATTCTCTTTTTAAAATATTTAGAATTTTATATTTTAATTTTTTTAATATTTATTTTTGAAAGAGAGACAGAGTGTGAGCGAGGGAGGGGTAGAGAGCTAGGGAGACCCAGAATCCAAAGCAGGCTGTCAGCACAGAGCCTGATTTGGGGATGGAACCCACGAACTGTCAGATCATGACCTGAGCTGAAATCAGACACTTAAGCGACTGAACCACCCCAGCACCTTAGATACTTAGAATTTTTAAAAAAAGATCTACTTTTATATTTTATTCCAAGAAGTATATCCTTAAATGATTCTCAGTGTATTTTTTTATGGACTACTAATTAAAAAGAGGAAAATAAAGATACTGATTTAAGAACAACATTTTTCCCTCCATGTGTAGGTGAATATGTGTGCATTTCTTTTCATTCTCATCCTCAAATTTTTGTTTAGGATCAACTGAAAAGTGGAATTCTTACAAGTAACAATATACCTGCAAACCATCAATGTAGTAAGTAATGGTAAAAGTTTATTTCATATTATAGGAAGTATAGATTTGAATACTGTGCCTTAGTATATACTTTTTGTGATAAAGTTACTTTGACAAAGAGAAAGTACTGATTTTATATTTTAGTTTTATAATATAGCCTATTTGGATTATAATGAAGTGTTTAGGAATAGATTATGACATGCACACCACAGGAGAATAAGAGAGAGGATGAAATACAATTGTGGTTCATTCCCATTGATTAAACACCCTTGACTTCCCTGTTTTCTTCTCACCTTGTTGTCACCTTTGTTTTAGCAATTAGGTTTTCTTTGTTTAATAACTGAATTTCTGAGATTTTGGTATTCAGGTCAGCGATCCCATGTCACTATTGCAGTGTTATGACAACAACAATTTTTATTTATTTGTTTATTTGTTTATTTTGAGAGAGACAGAGAGAAAGCATGTGTATGAGCAGGGGAGGAGCAGAGAGAAAGAGAGAGAGAGAATCCTAAGCAGTCTCTGCACTGTCAGTACAGAGCCTGACATGGGGATTGATCCCATGAACCCTGAGACCGTGACCTGAGGCAAAACCAAGAGTCGGTGCTTAACCGACTGAGCCCCTCCCCGCAGAAGCTCCCCTAGAGATTTTTGTAACTGGGCTTTTCTAATTCTTGACAGCCTTAATTTACTTATTTTTCTATAGCCCTATAACAAACCAGTCTGTTTATTTATTTATGCTATTTTCTCTATTTTAGCTTCATTTTAAAGAGGATATTGTTTTGTTTTGTTTAAAATACAGTATAACCCCTTTATGTTTGTCCTCAGCTTCCATGCTCATCTTCTTGCATATTCCATATTACTCTGGTTTGCTATAGTTTTCTTCATATTCTTTTATAGCTGACTGCCACTGTGTAAGAGTTGGCACTTTCTCTTTATGTTCATAGACGTCTCCATTTAACGATGATGTTTTCAGATGAAAGCTGTTTAGCTTTAATCGTGAAAGAACTGTTTCAGAAAAATCTACAACCTTATTTATTAGTGGTATCGTCCACTTGTAAATAACCTTTAAGTTAAAAGTTTCATAATCTTATGCAGTTATAAATGCTGTACAATATCACAGTTTATCTAAGTTTATTACTGTTCATAGTTAAATATATTACTTTGCCCTGTCATCTTCCCTAATACAACTTTTCATGCTGGTTCTTCGGGAATATTTTCTTTATACGATTCTAGGATTGTATATGTAATGATCATTTTGAAAACTGTAAAGTGGTAAGCAATTTTTGTCTTGGTAATACGAATTTCATTTATCATTCTGTTCCTAAATTCTGCCAGTGATTAAATAAGAAAAATCAAAT
Source organism: Hyaena hyaena (assembly GCF_003009895.1). Classification (NCBI taxonomy): domain Eukaryota; kingdom Metazoa; phylum Chordata; class Mammalia; order Carnivora; family Hyaenidae; genus Hyaena; species Hyaena hyaena. Next base: position 7,078,942 of record NW_024080647.1, read on the forward strand.
TTTCTTTCCTTCCTTGTATAATATTTTTAATGAATAATAAAATCATTAAATGTCTTGTAGTAAGGAAGAGAAACCTAATTTTATATAGACCGAATAACCAAGAGTAGATGGTCTACTATTTTGTGTATTTTTTCTTAGAAGCATAGGACTCCAATTTCCTCTTTAGGGAGCCGCCTTTAACTTACAGTTGCTATTATACAGATAAGTAGATGCTTAAATATTTTTTGGTAGTGATATTTTTTTACATATTTTACATATTTTAATCATTTTTCTGTACTTTCAGAATAGTGTTTTCATAATTATTTCTAGTTTGTTCATTTGTAAGGGCTTATGAACATATCTTATGTCTTCCCATGTGATGGAAGTTTTCCAGCCAATATCAGCCTCTGCAAAGCTCTACATGAATCCTTATGCGGAAACAGAGCTCAAAACACCCAAACTTGATTGGAACATAGAAGTACAGAATATTGCCATTGAATTGACCAAACCTCAGGTAAGATTCAGGTGGACATTTCCAGCTTCAATCAGCCTTGAATCTTAGCTTCTTTTGTCCTTTGTGATTATTCCTTCTCCTATTCTCCTCTCTAGTGCTCAGGTGGTTCTTTTATGTGTTTACCTGTGTGTGCATGCGTGCGTGCGTGTGTGTGTGTGTTTAAAAAAATCAAATAAAAAAACATTTCCTTCATTTTATGTGATCTTTTCCTTCTTTGTAGAGTATCTTACCAAGTTACAGCAAATGACATTATTCCCATTTAATTCCCAATTGTTGATGGAAGATTTTAATGTGTTTTTTTCTTCCTCGGAATTTAGTAGACACTTTTATATTAACTATTGTCTACTTAATTTTTCGAACAGCTATGTTGGCAGCCTTTTTCTTTCATCGTTTGTTTCTCATTTGGTTATATGCATGGGAAGTTTGGATAGCATACCTGGAAAACTGAAAGTGAAGGGAGGACCAGGGATTTAGCTAAATGAGCTTTTAGCTCAGTGCAGTCCAACAAGAATGTACAGTAGTTCCTCCTTTTCCACGGTTTCTTTCTCGTTGGTTTTGCTTACATAGGTCAACTGTGGTCTGGAAACAGATGACCTTTCTTCTGTATGGTGAGAAGGTCACTGGTGGCCCAGTATTATGTCACAGTCCCTGTGTCATTCACCTCACTTCATATCATCATTAGGCATTTTATGTAAGAGGAAGGGTGAGTGTAGAACAATAGGATATTTTGAGAGAGAAACACACACCACATTTACCTTTTATTACAGTATGTTGTTAAATTATTCTATTCTCTTATTGTTGTTAATCTCTTATTGTGCCTAACTTATAAATTAAACTTTATTAAAAGTATATATGTACAGGAAAAACATAGCATATGTAGGGTTTGGTACTATCCATGGATTCAGGCATCCACATGGGATCTTAGAACATATTCCCTGTGGATAAGGGTGGGGGATTACTGTCATGCAGGTTCATATGTAATTTAAAATTTTCTATTTAATACATCAGCAAAGTAAAAAGAAAAGATGAAATCAATAAAACTAATAACATTTCATTTAAGCTAGCATACCTGACATAGTATCATTTCAGCATATAATCAGTATAAAACATTGTTAAGATATTTTACATCCTTTTATTTTTCCTAAGTCTTTGAAATCTGGGGTATATTTTAAATTTACAATTCATGTAAATTCAGACTGTCCACATTGTCTGTGGTGAATAACCAGGTGAAAACCATTTGGTAGAAATGCATTAAGAAAAATAGAAGCAGCAGCTAGACTTGCCCCTTTCTTTATCTTACCTACAGTCATGTTGTATGTGTGTATTTCCCTTCATTTGAATTGTTTACCAGGTACTCGCAGAGTTGTATTGGTGATAAGATGAGCAGTAAAAACATCTATCTTGCTTTAGTTATGTAATGATTTCCTGGAGCCCTTTGCATATCAGCTCATAGATAGTCAATGCTGAAATGATGATCCAGAAGAAAATATGTAGTTTTAGGAATAATCACGTTCCGTGTCACTAGGTTTAGATAGTGTATTTGGTTGTTTGTAAGATGTGCATTTATTTTATACCTTAACATATTGAAAATAAGATGTATTATTATTATTGATGGTATAATACTTTTAATTGGCAGCATTGTTTTTTTTTCTTTTTATAGTGGAACTTAAATATTATGTTACATCTTATAATTGATGGTATCTTAAATTTGATGAAATATATATATTTTATATATATACAGTATATATTTTAAAGTTTATTAATTTTGAGAGAGAGAGAGCAAGAGCAGGGGAGGGGCAGAGAGAGAAGGAGAGCGATGATCCCAAGCAGGCTCCAGTCTGTTAGCATGTAGCTGGATATGGCGCCTGAACCCATGAACTACAAGATCATGACCTGAGCCAAAATCAAGAGCTGAATGCTTAACGGACTGAGCCACCCAGGTGCCCCAATTTGATGAAATGCATTAACAGACAACCATGATAGTCATATTTCAAGGAAGTTGGAGTCTTACTAGACTAAAAATATAAAATATGGTGTTTATCCATGCGTGTAATGTAATAATTGTAACTGTGTTTTTGTTTTAATAGTACTTAAGTATGATTGACCTTTTGGAGTCAGTGGATTATATGGTTAGAAATGCTCCTTACAGGAAATATAAGCCTTATTTACCACTTCATACCAATGGTCGACTATGGTAAGTTAGATTTTTTTTTTGAGAAATATATAATATAGTTAGGAACTCTCAGATTTAAGAGACCTTTAAAGCCATGTAATGAAAGCACTTTTTTCTTTATAGACATTAAAAAGATATCTTTTGTATTATGTCTATGTTAATTTTTTGTAATCACATTCTCTTATAGTCTTGCTTTTAGATTATTCCTGAATTTTAAACTTAGCATTAAGACTTTAATCATTTTTTTGGTCATATTGCCCTTTAATCACCACATGGGCTCAATGTTATAACCATCTTGGGATAGTATTAATTTTGCATAACATGTCATTTTGTGTCTTTATGATTTTGCTTTGTCATACCCTCTTATTGGAGTTGTTTGCTCATTTTTTAATCAATTTATGTCAGAGAATTGTACGGGGAATTGAAATGTTATTGCTGAGCTCTTATAGGAGAATGATTAATAACACAAAAATGTGACACTGTAGACCTAAAAAGTCAATGCCATTTCCCTGCTTTTTTCTTAAAACTTTGTGTTCAAATGTGCAATAAAATTTGATTTGCAGGTGGAAATATGCAATTGATTCTGTTCTTGAAGTTCATATAAGAAGGTATACACAGATGTGGTCATGGAGTAACATAAAAAAACACAGGCAGTTGCTCAAGAGTTATAAAAGTGCCTACAAAAGCAAGCTAACCCAGACTAAAGTCCCAGAAGAAATACAGAAACAAATTCAGGTATATCTTGCATATATTAGTGAAAGCTATTATTTGTGAGATCATCCTTCAATGTTAATTTTTCTAAATTTAACTTGAATTAAAATATAATTTTAAAAAGAATATGGCTGATCTCTTTTTGAGAAAATGCAGAGTTTTTTTTTTTTCAGTTTTTTTCTTCTTTAAATAAATCTTCCTGTCCCATCCTAATGTCAGATAAAATGTGGTTAGTAGAAACCATTTGGAGAAATTGCTTGGTTTTTATAATAATTTTTAGAAAATTAGTAGCAGAGCTGTTCAAATATATGTTTATTATTACCTAGATGTATGTTATTAGCTTTGTTACTGGCTTTTTTTAGGACCACAAAATATTATTTATTAAAAAAAACAGCTCTTAGTCCTTAAAATAGGAACTCATTTGGAAAAATAGAGAAACACCACACTGAGTATATAGTTTCCTTAATATCATCTGGTCTTCATTACATAACTATTTCTGCCACAAATTCATAATGTGAAGAATTAATTGAATTCCTGTTCTGAAATATATGAGAGTCACTAGTATTATATATTAGAAAAAGTATCAAGTTTCCAGGTCTGATGTTCTCATGTACATAATTTAGCAATATCATACAGATTTTCAAACTCTTACAGAGTTGTGAAAATTACATGAAATAGCACATAGAATACCTAATACATAGGTTACCAATACATATTAGATTCTTACATACTTTTACATAAATTCCCCAAATCAGTTTCTACTTTATCTTCCTTGTTGATTTGTAGAATTTTGCATTCTTAAATTTTGTGTTTTATACTACAGTGGTTATGAAATACTATTAGAATGAGTCAGAACCAAGAACCATAAGGATAATATCTAAAAGAAGCCTTTTTGCCAGATATTCTTGTTTCTAAAATGGTCTTATTAGAATTCTTTTATATTTATTGAGGGTTTGGTTCTTATTTCCCTTATTGCAAAAATTACAAGTAGAAAAGTCAAGTGTACACTCAAATTTATACTTAGACTTTCATGAGATCACAGTTATTTTTTGTTTATGGACTGCATAAGCCTAGAAATCATAGAATAAATTTTTTTTAATCTATTGCTGTTTTTCTTGTTTACAAATGTCTCTGTATTTTATAGGATTTGGAGAAGTCTCTTGATGTTTTTAACATAATTTTAGCAAGGCAGCAAGCACAAGTTGAGGTAATCATTTTTATTTGCTCATTTTATGTTTTAAACATGTTAATATTACTCCTTTAAACTTAAGATCAGGAAATCTTAAGTTTCATGGGGATTTATTCAGGCATAAAGATTGAGTTTTCATGCCTTCATTTAGTCTTAGGAGGAAAAATTGGAACATTGGAAAGAACCCACTAATATGAAAGGGCAAAAAATTTTAGTTTTATGACAAAAAATTTGAAGCCCCCCAGAAGAAAGTAGATAAAATTTGTCTGTAATCCTAGCAACGTAGATGGTTGCTGTTAACATTTTGACACAGAGTCTTGCAGTTTTTCTCCCCTGCCTAAGTGCTGACTTAAGTATGCTCTTTATCCCCCATCCCTTCACGTTATCTTTGCTTTGGCTCCTTCCCGTTCCTTCCACTTTCTCTTCCTCCTTCCCTCTTCTTCCTTCTTTTCTTTTCTCCCAGAATTGGAATCAGTCCGTTTATATTTCATAATTTATGCTGATTTATCCCACTTGGCATATCCTGCCAATAATGGCATGTCCCCACTGTTCCATGTCAATCCTGTTGTTCTGTAACATGACATTTTTGGTAATTTACAAAAATAAATGACAAGTACAAAACAACTCACTGTAGAAAAGTTTGGAAATAAAGATACATAAAGAAATAAAATAGAAACACCTATTATCTGAATGATACCTACTGTTAATAATTTTTTGTATATTTTTTAGTCTTTTTTTCTTAAATAGTTTATTGTCAAGTTAGTTTCCATATAACACCCAGTGCTCATCCCAACAAGTGCCCTCCTCCATGCCCTTCACCCCCCTTCCCCTCTCCCCCACCCCCATCAGTCCTCAGTTTGTTCTCAGCATTCAAGAGTCTCTCATGGTTTGCCTCCCTCCCTCTCCCCCACTATTTTTCCCCGTCTTCTTCCCCGCAGTCCTCCATTAAGTTCCTCCTAATCCTCCTATACGTGCAAACATATGGTATCTGTCCTTCTATGCCTGACTTAATTTATTCAGCATTAACACCCTCAAGTTCCATCCATGTTGCTACACATGGCCAGATTTCATTCTTTCTCATTGCCATGGAGTATTCCATCGTATAGATAAACCACATCTTCTTGATCCATTCGTCTGTTGATGGACACTTAGGTTCTTTCCATATTTTGGCTATTGTTGAGAGTGCTGCTATGAACATTGAAGTACTTGTGCCCCTATGCATCAGCACTCCTGTATCCCTTGGGTAAATTCCTAGCAGTGCTATTGCTGGCTCACATGGGAGTTCTATTGTAAATTTTTTTAGGTACCTCTACAGTGTTTTCCAGAGGGGCCGTACCAGTTTACATTCCCACCAACAGTGTAGGAGGGTGCCCTTTTCTCCACATCCTCGCCAGCATCTAGAGTCTCCTGAT